>NC_140232.1:14521521-14569021 GCF_951802725.1 Rutilus rutilus | reverse complement strand
ATACAAAATATGCTTTATTTTATTCTTCTGTAATTGTTACTCAAATATCAGGAGAGTTTTATATTATCGCGATCCAGCCGTGTTAGATATAGATCCGGGTCTCTAAAGACCCGAATATGTAATAATGATTGGTGAAACATTCACGTATTTAAGAGTTAAAATAAAATGCGAAAAAATAAAAATATTCATTATTGGTATGAGAATATCAGTAGAGTTTTGTGAGAAAATAATTGCAATAAATATACATCCCCCACAACCTTACTGTTTGTCTACTTTTAAAGATAAAGTTTTTTTACAGGCATTGATGCTCATGAAGAACCTTTAACATCAGTGGAATCTTGCATTGCACAAAATGTTTTTTATAGTGCAAAAATGTTTTTAAGGATGATTCAAATGTTCGCACACTAAGAAAAGAAATAGTTCAAATTGGGTTGAAAGGTTCTTTGGGG
The DNA here is from genome assembly GCF_951802725.1 of Rutilus rutilus. Lineage (NCBI taxonomy): Eukaryota > Metazoa > Chordata > Actinopteri > Cypriniformes > Leuciscidae > Rutilus > Rutilus rutilus. The sequence continues at coordinate 14,568,572 of NC_140232.1, read as the reverse complement.
AACCCAAAATGTAGCATCAGTGTAAAACCTCCCTTTGGCACCTTTATTTTTAAGAGAGCTTAATAAAGGTGTTGACCCAATTTTGTTAGGAGACTAGGAAAGAAGAGGAATGCAACAGCACAAATTTAGTCTGTTTGAACACCTGTATGTGTGTTGAAGTGTGTAAGGCCGGATCTGGATGCAGAGACGACTCATCCTTCCTCCTGGAGCTACAAAGAGTCCGTTTAGGTGCTCGTGAGAGGATGGCATTGTGCGGACCGTCCATCCCTGGCTGCCCGTTAGAAAGCTAAACGATTCTGCTCTCCCTGCCAGTCCAGCTGGGCACTCATACAGACACACTCATATAAACACACCACATCCTCCCGCCAAAATCACCATCGGATGCAGACACATCTCCCCCGAGTGAAAGACAGACAGACAGACTGTGGTTCATGCATCTTGTGTTTAAACTTTCATGTTGTAATATTGTCCAATTATTAATACTGTGCAAAACCTCGTTGTGGTATAGTGGTGTTATGATGTTGCAGTAGTGCTGGGTATGCATTTCCCACACTTTAACCTCAAATGGTGAAATCCTGACCCAGTTGTAGCATCCTGGGGAAACCGCATGTTTTATCCATTAAGAAGCACAATGTGAGAGGAAGACCCTCTAGGTCTTATCACACACACAGAGACACGTATTCACACACGGAGCCCGCAAACATCGTTCATGGAAGCTGATGCGTTTTTAGATTGTGCACAAACAATACATCAGTTCAGGCAAATGCATTTTACAAATGAAGAAAATGCAGTTTAATTAACTAAACTTTAATTAAATGCAGTTCTAACAATATTAGCAGTGAAGTTATTTAAAAAAAACTACAGTAAATATTAAAATAAAATATTATATATTATATATATATATATATATATATATATATATATATATATATATATATATATATATATATATATTTATACATACACACACACAAATAGTTTTATCTAATTGTTGAATAATGAAAAATCACACTTTTTATTGAAATCAATTTAACCTAGGCTACATTTTTCTATTATTTTATTCAACAAAAAATGTAAATTATTTTTGGTGATTGTGGTGTAGAGTATGGTTATTGTATGTTACGTGCATATGCGGTTAAATAAAAAGGAGCTAACAATATTAGCAGTGAAGTTATTTTAAAAACTAATACAACTTTTAAACACAAAACTGCTGTGAAAAACATGAACAGCATTTTCATTCATCACTTTTTGGATACATTTTATTGAAATGTATAGCTGTTTTGTTGAATAATGAAAAATGTAAAAATTGATTGAAAGAAATTTAACTTAAGCTACAAAAAATACACATAATATATTAATACAAAAAATGACACTGCTTGGAGCAATATTTTAATATTACAACAATTATGCCTCACTTTATGTCACTCCAAACCAATATGATTTTTTGTTTCCATGCAACACAAAAGGAACTGGATGAGGGATGGTGTTTTGGGTGTACAATATGGTTATTGTTCTGCTTGCTGTGCTATATATTATCTTTTATTAGCCAAACATACAAACGTACAGGCACATACAATGAACACCTCAAATGTTGCCTGGAAAACTACACTGAACTTGAATGGAAGTCAGTGCAAACAAGTTTAGTTGGCTTTTGTCACCGCTTGAATGGAGAGGCCACTTCAGTCTTTGTCTGATCTGAATTCACACATGGACAGGTTTGGTCCTCTCTGGGTGTGGTCACTGAGAGTTGTAAAGAATAAACACATTCAACAACATGCTTTTACTTTGGTTTTGAGATTGCGTAACATGATCATCAACATCATCTGTGTGTATTGCTTGTCTCCTCCATTATTATGGATATCACTCATCTATTTCTTCAACTGCAAGATTTGTCTGAATAGCTGCAGTGGGCACTCAAAATACGATATTGCAGAAAGGAAAAGCAGTCTCACTCAGAGAAATGTCCTAAAGCAGGTCTGACCCCTTAGACTTGCCATACAAGCTTAGATAGTAAACAGCATCTGCAGCTGGAGCCAAATATGTAGCTATTCATGAATGAAAGATCACAGACACCTGTGTAAAGAGAGAGTGCGTGTGTGTTTCTGGCTTGAATGTAACATCTTATGTCGTCTGTTTAAAAAAAAAGAGTTTGATAAACATCCCGTGTCACACAATAACTGCAAGCTCACACGCAAGACGTTTTTCAATGCTCAAGTCAAACACTGTGGAGTCCCCTGAACAAAATTTTCCAGGACATTTAGGGGGTGTTTACAAGACACTAAAAATGTCAAACTTATGTGTTATGTGTTTAGGCCCTTCATTTACATGACAGTGCCTGAAAACGCAAACTTTTGAAAACAGGTTTCAAAGTCCACGTTTTTGACGTTTTTCGTCTCCGTGTGAAAACGGCGACATCATGTGTATGTGTATTACGTGTTCAGTCTATAGCCGCTAAGTGTTTCTTTAGAAAGTGACATTGCCATCTACTGGCCTGGCATGCATAATACAGTGTTTTTTAGTCGTTTTCCGTGTGGACGGGGAACGTTTTGACAACATTGTCGTCTGTATGCGAAAAACGCATTATTACATCATTGTCGTGTAAACGTACCCTTAGGCATAAACGCCATTTAATAGCTGGAAAATGCTCACATTTTAGGCTTAAATCTTCACAAGGCTTTTGTAGATTGTTGATGTTGAGTATAACAACTTAACTCAAACAGTACAAAAAAAAAAAAAAACCTCAAGCTGACTAGACGTGCTGAACATGTGCCAGCAGAATGATTCAGAATTTGAATCACTTTGTATTATTTTGTTGTAAATTTCACATATTTTCTTATCTGGTCTCTTGTCAAACTTATTTAAAATAACCTGTTCTAATAATAATAATGACGATGTGCTTCAATGAAGTATTTACAATAACTCTAGAGGGTTGCATTAAAATTTTCATCTTGACTTTAAGCATCGGAAATATAGAGCCAAACTCATTGGCAGTGACTTTCATAGTGATAGACAGGTGCTATAAAACAACTAATCCTGGACATATAACCTCTTTGTGGTAAAATTGTGTTTATCCTTAGGCTAATACTTTCTTTTTCTCCCAGAGCTCATTACAGCTTAAACAGAGGAGGAGAAATCACATTAAACATCAAAAGAGCCCAAACCACGGGGTTGAACAAAGAGGGAAAAAGAGGAGATGAGAGAAAGGTGGATAAAAAGTTTCACAGGAATTATAGAGATCATGATTAAAGGAACAAATCCAACAGCGGACTAGTGGGTTTCAGAATGGAAAGAAGATTCAACTCTACCCATAAATGAGAAAATGTCATGACAGGGAGGCAAAAAGTATGATTTCTTTTGACTACACAAATGACGAACCTGTGATATATATATATAAAAAAAGATTGCAATAAGACCCATCTGGCTTAGTTTAGACACTTGATCTGATGCCAAACGTCATATGTGATTTATCTGGAGAAACCACAATAGAAAATGTAGGAATTCCCAGTGTAGACATTGCTCTCATCATCTGTCATATGGACAGTTGCATAACATTGACACTCAAGGCAAATCCAGGAGCTAATGTGTTACACATTCTCAGAGAGTTCTGCGCTCCATCACAGTAACAGGAGACCCCACAACTCTCCCGTCATTGTTTTTCGCACATGAGTGTGTTCTTCTGTGTGAGTATGTCTTTCAGGAAACCTCTGCTCAAAGATGGCCTCTGTGTTTTGATAGATGAGAGGCTCCATTGTCAAGCTGGCCCAGACACATTGCGTTATTGACTTGACACTCACTGTGTCTGTTGTTCTATATGTGAATGTGTGCGGGTGCTTGATTAAAGCAGCTGATGTCTGCCTGTCCTTAAGAGTAAAGAGAACTCAGTTTTGACAGCAGTATTAGGCCTGACAATAAAGACAGCAAAATCAGAGAAAACGAGTGTTTAATGAGAATTTAAAAGTAATGGGAAATAAAGTCGCAATATAACCATGTTGCGAGACAACCACAGCAGATTTATCAACACATACACAGAAATACTCATGTATGTTTTTAAGGCCTTTCTGTATGCAATGATACTTTCCTTCCACAAAATGCAAGATACCTGTAGTTTTCATAATGACACCGTGTTCGTTTGTTGGCCAGAGGAGAACTGTAGACATCCTGTAGAATTTAACCAATCAGATGACGACTTCTAAAATCCTGAAGTGTTTCCAGTTTTGTGTGCCATCCCAGACAGCAACATAGTGTCTGCCCAGATCCTGCCCACATCTGGACCGTGTGGAATCCACGTGTACCAGATGTGTGCCGGATCTGGGCCGACACCATGTTGTTGTCTGGGAATTGCAGATGTTCAGCCAACGGTCCGTGGGCGTGACGTCTGAGGCTAGGAGACACATGACAAATGAAAAAAATATGTGCTAAAAAATTGTGCTTTGACTTGATGGAATCATTGTCTGAAGATAAAAAATCAGAGCCCCTTTCACACAACGCGTTGATTCCGGGAAATTGCCGTAAAATTGCTAGAGTGCCGTCTGTGTGAACGCAAACAAATCCTGGGATTGATGCCGGGATCAATGCCGGGATGGAGACCTAGTAACATTGACGGGATTAGTCCCGGAACGCTCCCTGTGTGAACAAAAGCCAGGACCAATGCCTGACCAATGCAAAAATCTGGGCGAAAGTCAAGTAGTGTATTCCAGCCTTAATTCTCAATGTGAGATATAAAGCCGGAACTGGGCCGACACCATGTTGCTGTCTGTGATTTGCAGATGTTCAGCCAACGGTCCGTGGGGCTAGGAGACACAAGACAAATGAAAAAAATATGTGTTCAAAAATTGGCTCAAACTTTCAAACATGGTTGATGTGCTTTGACTTGATGAAATCATTGTCTGAAGTAAAACAAATCAGAGCCTGTGCACATCATACACTACATGATTTTCAAGCCCCTTTCACACAACGCGTTGATCCCGGGAAATTGCCGTAAAATTGCTAGAGTGCCAACATTGACGGGAACGCGCCCTGTGTGAACAAAAGCCAGGACCAATGCAAAAATCTGGGCGAAAGTCAAGTAATGTATTCCAGCCTTAAAGGGATACTCCACTTTTTTTGGAAATAGGCTCATTTTACAACTCCCCCAGAGTTAAACAGTTGAGTTTTACCGTTTTCTAATCCATTCAGCCGATCTCCGGCTCTGGCAGTACAACTTTTAGCATAGCTTAGCATAGATCATTGAATCGGACAAGACCATTAGCATCTCTCCAGCAGGCGTAATGATATGACGCAGTGCCTGAAAATAGGTCTAATAGGTTAGACAAACTTAGTCCCGGTCACTTTGGAAGTTACTGAGCTGGGGACTATTTTCAGGCACTGTGTCATATCATTACGCCTGCTGGACTCATGGTACGGCAGAAAAGTTTCTTGATTATTACGCAGGAATGAGAGTATAGTTCCTAGCCATATCAGCCTAGAAAATCGCAACTTTTCATTTTCCGTCGGTCTTAGTTCACGATGTAACTACAGAAGAGTCAAGTTTTAAATAGGAAAAATATCGAAACTCTTTGGTCATTTTTTTGAGAGAGATGCTAATGGTCTTGTCCGATTCAATGATCTATGCTAAGCTATGCTAAAAGTGGTACTGCCAGACCCGGAGATCGGCTGAATGGATTCGAAAACGGTAAAATGAGTTGTAAAATGAGCCTATTTCCAAAAAAAGTGGAGTATCCCTTTAATTCTCAATGTGAGATATAAAGTCACAATTGGGAAATATGAAGTCATGAGAAATAAAGTCATGATTGTGAGAAATAACGTTGTTGTTTTTTTCAATTAGGCAAAAAAAAAAGTTTTCATAACTTGTTGCAACACTTTTCAACATTTTAATATAAAACATAATGACACAACTGATTATAATGACCTTGGATTGCAGTACATCATCCAATCAACATAATTTTGTCAGGAATGAGAGTACGGTCAGATAAAGTGCACCCAAGCCTCCTGAGAGCTGTCCATCGTGGTGCATTTGGACAGTTGTTTAGTGTAAGTTTGAAGGCATGACACAGGATGCCCAAGTGACTGCAAAATCAAGTGAGGAAACACACCTGTCGAGGACTGGGGGATGTGAGTGAGTTTGAGTAGTGATGACAGAGGGTATGCACTTCTGCTCTTTATTATGAAGCTTAGCAGCTGGGACACATACATGCATGTATATCATAATCTAACTCTGTGACAAGGTTAATGGTTTATAACAGTCCTGAATACACACTCCAACACTGTTGTAGCACAGCACCTGCTGCTGTTTCACACGGAGGCTATTTGAGCGTGGTTGTATTTCTGGATTTGCATACCTGACCAAACACACAGTGTCAGTAAAATCATTAAAATGCTCAGCATGACGACACGATTTAGCAAAGCCTTTTGTCAGGCCCACATGTTCATATAGCCTATTTTACAAATCACTGTTTTTTTCTTTTCTTTCTTGCAGTCTCTAATGGATGGGCACAAGCATTATTTCCCCCTGGACCTAATTATGAAATACAGGTGCAGCTGGGTTGCTGAAGGGATGCCGGAAGACTTGTCGAAGGAGTGAAGAAAAGTGTGTTGTGATTGGCAGGATGAAATAAGCACGTTATTTTTCATTTGAAACTTCTTTTTGAAAGCTTGGTTTGTTATGTTTGGCACAAAAGCCCTGAAACATGAGATTCCCATTAGGTCTGATTAAAACTGATGACCTCAAACATAATCATTTAACTATTTATTTTTTTGTATGTCTGTATGTATGTGTATGTCTGCATATATATATATATATATATACATACATACTTTTTTTTGTTATATATTACATATTATATATATGCATATATACATGCACATAGAAGTTTACAATATATTTATCACACCACTTGATGGTCTTTTACTCTATTTTTTTATGCATTTCACTTCTGCTTAAGTTTGTGCAAATCTCTAGTTTATATATATATATATACATACATTTTTATATATATATGCATATTATATATTACATATATATGCATATATACATGCACATAGAAGTTTACAATATATTTATCACACCACTTGATGGTCTTTACTCTATTTTTTTATGCATTTCACTTCTGCTTAAGTTTGTGCAAATCTCTAGTTTAGACATGGCATTGTGGACTGCAAATATTATTTGTTCTTATGATAAACTGCTTGTGATGTCTTCATTTCTAAATCCCTGTTGAATAAAGCATCTGTCTAATGATTGCAAATGCACTTGAGTGCACTATATGCATTACAGTAAACTGTCACAGAAAAGAATATATGTGAAATAGCTGCTTAACATTTAGTGCGTCGTGGACAAAAATGCACTGGGCTTTTAAGGTCTGTTATGTTTTTTTGAGATGACATCATTGGTCTGGTTTATCCAGCTAATGAGATTATCTCATCATATCTCTCTTCCAGACAGTGTGTATATCAGACAGTCTGCCAAAAACAATCTGGCGATATTTATCATTGGAACTCTGTATGTTACCAGGAGCTTAGTTCGGCGAGTGCTCAAGTTCTTTTCTGTTACTCTGTCCATTCACTTGTTTCTCCACTCTCTTTAATTTGAAAGTGCCTGGACCCAATTGGTCATGTCGGTTCTGTTGTTATTGGTTAATGTCCCTGTATGTGTGTGTGTGTCTTTGTGTGTAGCGTCCCTTTCCCCCTTCTTTAACGGTCATCTTTTCAGAAATATTTTTTCACTTGCCCCATAAAGCTAGCTTCAAACAGATATGTATCCATAGTGTTTCATTCTTTAGAAATCATAGTGGCCTCACAATGTCACTGTTAATTAGTCACCATCATTATACCACACGTTGTGTGTGTGTGTTTGCATGTGTGTGCGTGTTTGTGTGTTCCAGGCCTGTAAGACTGATCTTTACTGGGAAGTCAGATATTTGAGGCATTTTTCAATATTTGAAACTCTCTGTATCTTCACCAGACATAAGAAAAGTTTCAGTCTATCTACAGAACCTGGAAGATTTTTATGCATCTTTGTTTGTTGTTTTGAAGCATGCAAACACACAAGGATAACTTTAGATTTTACAGGCCCTTGCGAAAAAGAAGTACATTTTAGCATACTAAAAAGCGTACGATAGTTCAGAAATAATATACTATATATATACTATAATAATAGTGCGATCTGAATGTCACTTAACTGCATGCTATTCACAATTAAATTAAAATGTATTTGACTTTATATTAAATGCAATTAGTTGATCTTAAGAGTGCTTCTTTGACACACTTAAGTAGTTATCTATGGATTTTGCAGGCAGGTTAAGATGTATTGTAAGATGTACATGTAAATGTACTGTAAAGGAATACCAGTGCTTTATGTTAGACAAAAATATATTAATAATAATAGTAATAATTATTATTATAATTGCATGAATATTTAAATCTGTTGTATTTCACAGGTAGTTTAAGACTGGATTTAGATTTTTAAAAATGTACTTTAAGGGAATACTAATATTTTGTATGCTTTAAAAGCTATTACAATTATGACAATATTTGGTGGTTTTATAATGTAATACATTTCTCATAATGTAAAAATTGTTGTTACATTATGAGCTCAAGATTTTATTATGTTTTGAGAAAATCATTACATTATGAACATTTTATTACAATAATAATGTATCAGTTATTACATTGGTGCAATTTGTGTTTCTTTAAAGCACAACAAAATATTAAAACACTGATTTAAAATGTACTTTAAAGTAAAACGTTTAATTTGACTTTATTACAATGTGCACTTAAGTGTGTTAAGAAACACAGTCATGAAAGTGTACTCTCTTTAAGTAGCCTACACTTAAGTGGCCTTTTATTGCATTAATATTATATTACCTGCAGGTACAGATTTTTTAAAATATACAAGATTTAAAGTTCACTATAAGTGCACATTCAATACAATTAAGCGGAAGCCGTTTGGAAAAAGGATGTATGGACTATTAAGTGAACTCCCTTTGAATTGCATTGTGTACACCAATACATACCCATAATCATGTTTAACGACGCTAAGACGGTATTGTATTCAAGGAACATATTTAATACAGTTGCAGTAGTTAGTTACAGAAGTTTCAAAAATATAACATTATTTCATGAATATATATCAATTTACACCCCACAAATTTGTTCCCTTCCTCCACTTGTCTTCCTTTTTTTCCCAGAGACATTTGTCACCAGCCATCTGTCTGTCTGTCTCCACCCCCCCCCCCCCCCCCCCAAACCCACCCAAACCCCCCCAACCCCAAACCCTGACTCTCTGTCTGCGTTTTAAACTATCTAATCAAGCAGCATCACCTTTGCACTGGAACACACTCTCACACACTGATACGCTCATCAAAAATAAACACACACACACATTCACATCAGGGAGTAACAAAAATTATAATTTTTATATCTCCTCTTAACAAGTGCTACAGATACTGAACACATTTCTGAACATAGCAAATTAGCAGAAAGGAAAATAGTATGAAAATACTGTACAATTTGCATCTCTACACCAGTGTATACAGGCTTCAACACAATCACACACTCTTACAACAACACTAGTTCATCCTCAGAGCAGAATCACTGTGGTCAGCATTGTTTGAATGTTTTTGACAAATCTGACCTCCTGTTTGCCTGGATGTGTTTTTGAGTGTCAAAGCTGACGAAAAGGTGTCAGCGAACATAAATTCACCCATGCATTCAGACAAAGTCACATCATTCCAGCACTTCATCCATGAATACAGTAGAGTACACCAAACTATGAGTGTTATTTACAAACATAAAGCAATATGTTCTCCAAAGTCCATCAGTTCACCACCAGTCAGAACGGACCAGCCGTCAGTAGATCACCACTTTTTTTTTAACCCCTTCAACAGTTTTTTCTCTTCAACTTCATGTTTTCTGTTCTTCTCATTGAAATCCCTCACACTTTGGTGGCCAGCGACTGCACCTCCGACTTTTGAGTCTGGGCGCTGAGGGTCGAGGACATGGAGCTCATGTGCCCATGCATGGCCTTCTTCAGGTTCAGCAGACACAGGCACTGCGAGCGGAACCGCAGGTCAAAGAACGCGTAGAGGAACGGGTTGAGGCAGCTGTTGACGTATGCCAGGCACGTGGCGTACGGATGAGCCAGAAGCAAGAAGTGGAGGAAGCCACACGAGGTGGGTGCCAGGTCCAGGTAGGACAGGGCATCCATGCTTTTCAGCACATGGAAAGGCGTCCAGCAGAATGCGAAGACCACCACCAGGGTGGTGATGATCTTGAGGAGACGCCGCTTCTTCTGGTCTTCCTTGCGCAGGTGGCTGAAATGGCGGGTGACCGTGCAGCCGATGAAGCAGTAGCAGACGGTCATGGCCAAGAAAGGCAGAAGAAATCCAAGAGCGGAGGAGGAAAGGCTCAGACCCGCAATCCAAAGGGATTCGTGATCCTGATTGTGAGCGACCAGGCTGAAGTCCATTGCACAGGTGGTGCGGTTGTTCCCGGCATCATCCACTGTAGTGCGGAACAGGAGAGTTGGAATGGCCAGCAGGCACGAGAGGAACCAGATGGCACCCAGTGAAGCCAGCATGGTGCCACGGGATCGGAGCCGGCCGCTGGACAGAGAATGGACGATTGCAAGGTAGCGGTCAAAACTCAGGCAGGTCAGACAGAAGACACTTGCATACATGTTGACCAGCACCACGTAACTGCTGATCTTGCAGAGAGCCACGCCAAACGGCCAGTGGTAACCCATCGCGGTGTACACGGCCCACAGCGGCAACGTGATGACGAACGTCAGGTCCGCGAGCGCCAGGTTGCCGATGTAAACATCTGCCGCGCGGCGTTTGGATTTCGCGCGCCAGACAGTGAAGATAACCACGCCATTCCCGGAGAGACCGAGGATAAAAATGAGCATGTACAGCACGGGGATGAGAGAATATGACGGCTCCCACTCCGAGAAGTCGCATCCAGTCTCGTTATAGTCATAATAGTCATACGTGTCGACGTATTCCGGCGTTGGCTCCATTTGGTGCAGCTTTGAGTCCTTCAGGATTTTTCTTTTTCTTTTTCTTTTTTTGTGTGCAGTTTTATCCAAATCTCTGAGAGTTCAGTGGGAATGTTTGGATTCTTATGTCTGAAACGAGAGTCTGGGGTAAGTTTCCCTCACTGGAAGCTGAAGCGCGTCTGTGTGAGGGAGAGAAGCGCCCTGTCTTTTTAAACTCCAGACTTCTCACCCCTCCCTCTGAACCCGTATATCGGACCCCTTATCTCCACACACACACACACACACACACACACACACACACACACACACTCCCACCCACCACGGCCCCCCCACCCCGGGCCACGCAGTCGGCAGGAGCGAGTGTGTGTCAACAAAGTGAGCTTAACTCGTTGTTTTTCTTCTTAATGAAAAAGTAATGGCTTGCTCGTCTTTCAAGTTAGATTTAACTTAAATTGTCTGACAAAAATATTTTTGCGTCACGTCTCATTTACGGCACTTTTTAAATAAAAAAGAGTCACAGTCGCAGAATTTCAATGGATGTTGTTAACTTTTCCACACTAACATTTGTTCATTCATGTCATACTTAAACATCCTGGCCGAATAAATAATAGCCTAAATGAATTAGGCCTACATTATAGGCTATTTTTGGAAGTCTATTGTTCCGTCAACTATATGAGCTTAGTTAAATTGCTTCCTGAAAGTTTTATGTGCTATAGCAAAAACTTATGCATAGCCTACAATTTGTCCGACACTTTTGAATTTAATTACTATGAAGAATGAGAGAGGACTCATTTAATCGAGCGTGACAGAAATGATTGAGACAAGTTAAATGGATGGAAACAATGATGCTATATAAATGGAAAGATTGTTACAGTAAAGCATCCAATGTTTTGATAAAGGACTCAAACTGCGTGTAAAAATAATTGAACGACATTGGCAGAGTGTGTTGGTATTAGCTAATTTCAAAACGAACAGGAAAACTATAGGCTACACCTAATTTATTTATTTTTCCTTCATCTGAAATGTTATCCTTGAAGAAGTTATCAGGAGCTTCTGTTAAAGCCTCCGTTTAGAGTCATTGCATGTAAAAATAGCCAAACGTCATTGGCTGTATCCTACCGTTTTGATAGTGTAGCCTACTATTTTTATTTTATTTTATTTTTTTATTTAGTTTACATTAAAAGTCTAGTTTTAATTATTGATACTACTGTCTACAGTTTACACGATCGATCTGACTACATAGCACTACAATTAAACTTAACCAGCCTAAACATGGCAAGCCTAAACAGGTTTCAGACAGGTTCCCAGTGAAACCAGCGCCTGCGACCAAATGATAATGTAAAAGAGGCATTGCTCTGTGATTTCCTCTCACTCAAACATTACATGAAGGTGACATGCAGTCACTTCAAACACTCGACTTCCACTACAACACATCACTGGAGCCTCTTTAATAGGAACAAGGGATTTACCTGCAGACACATTATTCAAACCCTTAAACGGAAATACAGACCCTTAGCCTACGTTTAACAATATGACATCATATAACTATTTATTTATTTATTTATTTATTTATTTATGTGGTGCACTTATGATCTATAGCCTACCTTCTGTAGGCTACCTAAAAAACGTACCTTTCTTTCGGAGATCAAATTCAATTAATTTCAGCGATTCTTATGAAAAATACATTGTTCGCTGTATTATAAAGCGTTCACTCAGAACGCTTTAAAATACAGTGATTAGATTACATGTCAGCAAAGGATTTGGATATGTGTGAATTTAATTCGCAATTTCTTGCATTTATTTGCATGATAATAGCAGACACAAACTCGCAAAATAAACAAAAAACAAAAGGAAACGACGCATTTGACATTAACGAGTTTCTCAAGGACGCGCTGTTCACGCGTTACACCCAATTTGTAGCACCTGAAAAAGGGCAGTTAAAGCGAAATAGCTTAGGCTGAATAGAGAGCAATTCACATTCAAAACAAACAGGAAAACTATAGGCTACACCTAACTTATTTTTCCTTATTCACCTGAGGTATTCTACGGATGATTATCCTTCAAGAAGTTCTCATGATCTCTCTGTTAAATTGGTCGTTGCATAGGCTATATCTGCACCACTATTTACACATACAAATCTTGTTTCACACATTACACTCCTTAAATTAATGCGCAATCACATTAAGCAGGATCAGTGTGTGATCCATCAATCAGAGTGTCTCTCTCCACAACACTGATGAAATCATCATGCAGATCTTCTCAATCACTTCACGAGCGGCCAGTATCTTATACTCAAGTGCTACAGGACTGTAACTATTTTTTAAAGGGGAAAAAAGAATAGCTTATATAACACTTCAATGACAGTGTGAAGCAAATGTGTGACTTACACTGAGAACTAATGTAAAGAAAACAGAGGCATGTAATGCATCTCTGGCAAATGTGTTTAAATGCATCAGATTAGATGTGTGAATAGTGGCACTTACAGCATACATTTGAATAAAAGGATGTTCGCCATTTATTCTGAGGACACTGTCTGCACATGTCTTGTGGCATCAGATTTTGGCATCATTCTAGATACAGCACACTGAATCTGTGGTATTTCAGTTTGTAAACATCTCAATTATAGATTCAGAACTCATGTTGAATGACATCTCACCGGACATTTTAAGGTGGACTTGGTTATTTGAAAACAATATAGCACATATCAAACAGATTGACCAGTGATAAAAAATGCTACTCTTTATTGGCATCTTCTTTAGTTTGTTAAAATGTTCTTCACACTAAAAACGTTTTTTTTTAGGGAACCCAAAATGGTTCTTCTATATCAAAACCCCCTTTTGCAACCTTTATTTTTTAAAGTGCATACTGAAAGTCATCATAGGCTAAGTAGATTAGATCCCTGATGGGTCTTTACCCCTCAAAACACCTGTTAGTTGATTCATTCACTTCCTTATACTTTGAAATTACTTTAAAGGCAAGCAATACGCAAGGTCATGGTTCATATTTTGGCATTATTACTCATGCCGTTCATATTTATTGAAATATTACTTGTAGCCATAAATTATTGTCGAATTTCAAAGTTTGCATAAAGTCAGTGAGGAGCTCCTGCTGTGCAAAAAGGCGACTAGGTTGCTCTCTGTGCCCCCATAATCCTTTGCCCTGCCCCATGCAGTCTGCCCCTCACCCCTTCCTCTGCATGTTGTTTTTGTTGGACCTCAGAGAAACTAAAACACTCCACACACACACAGCAGACAGCCTGACAAAAATAACAGACAGTTTCCTGCTTAAATCAAGCTGGCAGGCCCTCACATGAGACGGCGCCCTCTAGTGGATTTCCATATAGACAACACACACGTTTCATTGCATAGACTTCCATTGAATTTATATCAGGTTAATGATATTTTCTATAGCCTAAACCAACCCCTATCTAACATAGTTTGGCCCCCCCACACACACACACACACACACACAGGTTGGTAGGCTGCTATCTGATTGACTGCGGAGAGATGTGGCTGCCTGCTGCTCTAATAGATCCTTTAGATAAATAAATAAATCCACACATTTTAAAAATAAAAGAAACGCTGATAAGAAGCAGATGGTCAGATTAGCCAGACGACTTTCAAACACTCAACACACACCTCTAATTGCCAGATTAGGCAGATGAAATTGAGATCTTCACCAAAAAGCCCTTTGTTGTAACAAATCAAAAAAATTTTAGTGAAAGCTTTGTTTGACCATGATTTACTCATGGACATTTTATCACACTGATAATACCGTACTCATGAATGTCTTAGTGAAGCCAAGCGGACAGGAGGGGGTAAATGGGGGGTTAGAGGTCAAATGTAAATTCAGAGGTTGAGTTTGATATAAAAGTGCATGAGCATATGAGCATACACTGCCATACACTAGAACTATTTTACCAAAGTAAACAGTAATGAAAAATGTGAGCTGAGAGTATTGCGTTATTGAGTATGTGATTCTATATACACTACTGTTTGGGGTTGGTAAAAATGTTTACGTTTTTTGAAAGAAATCTCATATGCTTACCAAGGCTGCATTTATTAGATATAAAAAAATAATTAAAAAAACACACACAAAAAAACACATTATCACAATTTAACACATTTAAATTATTCCTGTGTTGCAAATCTGAATTTCAGCATCATTACTCCAGTCTTCAGTCTCACATGATCCTTCAGAAATCATTCTGATTTGCTGCTCAAGAAACATTTCTGATTATTATCAATGTTGACACAGTTGTGCTGCATAATATTTCATGGGAATACTTTTTTTCAAGATTCCAAGAGTTTGAGGTTTATTTTTTTAGTTTGACAAGCCAGTAAAATCCTGAAATGTAACAAAACATAACAATCAGCATCCTTAAGAGAATCATCATAAATCATAAGTGAATCAACAAATCATCAACATACCAGGTATAACACAATTTAAGAGCACAAAGAAAAATATATATTTTTCCTGTAAAAATGCAATTAAAGTAAATGTAAGGTTTCCAATAGTTAAAATTTTTGTGAGATTTTATTTTTCTATCAGCTGTGAAGAGTAAGACCACACAAGAAATAGCAACTTTGCCTGTGAGTGAGTGTGTGTGTGTGTGTGTGTGTGAGACCGCATAGCAGCTGTGTTGTTTTTTGCCCTTGTACAGCCGACCGGACCGCTGCTAAATAGCAGATTAGAGTGGTCCTCCATTTTATGAGTTGCGATGTTTCATTTACACACACACATCTAAATGCATACACACTTACATTCACACACACAGACCAAGCGTTTTGGCATGGCTGAAGCCAGCAGAGGTGAAGCTACAGGAGGGGTGTTAGCTGTAATTTGGGTATTGTTTGAAGTATACAGCTGTCAGGCACCTAACACGTCAGATTTGATCTCACGGCTTGATTTGTGGAACTTCAAACCTCACAAATCACGCAAGGTGTGTGTGTTTCTGTGCTTTTGTGTGTCACCAGAGGCACTTCAGACAATGAAAAAGGATGGTGAGTTTCAAGAGGCTGTCCGCTTAAACTGAAGTGGAGAATATTCCCTTGTATGTTGTGTATTGGTTGTTTGGATCTCTCTGTTGTAAAAGAAATGTCCCAAGTGTTCATATGGGTATGCTAAACACCAAGAAACCTCCTCAGACGATATCACACCCATGTGCCACTCAACACCCCACTTCTGGTCTTACACACACACACACACACACACTTAGATCACCATCTTTCTGTTGATTTAGGCCTGCGAGGTAATTCATTGAGATTTAAAAGGCAATCATGATGGTTTGTTTGCCTTTTAGCTTAGCAGGTTAGCATTCTCTTCTGATTTGATGTTGAGAGTCCTGTGAGTCTTTGAAATCCCTAAAAACATGTGTCTGCTCACCCACTCGCTCTCCCCCATGTGTACTCAGTAATCACATAGTAGAGGATATACCGACAAGTTGTTCTGTCAATGGATGTGTTTTTTCACCTCCTCTTAAGTGAGTAAGTCTGTAGCTCTGGGTCGGTCCAGCCCAGCTCATTATTGAAGGCATGTTTGAAATATGGCGCCTGCGGGCAGCCGCCCGACTCTTTGACTCTTTACCCCGAGACTGCCCTCACTGATGAGTCTGATAACACACATACTCACCTGGACATAGCCAAGGGAGTTTTACAATGGTGTTTCTTTTTCGTGGTTTCTTGGCCTTAAACCTAGAGGCGATAATGAAAATGCCACATGCTTTGGTTAATGTTCTGGCAAGGAGAAAAACGTTCTCCCGGTAACATTAATAGAATGTTATCTGGTCTTTAATAATGTTCTCAAACATTAAAAACAACTTTTTTTTACATCAAAATGTTTTCGTTGGAATTTTCTTACGTAAATGTTACTACTTGTTTTAGAGTGTTCAGAGAACACAAGCAACATTCCCATACAGGTTCAAAATACAGGTTTCACTTAACTTGAGTGTTCTAACTACGGAAAAATCAATGTTCACAAAGCCATTTACTGGGGTTAAAGGGTTAGTTTATCCAAAAATGACCATCATTTACTCACATGACTTTCTTCTATCAGCCGAGCACAATCAGAGTTATATTGAAAAAATGTCCTGGCTCTTCAAAGCTTTATAATGGGAGTGAATAATAACTGAGATTTTGAAGCCCAAAAAAAGCACATCAATCCATCATAAAATGAATCCATATATCCATATAATGTGCTATAATATGCATTTTTTTTTTTTTTTTTTTAGAATAATATGATCTGAAGCATTGGCCATGCTGCTCATGTGGGTGATGTGAGTTTGAGTGTGGCTTTTGACAATTTCTGATTTTGTTCTTCCTTTTCATGCCCAAATATTACCAAATACAGGTTTTTCAATGGCCAATCCTTTAACTCTTATACCAGTTCTAAATATGTGGTTACAGCCTCGAAAAGTAACAGCAATGGAGTAAATGTAAATAATTTAAACGTTATTGAAAAAGAATAAATCATGACATTTTTCTTTCAAAGTATGATTTATGCCAACACTGTTACATTCAAGATGTTTCAGGGTTACATGTTATGGGGACGAAGGTCAGTGCAAAATAGCAGCATGAACTAGCGAATGTTATTGCATTTACAGTCAAAGCTTGTGCTTATTCACTGTAAAAAAAAAATTATGATTCATTTAACAAGGCCGATAATGAAATACTGATAGAGACAGGTAAATGGGGACATGCATATTGACTGATATTCCGCTTAATAAAAACAAAACACTTAAAATGTTATATTTTTCATTATTACACACCACAAAGAGTGACCATAAAGTCACTGAGTTCAGTATCCTGCTAAATATATCAGTAGTATGTAACAGGGACACACATAAGACACAAATGGTATTTCCTGAGAATCCTCCATAAATTAGGTGGCTCATAAATAGCTTATCTTCAATGGACACACATGCTGGTGCATGAACACACACACACACACACACACACACACACACACACACACACACACACACACACATAGACAGAGCTGGCAGGATTGACCTCAAATGGCCGCACATATACAGGCACACCTGTGTGAATGTGGAGAAGTGGATCAGATAAGACCATTGTTATGGAGGAAGCCATTGCATCAGGGAATCAATGATGGCTGACTCCTGTTTCTATTGTAAATGGTACTGTACAGTATAGTGCAATTGTAATCACACCATTATACATAAAAACATTACACTTGAGAGGCTGAAAAGCACACGTATACCACTACAAATAAACTCAATACACATCAGTTACAAAAATGACCTTTTCCATTCAGGGGAGATTTTTCTGATTTCCGGGGTCATTGTAACACACAACACATCGAACCTTGAAGCAGATGGGAACACACCAGGTGCCACTCCTATCAGCTAAGATCAAGTAGGGCTACAATTTGCATGGGCTCACCAAAATTGGACAATAGTAGTCTGATGAAGTCTGATCCAGAAGAAGTCTGGTGAGTCCTGCTGCGACATTCCGATGGCAGGGTCAAAATTTGGTGTAAACAACATGAAAGCATGGATCTATCCTGCTTTATGTCAACGAGTTCAGTAAGCATGAAGGGGATTTCTTTGGGCCCCTTAGTACCAATTGAGCATCATTTAAGCACCACAGCCTACCTGAGTATTGTTGCTGACCATGTCCATCCCTTTATAACCACAGTGTATCATCTTCTGATGGCTACTTCCAGCAGGATAACACACCATGTCACAAAGATCAAATCATCTCAAAGTGTTTTCTTGAACATTACAATGAGTTCTCTACACTAAAACACCAGATCTAAATCCAGTAGTGCACCTTTGGGATGTGCTGGAACAGGAGATTCGCATCATGGATCTGCAGAAACTGTGTGATGCTATCATGTCTATATGGACCAAAATCTCTGAGGAATGTTTCCAGCGCCTTGTTGAATCTATGCCACAAAGGACCTCTCATGTGTGGGGTTCCTCATGGCTCAATTTCGGGACCACTTTTGTTCTCCCTTTATATGCTCCCTTTAGGATCGATCTTTGAAAAATATGGTATTTATTATCATCTGTATGCTGATGACTTGGGGATACATTTTCCATTCAGTCTCTGTATGAATATTTGGCTGAGGTTAAGTGTTGGTTGGCTAACAATATTCTCCAACTAAACGAGGATAAGACTGAGTTTATTTTATTTGGGAAAAAGAGGGATGTGTGGAGGATGTCATTGACTGCCTGGGGTTGCTTTCAGGGAAAAATCTTTCAAGTGTGAAAAAACTTGGGGTCATTTTTGACTCTGAGCTCAAATCTGATCTCGAAACTGCAAAGGTGACCTTTTCTGTTGTAGCTCCAAGGCTTTGGAATGACTTTCCTGTGTCAAGTCAAGTCAGGTCACCTTTTTTTATATAGCACTTTTTACAATACAGATTGTTTCAAAGGAGCTTTACAGAGAGAACAGGAAAATAATGGAACAAACTTTGTCTGTAAAATCATCTCCTACACTTAGTGTATTTCAGAGTGCACTAAAAACTCATTTGTTTTCTTTGACATTTGAAAATGTATCGTAAGTTGTTTTTTGTTGTAGTGTGGTATATGTTTTATTGTTTCTATGTCTGTTTTTATTCTTTTATGTATTCTTTCTGTACAGCACTTTGGTTCCACATTTGAAAGTGCTTTAAAAATAAAGTTTGAGTAGAGTTAAAGCAGTTCTGAAGGCAAAAGGGGGTCCAACCTAGTATGAGCAAGGTGTACCTAATAAAGTGGCCGATGAGTCTGTATTGTGTGTGTATATATATCTTGAATTTTGGGAGCATTTTTTTAAGATTACTTTTGGTGGCATTTTGCCCTAAGCCCCAATTAATTTCTTACCCAGATACACCCACGAAAAATACAAGATAATTTAAGTAAAGAGAATATTTGGAAAATGTGAAATAAACTTGATACTTAAATTAAGCGTAACCAGTAACTAAATTCTCTTGAGTTATGAAGAAGCAACAAAATTGTCATCTGGGAATATCTTTCTGCCTTATATTATTTTTAACCAAATAATCTATATACCATTCTCATAAACATGGACTCTCTCTTCCTCACCCTCTTAAAATCTGAATCAGGAACAAACAGGGTTCGCAAGGTGTTTCCCTGCTTCCACTGAGGATTTAGTGACCTCTGACCCTGCCTCTCTCCCGTGCCCTTCGCCCCCTGAATGGATAAAGCAGCAAGCAAAGCAGGAAGAGCTCTGGACTCAGGATAATGGAAGATGCTGTGTGTGTCTTGTGTGGGGTCTGCTTCCACATAAATAACAGTATATTTTATTTTTTTTATAGAAGGTTTTTTAGATAATATAGGCCCAAATATAGGTCTTTTAA
This sequence comes from Rutilus rutilus, assembly GCF_951802725.1. Classification (NCBI taxonomy): domain Eukaryota; kingdom Metazoa; phylum Chordata; class Actinopteri; order Cypriniformes; family Leuciscidae; genus Rutilus; species Rutilus rutilus. Next base: position 14,548,249 of record NC_140232.1, on the reverse strand, counting down.
GGGTTTAATAGGCCATAGTGTTGCCTTTGGCTCATGTTTAAATGTGCACTGCAAGGTTAAATTCACAAACGCCCACATGTATCCCACCACACACACACACACACACACACACACACACACACACACACACACACACACACACACACACACACACACACACACACACACACACACACACACACACACACACACACACACACACACACACACACACACACACACACACACACACACACACACACACACACACACACACACACACACACAGAGAATAATTTGGAAACAATCTGTGGTAACACTTTATTTTAGAGTGTCATTGTTACATGTAGTTACTTTAATAATAACTATAAATTATGCATAATTACATGCAGCTAACCCTAAACCAAACCAAACACTAATCCTATAGTAAGTACATGTAGTTAATTAATATTACCCAGTACTTAAATGTATAATTACAGTGTAATAACGACACCCTAAAATAAAGTGTAACCCAATCTGTATTGTATTGTATTCTCTAAAAAGTGATGGGTTGAAATTGCAAACAAAGTAGAAACTATATAGAATCTGTATCTATTGAAATCTATAGATGTACCAAATGATTAATTGATTAACCATTAAGATCAGTTGGATTAAATAACAGACAAATGCATTAAACTGAACAAGAAGAGACGCAAATCAAAAGTTTGATAGTAATAGCATTATTAAAGGCAGGTACTGTGAATTTAACATTTATATAGATTAAACACTTATTTTGTGTTGTGAAAAAGATTGTTGTACTAACATAATTGAAAGCATGCTGAAAAGTTTGGGAAAAGTGCACTTTTGATGATCTGTTGTGATAATATTTCTATGAGTTTTGAAAATGTACACCTTACTTGTGAAAATAGTACCAAAGCGAATAAAATAAAATAAAAAAAACTGTAAATTCTAAGTGGTCAAATTAGGTATTTACACTATAAACAGAAATGCAAGGGGGTAAAAATAAATTATTTCTTTCTCAAAACAATGAGTTTTGATTCAAGCGAACTAATTATGTGTACATGTTCTCACACATTATCATTGGGTGCATGTAATATCATAAGTATTAACCTGATAGTTATGTTAATTATAATTTCTATTAGAATAGCCTTGGGGTCTCTCCCCCAAACAGGCCATGCGAGTTAAAAGGCTTGAGAAACAAAAGACAAGCTGATGCTGCTGTTTTTGCTCTTCGGAGGAAGCTACGCAACTCATCTCTGAATTAACAGGAAGTGCCTTCTTTAATCATTATTTGTATAACTAGCATTTATGTGCAGCCCTTGGGCTGTGGATCAGGGAGAGGTGGTGATGGTGGAAAGGAGGGAGAGAGGGAGGAAACGGGCGGGAAAACATGGGAAGGAAAAACAAGGAGAGGAGGAAAAACAGAGGTAGAAGATAAAGGTGATGAGAGGCAGGAATGGATAATGAGCAGGATTAGAGAAGGACTAAACACATGAATACTCAATCTCTCTTTCTCACACACACACACACACACACACACACACACACACACACACACACACACACACACACACACACACACACACACACACACACACACACACACACACACACACACACACACACACACACACACACACACACACACACACACACACACACACACACACATGCACAATGTGCATTCACACCATTGCACATTTAAAAAATAAGGATAAAGCTTACCGCCTATCTGGTTACCTCTTTCCTGGGGGCCTGAGAGGAATTTGGACACATCTGGACCCAAATCCTGCAGAAAACAAAAGCTTCTCAACAGCTTTACCTAACACACACACACACACACACACACACACACACACACAAACACACACCAGTTTTACCCACTAGACGGATTGTGTGAAAAGAAGGCAGAGCACAGTTCAAGAGTAAACAGAGAACTACTTCAGACCAGTTTTCAAAAGCAAAGGACTAGTCATCATGTTGAGTTAGAGTTATTATATAGAGTTATTGCTTGTCATAATGTTGAGTGTCATAAAATATATCACAAAAGTGTCATTCTCAGGGAACGGTTACATAATCTTAGGAGAATTGTGTATTATTAATCATTCCATTTAAATAATTCATTGCTAAACTTTCAAGAAGTTATCTATGCTCTACAGTACTTCCACCCTGTCACAGTAAGTTTGGAAGTCATATGCTTATAATTTTGTGTGCCTAATAAATCAAATCACCCATGATATTTTTGCTCCAACATTGGTTGTCTCAAACATATTACATTCAGTATGGGAGCTTAACTCTGCAGGCCGAAAGGTCCAAAATAGCTAACAATGACCTTAACTATTGCAAATACCATTACTTAAGCAACTTTCACAAAGAGATTCCAGGAAATACACAGATAACATGTCCCGGGATTTGTCCTGGGATTGTTTGATTTTGGTTCATTCACACTGCCAGTGCGTTCACACACATCCCGTAAAGATCCCGTAAAGACACGTGGTTATCAAGTTATCACTACGACACACCCCTTATAGCATTGGTCCTGGCTTTTGTTTACACAAGGAGCGTTCCGGGACTGATCCCGGCAATGTTACTAGGTCCCCATGCCAGGAATCGATCCCGGCATCAATCCCGGAATGTGTTTGCGTTCACACAGAAGGCACATAGCAATTTTACGGCAATTTCCCGGGATCAATGCGCTGTGTGAAACGGGCTTTACAGTAAGTATTTATATAAAAAAGGGATCATCCACCTTGTATCAAGATGCATTTTGGTGGTCCGATCACAAGTAGTCAGTGCGTTTACAGTGCATATTTGCTTCCCACAACTCACTGACAAATGAAATATGTACAAGTGAGAAGTGAATCATAAAATGTCAATAAACTTGAAAGATTATTTCAGTGCAATAGGTAAACTATGCAAATACCACCTCAAAATATATGAGTTATATCCTCACATGCATTCATCAGAACGCTGGGAATAAATACTGCCCTTACACAAACAAAAACAAGAACATTCCCTTGACTAGATTTCTGACTTGCCAGACAAGTTTTCCCTGAAGAGAGAGGTGCTTCATAACTTCGGACTGTTCCCACTGAACATTTTCTAAATATGTACGTGTGTGCTATTCATGAGCCCCTGAAGGGCTGTTTCTGTTACGGGCCAAGATTGTTTTTACACTCAGTCAAAACCTATTTCGCCATATGGTTTACAGTGACCCAAATGTGGCTGTTATTGAGCAGCCACTTTAAACTAATTCTGTGCTTGTGTGTATGTGCTTTGGCAGACCCCCATAGTGGCGTCCCGCTGAGAGGGAGAGGTGTCACAGTTTGAGTGACAGGTGCATTTTAAACATCGCATACCCTATTTCACCAGATAGCTGTGTTTCTATTCCAGAGATTTTACTGTAGCTGTAAACCACACTAAATGTTAAAGACAGACAAACTTGCACTCCAAATGCAGCAAATGACCAGGACTTAAAGGGATACTCCACTTTTTTTGGAAATAGGCTCATTTTACAACTCCCCCAGAGTTAAAGAGTTGAGTTTTACCGTTTTCGAATCCATTCAGCCGATCTCCGGGTCTGGCGGTACTACTTTTAGCATAGCTTAGCATAGATCATTGAATCGGACATGACCATTAGCATCTCTCAAAAAAATGACCAAAGAGTTTCGATATTTTTCCTATTTAAAACTTGACTCTTCTGTAGTTACATCATGTACTAAGACCGACAGAAAATGTGAAGTTGCGATTTTCTAGGCTGATATAGCTAGGAACTATACTCTCATTCCTGCGTAATAATCAAGAAACTTTGCTGCCGTACCATGAGTGCAGCAGGCGTAATGATATGACACAGCGCCTGAAAATAGGTCTAATAGGTTAGACAAACTTAGTCCCGGTCACGTTGGAAGTTACTGAGCTGGGGACTATTTTCAGGCGCTGCGTCAAATCATTACGCCTGCTGCAGAACTACAGAAGAGTCAAGTTTTAAATAGGAAAAATATCGAAACTCTTTGGTCATTTTTTTGAGAGAGATGCTAATGGTCATGTCCGATTCAATGATCTATGCTAAGCTATGCTAAAAGTGGTACCGCCAGACCCGGAGTTCGGCTGAATGGATTCGAAAACGGTAAAACTCAACTGTTTAACTCTGGGGGAGTTGTAAAATAAGCCTATTTCCAAAAAAAGTGGAGTATCCCTTTAATGGACAGAAAGATGGCAGTTGAAAGAATGAGCAAATGTAGCCTATTTGTGAGCCTGGGATTTGTTTGGTTTTTTAAATGACCCTTTTAAATTGATTTAAGTTTCATTTAAAGGAGTTTACTAAAAAATTAACGTTCTTTAACCATTTAATGGCCCTCTTTAAAAATTTGTTTTTGTTTTTTGTCCTTTTTGATTCATTGCTGTTTTGGACCCCATTGACCTTCATTGTATTTTCACAAAAACAGAAGAAAGAAAGTCATGCAGGCTTGGCACGACATAAGGGTGAGTAAATAATTGCAGAATTTCCATTTTTGTATGAACTATCCCTTTAAGTAATTTTAAAATTTGAAATTTAATCCCAGTGCTGTATGAGAATACGACCTTATTTATGATTAGTCTGTCCTATGATAAATGAGCACTTAATGTTACAGCTTCCTGGCTGCATTGTCGTAGCTGGCCGTCTGTTTTGCTCCTGTGAGAGGCACAATCATCATCCTGTTGTCGAGCACAATGGCTTCTGCTCTTATTGTTAACAGGCGCGTGCTAGCATGTGAATTATTGGCGGAACGAAATCTCTTTGCACGTGTGTGTGTGTCCTGGATTTCTTAGTGCTCGGCGGGCAGTCAGTAAAACACAACAAACAATCTGTAAGACCATGCAGTCATTGACATCCAGTAGCTGTGTTTATGTGCTCGTGTGCTTGTGTATGCTCATTCTAAACTTCCTTATCTTCATCCTCTTTAATCAAGCACTGCAGCCAGAACCAATCAAGAACTGGCACAAATCACTTTCCTTCCACTCTGGTATTTTCCTTCTCAGCAAATTGCAAGGCTTTCTCTTCCTCATCTTGCTCTCTCCTTCTTTCCTTTTTTAGTAGTTGAGGGCCAGAACACTCCTTGTGAAAAAGGGGTACAATATAGCATATTTTAAAACAAGTACTTAAAGGGGTCCTATTACGCCCTTTTATGAAGTCTTGATTTTGTTTTTGAGGTGTACCAGAATATGTTTTCATGCTTGATTCAGCTCCTCTCTTCCCAGTCTGCTGAGTTCGAACGTGTCGTTTTTGATGAAGCACCTTCCTTCCGAAATACGAAATGTGCTGTGATTGATTAGCTGGCCAAGTGTGTTGTGATTGGCAGCGCCTACCAAGTGTTTGGGAAATGTCACGTCCCTTCATAACCGCGAGCTCTACTCAGATGTAAATATTAACGATAGCGGCGATTTCAAACCATTTCGAGCCCGATTCAGACCCTGACAGTGTTAACGAACAAGAGGATCGTGCTGAACGGATTTCAAGTACGGACTTTGCAAGCACAGATTCCACAGGACGTTTTAGAGTGGTATGTTACATTACATCAATACTGTAATGTTAGTTAGCAGGCTAGCGGAGACAAAGCTTTGCCCTTCGTTTACATCTGTCATAGCAGCTACATAAAGCTAATAATTTGAACTGTTAATTGAAAACACAACTGCAAATAATAAGACATGCTTACAAGTTGGGATCCATAGACAACAGATTGTCCTGACAAAATGATAATGGCTCCATCTTTTAGCAAAAAAAAAACTAGTTTACCACTTTATTTGCAAAATATTAATCTCCATTTCCAGCCCGATCTCACGGGAAAACGTACAAATTCTACGAGGTGGCTTATTCGTACGAATTCATACGACCTGACTCGTACGAAGTATGATTTTTGCAAAATCGTACATATTTTACGAATTGGCCAATTCGTATGAATTCATACGAATGACCTACCCCTGACCCCGCCCCTAAACCTACCCATCACGTGGGTTTAGACAAATCGTACAAATTCGTACGAGTGAGGTCTTACGAATTAGTACGAATTAGCCAACTTTTTATCATTCGTACAAATTCGTACGAATTGGTCGTGAGATAGCGTTGCCATTTCATGAGAACACCACGACGCATGCATGTTGTTGACGCGTGAGCAGACATTGTTGCGTGAACGTGCGTTGGAGATTAATATTTTGTACATACAGTGGTAAATTATGTTTTTTTTGTGCAAAACAAAGCACTTGTGTCGCTTCATAAAATTGAAGTTAAACCACTGGAGTCACATGGATTACTTTTATGATGTCTTTACCTTTCTTGGCCTTAAAAGTGGTAGTTGCGTAGACTGTCAATGGAGGGACAGAAAGCTCTCAGATTTAATAAAAAATACCTTCATTTGTGTTCCGAATATGAACGAAAGCCTTACGGGTTTGGAACGACATGAGGGTGAGTAAATAATGATAACATTTTCTGTTTGTGGGTGAACTAACCCTTTAAGTTTCCTTTTTATTTCAGTAATATATTATCTGCAGGTACAGTAAAAATGTTCACTACTATGTTCACACACACAAGTGTTCATTCAATACAATTAAGCAGACTTCTTTTCATAAGGGATGACAGAGTTCTTCAGCATTTCTTTCACAACAGCTGATTCTATTATTACCTTCATTATTTATAGATGATTAAAGCAGACACACATGCAGTCATTAAAGGCTAAAAGGTTATGGATATTATCATGCCAAGCAAGGGGATGTGAAAAAGGGTGAAATGCACATACAGTAACACACAAAAAATGAAGTCATACTTAAAAATGTATAAATGTATGGAATTAATCATACTTCAGAATGAAGGTAATTGTAACTTTATATCTCACAAATGCAACTTTATTTCTCACAATTGCAACTTTGTTCCTTACAGTTGGTACTTTATGTCACAAAAGCCGCGTTTCCACCGCAGGAACTTTCCCCAGGAACTAGGAACTTTGGGCTGGTACTCGATGTGTTTACACCGCAGGAACCAGGGTCTAAATGAAGTTCCGGGTAAATATTTCCCCCTCCGATAGTCCCTGCTCACGAGGTAGTACTTTTTCAAAGTTCAGGAACTTTCAGGGGTGGGACTTGTGCGTTGCACAAGCTGATTGGTTGTGTTCACGCCGCATTTTGGTTGGATGACTCCAAGCAGCATTTTCTTTATTTTTAACCTCCCTTTTAAAAAGTGGCTTCATGCAGTAGGAAGTTGTCTGTCTGCAAATATGGAATTTAATAAAAAAAACTGGGGGACTGGCGACGAGTTTCAGGCTTTATTATTTGGGTATTTGTGGAAGAGGAAACTTTCTGCGCGTTCGTCACAGCCATCTAACGTTAGCATTACGAGCTCTGAACACGCTTTATCAGTGCTCGTCTCTTTTCTGCCACAGCTTTTAATATTAAGTCATTATGTTTACACATTGTCATCTATTGCAAGGCAAACCATGTTACAAATTTACTATAACAGGATTGAAATAGCGCTTTGAGGTTGGTAACAAACAACTATTTACAAGACTGTCACTATTTATGATTGATAGACGGGGTTCAGGCTTTTTTTAAGCGTATTTGCGCAAAAGGACATTTTTGCGCGTTCGTCCCAGTCATCTCACAACATACCTTGTCTAATTTTATACGCATACGAGCTTTCTGAACACGCTTTAGTATCAGTGCTCGTCTATTTTGTTATGTTAATTACCTCGTTAGTAAACCAATAACTGCAGCACAGTTTGAATCTCCTCCATACTTATAAATGTGGCGCTCAAAACTGATTACTGTCCGTCGCAGACTGGGAGGAGCAGTTGCGCGCAGTTTACCTTCCCGGTACTTTAGACCGCGGTGTAAACGCAGAAAGCAACCGGTCTGGGGCAAAAAAGGTTCCTGGGAAAAAAGTTCCTGGGACAAATTGTTCCGGGTAATTTCGGTGGAAAAGCGGCTAAAGTGACTATCTTCCCAGTTGGAACATGACCGACCTTTATTTCAATTGGTTGAAATAAAGCAAGTTCTGGCAGGTCACGTCAGTCAAGATATAGCCTCAGCTGACTCTCAGCTGATCCACGTCTACCAATAGGAATACGATGCCTATCACAGCATCCCAATATAAGGTCCATTATCAGCAGCTTTATTGCATTGCTCAGGATCTAATTACCCTCCTCCATCCCCAGCTCCTCCTGTCATCCATAGTCAGGACTTGACCTTCTGATATTCCTCTTCAAATCAGACTGTCATCTTTCTTGATTTATGTTGTTACATTAAATTAATGTTATTAAGAACATGAATAATATCTGTAATACATTTATGTCTGTTATCGCTCTGCTCCCTGCTCTTATCTATGCTAGGCTGCATGGATGGTTGGGGAGTTCTTGCCCAGAACAGAGCCATATCGCCAATCCAAACTGTATGCTAATTGTCAATCATCTTTGACGATAGTAGTGCTGACTGGTTGTCAGCATTGACAAGCAGTTAAAACAACATTTAATGCTAAGTGGATGTTAAAAAATAACTAAATAGCCTACTCATAAATCAATGTTGAAATTCATTCACACATGTTGAAACACTGTTGCGATAACCTTGATTCGATTAGCAAAATTGAAACAAAATTCAACAGTGTTTTAACGGTGAGTTAAAACTGTGACATATCAGATTGTCACGTTATATCTCAAGTGTGACTTTTTTGTTAAATGTTTTGCTTAAAGAGTGCAAAAAATGTTCTTGGTTTGATATTTTATTATTATTTAAAGCAACAACATTCATATATTTTGAGAGTGTCTTAAGTGACCAAATACTTTTTGGGACCACTGGCACATATACTCTCCAGAAGGTCAAGTTATGGTCTGTAACAAGCCATTATTAGACTCTTTGGTGCTCTAAAACAGGCAGAGGTTAATCTTTTAGAGCACTTAGACAGACCCTCATGTTTACGTCTGCCTTCTGCTGGTGCGCACTTACTTACTGCCCTTTAACGATAGCATATGGGCTCAAAGCCAATGTCAAAGCCATGTATGTGTCTCTCATATGTACACAAATAACAAGCACCACTGGTCACTGTGGGAAAATATTTGCACTGGTCTGGATACTTTCTTTAGACATATCGTACTTGTAGACCACCAGTCAGTATTCACATTAGAGGTTGGAGTCACTAGAAGACAGATTTTACAAATTGAAGAAATGTCCTCAAAAATGCTGATTTGAAAAACAGTAAGGGATGGAAAATGGAATAGTCTTCACGCACACACACACACACACACACACACACACACACACACACACACACACACACACACACACACACACACACACACACACACACACACACACACACACACACACACTAATAGTAAAGCAGCTGACCTCCATCTTCTAAACGTTGACAGCTGCATTGCACCTATCATCACGCGCACACACACGTACACACACACACACACACACACACACACACACACACACACACACACACACACACACACACACACACACACACACACACACACACACACACACACACACACACACACACACACACACACACACACACACACACACACACACACACACACACACACACACACACACACACACACACACACACACACACACACACACACAAACACACGCACACACGTACGGACACACACACACACACACATACACACACACCTTAAAATCTCAACAAACTTTTGGTTGAAAACATTAAGGTTATTTAGGGTTCTATACCATTCAAAACTTTGGGGTCAGAATTTTTTATGTTTTTAAAAGAAGTCTCTTATGCTCAACATTTATTTGATAAAAAATACAGTAAAAACAGTAATTTTGCAAAGTATTACAAACAAATATATATATTTTAAGTTTTCAGTATCACAAGAAAAGAAAAATCACAAGAAAATAATTTAAAAAGAAAAACCTTACTGACCCCAAACTTTTGAATGCTATGTGTGTGTCATGTTTGGACAGAAAAACCTGAAATCCCCTACTTTTATGGGGAACAGCAAATGGTGTTTTAATAATGGTGGTTAATTATGTTTTAATTAAGACATATACAAAGTTTATAACTGTCAGGGTTAAGTGTAGTTTTAGGGGATAAAAAAATAAGTGAAGTAAATGGAAAGTCACAAACTTTTTTTTTTATCAAAGGGTCAGCAAACAGCATCATTTCCCATTGACCATCTTTTGTGTGTTTGTGTCTGTGTGGATTTGTGTGCTGCTATTTGCTTTATGTTCTGTAATCCAAGTAAGTATTTAATGGACCACGAAGCCTGGTGGTCCAAAAAAAAAAAATCAAAAGACAGAGGAAAGGAGACAAAGAATGTGCTAAAAAGACTTTACTGATGAATGCAAAAGATTCCTTGTGACAGGTGAGTGAAAGAAGAACTGACACGAGCTCTTAAAGAAGCTCTCAGCAAACAACAAGAACAAACTTGCTGAAACTCGCAACCTCTGCTTCTGCTTCACCTTGCTCTTCACCTTGCAGAGGTTGCCCTTTCATTGACATGCCAACTTTGTGTGGTTTTCTTATGTTTATCAATGCAAATAAAATACTTCAGATAACTGAAAACAAAAAAAATCTGAGTTCATACCGAAATCTCTGATGTTTGATTGCAGAGTTTTGTACAGGTCTGAACACAGTGTGTGACGTTGAGATCTCTTCTGAAACTCTAGATGATATATGAGATTTCTGAGGTCTTTTTCTCAGGAAAAAATCTTAGAAGAGAGAGAATTCAGTATAAAAACTATCTGCTTAATATCTAATATCATTGCTGTTTGGGAGAAATGGGATATTAAAGAGGCTTATTTGTGTGTGTGTGTGTGTGTGTGTGTGTGTGTGTTTTACAACTCTATTCTATTCTATTACCTTTAATTCTATTTTGTATTCTATTTCTATTTGATTTGATTTGATTTTCTACGAATAAACTTTCCAATAAAAAAAAAAAAAGAACCAGCAAAAACCTGGGAAAATAAATTATGCATTTTAGCCGTTCATTTACACGACAACGGTGTTTGGCGGCATTGAAAACAAACTTTGAGCAACAAAGTGCAAGTTTTTGAAAACAATACCTTTACTATCTCCATGTAAACTACACAAACGCAAATTTGTGAAAACAATGACGTCATGCACATGCGTATTGCGTGTTCAGTCGGCATGTAGTTTTTCTTTACAAAGTGACATCGCCAACTACTGGCCTGACTGCAGAATACAGCGTTTTTAGTTGTTTGCGTGGATTCATGTGAACAGGGATTGCTTTGACAGTGTTGACGTTTATATGTGAAAAACTCAAAGGAGAAACTTTTTTGCATTTAGTACATTGTTGTCATGTAAAAGTACCCTTAGTCTGTGTTTAGCTATGTTCCTGTGTTTTGTTCTGATTTAGTTTCCCTCATTAATTAATATTTTCACCTGGGTCTTGTTTGGTTCCTTATTTTATCCTGTGTATTTATATCCCAAATTTAGTTCTGTTCTTTGTCCGTTCTCGTCATTAGCCCCTTTCACACAGCAATCCCGGTAAATTACCGTAAAATTGCCTGACCGACTTTACCGGTAAATTAAAAAATGTGCTGTTCACACAAGCAACAGCGTTCTGGCTTTTTACCGGTAACAGACCATTCACACATAATTTCCAAAATACCGGTAACCTCTGTGATGATGTCATTAATTGGAAGTGACCTCTAAAGTTGTAAAGTGCTTTAGTTTCGGTATCACTCCAATTTGATTTTGATATCTCTCGCTCTCTCTCTCTGAGATGTTATTTTCTCAACCAAATCCTAATCCTACCCTAACCCTATAGAAGGTACATGTGGTTCATTAATATCCCTCAGTACTTAAATATATAATTACACTGTAACAATGACACCTTAAAATAAAGTGTAACCTTAATTTCTGTAATCTATAATTACACTGTTGACCCTTCCCTTCCACCCTTAAAATAGACATAAATAGATATAAATTCGCAATTGCGTGAAAAAAAAAAAAGTCTTAATTGCGAGTTTATTTCTCGCAATTGTAACTTTAGAATAAGATAAAGTCATAATAAAAGTCGAAATAAAAGTCTAAAAGTATATCAAAAGTCGCAAAAGTCTATAAAACTCGCAATTATCTTTTAAAATGTTTTATTCTGTGACGGAAACAAGATTCCATTTAAAGACACCTAATATAAAGTGTGACTGAAGTGTTTTATTCTGTAGTTCTTTCAGAAAAATATCTATGTACTGACATGTGGGAGGAAAAAAAAAACCTGAAGACCTTAAGTATATAATGCGTCATCATGAAAGTTTTCAATCTCCAAAGATTCGTTGGAAACCTTGATTCTTAAGAGTGTATGAGCTTCTTCTTTTATGATCCCATTTGCTCATACAGGCACTCTTAGCATGTGTTTTGACTGCACTCTGACCTTCATGATGGGTTTTTATTAGAACCAAGAAGAGAGGCAGATGTGCAGATGATTACAGGATATCTCTCGCTCTCTCTCTCTGAGATGTTATTTTCCTGCATCTTAAGATGGAAGGTGTTTCCTGTGGTAGCTCTGTCTGTTGCTGATTAGGCATCATAGATCTTCCATCTGAGAGAAAGAGCAAGACAGAGACAGACAGGGAGGGGGAGTCTGCTGGACAAGGTCAAGCCCTGCAACCACTTCCCTCCCTGACCACCATGCCTTTCCGTTCATATAGTAACCACACAAACACACACTCACACACAGATATTTGGTCAGCATCATTTAGAAGATCTAGTGGTTTCATGGCTCATTTGAGACAAGATATGGGACAATAAACAATAGGAGACTGAAATATTTAAACTAGCACAATGATGGATTGTTTTTATCTGTCCATGAGTTGTTAGCTAAATTTATCAGCCAAAGTGATCTCACCCTTACTAATGGTATCCTTACTAACACAACTATTGTTCACAAATCAGTACTCAAATAAGCAAACACACGCACACACACACACACACACACACACACACACACACACACACACACACACACACACACACACACACACACACACACACACACACACACACACACAGAGACACGCCCGCACACACACAGACACACACACACATTTACTTAGCCATCTAAATGGGGACATTCCATAGATGTAATGGGTTTTTTTATACTGTACAAACTGTATATTCTATCCCCTTACACTAACCCTAACACCAAACCTACCCATCACACAAAACTTTCTGCATTTTTACATAAAAAAAAGAAAAGAAAAGCGTTGATCACTTTATTTTTATACCAGATTTACAAATGAGAGGTTTTTGGAGATTTTGTCAGGTTTTGATCACACACACACACACACACACACACACACACACACACACACACACACACACACACACACACACACACACACACACACACACACACACACACACACACACACAGAGACACGCCCGCACACACACAGACACACACACACATTTACTTAGCCATCTAAATGGGGACATTCCATAGATGTAATGGTTTTTTTTATACTGTACAAACTGTATATTCTATCCCCTTACACTAACCCTAACACCAAACCTACCCATCACACAAAACTTTCTGCATTTTTACATAAAAAAAAGAAAAGAAAAGCGTTGATCACTTTATTTTTATACCAGATTTACAAATGAGAGGTTTTTGGAGATTTTGTCAGGTTTTGATCACACACACACACACACACACACACACACACACACACACACACACACACACACACACACACACACACACACACACACACACACACACACAAACACACACACACACACACACACACACACACACACACACACACACACACACACACACACACACACACACACACACACACACACACACACACACACACACACACACACACACACACACACACACACACACACAGAAAGAAAGAACACGTAAACACAAACACATCTCTTACACAGCAACTGACACACTTTGTGACTTGGGCACATTCTCATAACGGGTCACAAAGAAATAGAGTTCAGGGGTCAGAGTGCTGAAAACAGCACAGAACCCCAACTCTAAACAATGTGGCAACAATGGCAGGATGGGAGAATTGATTGAAGTAACAGCACGCGTGAGTTAGTGTGTGTGTGTAGCAGAGAGAGAGAGAGAGCGCGGTCAGAATCAGTTTGTTTTGTCTAGAGAGGCGATTGGAGTATGCTGTGATGGATTTGCGTACGTGACTCTGATGTGTTTATATGTGTTTTGATGTTCATATGTACATAGTACAAGTATTTTCTTTTCTTTTTCCTACATATCTGGGCATATCAGATGTAGAATGCTCTGTTGAATTTGGGGGGGGGGGGGGGGGGACAGCCTGGCCTGGTCAGACTGCAGTGGTCTGAAACCTTCTTGACTTCTAGATTATTTTACGTACAGTGATGTGGTGGATTTTTAATAGCTTGAGTATTGTTTTAAATCCCTTTCCAGACTCTGAGGCCACTAATTCAGACAGTTCTTCTGCACTTGATAAGATGGTAACACATACTTTCAGCTTTTATGACCAAACCACGCCCGTTTATTGAGGTTCATATAAGGTGTGGCCTTTAATAATGCTGTGATTTATACATCATTCTACTAATTGGTACACTATCAAATGTTAGGCATTTAATAAAGTAATAAATATAGGGGTTTACTAACTTTCTCAACAGAAAAGTTTTCTGTTTATTTACCAATTCACAAAATTAACAGAATTCATATCTGATATTTAAAAAAAAAATGGATGACTAGTAATTTCCTACTACTTAATTCTGAAATTTCTAATTATTAGACAAAAAAAAGAAAAAAAAGAAATTGAACACTTACCACTTGATGTACTTGTTACATCGTAAGAAGAAGGGCATCTACACTAGACTATCTGTCTCATCCTTATCCTGAGGTTACCGTAGTCAGCCGGATCTGGTCCATATCCAGATCAGATGGTGGACCTGCATCTAGACACGATTAAACGCAGCCCTGAATGTCAGCAGAGACCGTGAAGGCCTCGTCGACCTGACCGCCATCGGCACAGATCCTTAACAGAGACCACAAGAACCAGACAGGTCCTCCGCACAGACTGTGGCCAGCTTCTGCTCCATACCGACGGGATGAATCGATCTTCAAGCTATAGGGAACTGGATGAATATTTGAATGCTACCGATCCCGATCTGACTTGTGACGCAGCCTGAATCATAATGACACCTTGTTCATTCGTTGGCCAGAAGAGAACTGAGCCTTATGGTTTCTCCCAAGGTTTTTTTTCCATTCTGTCACCTGATGGAGTTTGGGTTCCTTTCCACTGTCGCCTCTGGCTTGCTTGCTGCAGAAAACGATTAATTTTCTGCAGAACTGATTTATAGGTGAAACAAACTAATTTAATATTTGATGATCTTTACAACGGACCCAATCAACACTGAAATGACTTCAGCTGAACAACAGCCGAAATGCATAATTTTCCTGTTATCACTGCTTAGAAACAATCTGTATTGTATAAAACACTACATAAATAAAGATAACTTGACTTGACTTTATTTACGCTAATCTGCTAAATTAAATGGCTTTTTATCTATTAACATTGGTGAAATGCCAATCAAATAGACGTAATATGTTGGGGAGTACATCGTCTTTCACAGCTCTGTATGTGTGTGTGAGCTGTGCTGTTGCTGCTGGTTGTAATGCGTGAGAGTGTGGGAAAGTGTATCACAGTTTACCTTAATTCAATAAATCACTCTCATGATAAAATACTTTCACATATTGCAATTCATCACTTCTTTGCTCTCATTTCCTCGCTGTCCTCCCGTAAAGTTGCAAACAAGGAGCTCAAGTTTTCCACTTAGTCTGAGGCCATTTTTCTTGAAGACAAACAGAGGTCGTATAAATAGCAATCGGCTCCCTAACACAGCGTCTAAACAATAAGAACTGACACGTATTTTTTTCTCCATTGACCCTAATTCTCAACGCGAGAACAGAATCCGCTATGGGTTGTGGGACAGACAAGCTATGACCTGTACTCTCTCCCCCCTTCTTCATTTTTTTGACGCAGGATAATGAAAGTTTTCAGTGAGGCGGAGAGCTGGGGGGCAGATTGGCCTCGGCTCTGTCACAGTTTTAAGTTTGGTGTACAGCACAATGCCTGCAGCTTATGGGCTCATCACAACCACACACACACACACTGATCTGAATTCTTTTCTGTTGTATTTGACCCCTCACCTGTATGGTAATCTGTAACAGGAGGTCAGAAAACGGGGCCCCATAGGCAAGCCCCAACACACCTGCTAACCCTCTGCTGCTTTCCTCTTGACTAACCTTTGCGTGTGTGTGTGGAAATTGCCTGACAAAAAGTGACTTATTAGTCGGAATGGTGACGATGATGATGCTGATGATGTGTTAATGATCTCTTATAAAATAATGCTAAGGAAACAAGAACCATCTTGTGCAATATTGCTTCTCAGGTAAACTGATGCTGTTTTAGAGAGGTTTCGATGTTTTAACTGGAAAACAATGTGAAAAATACTGATTAAGAAAATTCTGCACGATATACATTACAGAACTCTGCAGTTGCTGTATGGCCACACACAGAGCCAGAGTCAAAAATGAACAGGGCTGTCAACACACAACACCACGTGTGTCTGTTTTTCCACACACTTGCACACATAACATGAGCTACCATCTCTTCCAAGTCTCCCCCTACCCTGTGCATAAGGGACCAATTTATGTTTGGCACAAGTCCAGAAAGAAGGCAAAAAATAGTGAGAAAGAGAGAGCGAAAGGAGCAGAGCTGGAATAAAGGGAACGGAATTGAGATACTAAATTGATAATAAATAGTAAATGGGTCAGATTTGTGTAATTTCCCAAAAAATTGTCTCAGTGTGCAAATACCACATTTTATACATATTGGTAACTTATTAATAGTTAGTAAGGTAGTAAGTTTAGGATTTTATTAAGGGATGTAGAATATGGTCATGCAGAATAAGGCATTAATTTGTGCTTTATAAGTACAAATAAACATCCAGTTTCCTAGTAATATGCATGCTAATAACCAACTAGTAAATAGTGAGAATTGGATGCTAAACTAAATTGTTACCAAAAAAAAGTATTGAAATACAAACATTAAAAATGTATAATAAGGTAAAGAAAAGTATAAATTAAAGGGTAACACTTTAGAGTACTGTTCCGTTATTAACGAACAACTATGAACAAATTAGTAACGCAATATTAACATTCTAGTAATCAACTTACAAGTAACTCTGATTAATGAATTAGTAAGTATCTCTCAGTTGAATGAAGTAGTTCACTATTAGCTAATCAATATATTTTTCATACCTCCCAGAAAACTACTAAGAACTTATATATACAGTTCATAATTAATGTGAATAATGCATAATGTATTATTAATTCAAAAGTAAAGATCATGGTAATGACTCAAGTGTTGCCAAATCCATTGGAAGGATTTACTAATTATTTGGATCAGGATTCTAAAGGGAAAAACATGATAACTCTCCAGTAGTAACCTTTTTTTATGTTTCTGTAAGGTTTTGGATAGTAATTCCTTCTTAAAGATTTGCACTTGAGTTATTATCAGTGGGTTACTATGATCTTCACTTTAGAATTAATTATAAAGTATGAAAAAGAAAAACCCTGTAGTTACGGATTAGCTAATAGTTCTTGTTTCTTGTTAGTTACTAGTTACTAGACTGTTAATAACAATGTTACTCATTTGTTCCTGTGTAGTTATTCATTAATGAAGGAACAGTATTCTAAAGTGTTACCAATAAAAGACACCAATTGGAATAAAATAAAGTGCAATATAGTCAAAGTAAAGATTACATAATAAGTCAAGTCCATGCAGAGACCTTTCGTATCACTCACTGTACTTCAAATGTTAATAGATTCCAGTCAAACTCTTATTACACCATTTGTAAACCAGATATATTGAGAAGAACCCTTGTTGCTCCCACTCCAGTGTCATTCATCTCTTTTTCCCGTGCTCATAACTCAACCCTTGACTTCCTTTAGGAGGAGAACCCTCAAAGTACACACCCAGTACTCTCCAATCCTCTTCTATTACACAGTTCATACACCCTAATTATAGGAAATGCACACTCAAAAGCACACTAGCCTCATTTCAACTCCACTACAAATTACACTCCTGGAAGTCTTTAAGGGCCCAGTTGAGCCTCCAGGCACGTTTGAGATTATGGAAACACCACAAAGGCTCTTGTATAATCATGATCGATATTAACTTTTTATTACCAAGCAAATGCCTTTGAATCAATACACACAACCTCTAAGATACATAAGTGTGAATATAAGTGTGTATACATAAGTGTGACATGTTTTCTAAGAATATTTAAAAAAAGACTCAGAACACCCTAGCAGTACATTGCTTTAATTCATCAAAATAAGTTAAGCAATTTTCACCCTTTTTATAAGTAATACAAGATTCAACTATTTTTTTAAGTCAGTTTAATGTAATTTAAGTTGAAATGACAAACATCTAAATTTGATTGTACTTAAAAATTTAAGGCAGCAACTTTTTTACAGTGTACAGAAGCCAAACAAAATCTAAAGTCAATGATTTAAGGTCAAGAGCCCAACTAAAACAAACACCGATCACCATAATGGTGACTTAAAATTACATTTTCTCCTTCAGTGATTCTGCTTGTTAACATCAGGTGTCTTCAATGTTGGCAATAAAAAAAAATTGTTTAAAAAAAATTGTTGTACACACACACATACACAGACTCATTTTAAATGGTTACCTTTTAAGTAATTAATTTGATTAATTATTACTCAATTCTAATTAGTTAAATTTAATTAATAATATTGCTTGTAATCTGTTGCCACAATTTTATTGATTAGATATAGCGTATTAATTTTTACAGTGTATGTTGTCATAACTAATTGATCATGCAATTTTTTTTACAGTGTAAAAACCACCAAAGACACCCTAGCAACCGCATAGCAACACCTTGAAAACAGCCAGAACACCCTAGCAACAGACTAAAAACCACCCTAGTCAGAACATCTTAGCAAATGCAAAAGTGCAAAAAAGCATATATATATACTTAACAGGGAAAATGTGCAAGAACTAAACTCTATTTAACATTTATAATATTTTATGTTTAATTTATGTCTTATCAACTATTTTCTCCTTTTTTTGTCCTTAACCTCCATTTCCTCTTAATCTCTTTTTTATCTTTCTATTGGAGTTGTAGGGGCCTCTCTCATGACATCACACAACTGGCTCACTGCCATAGCAACATCTGTGCAAACCTGAACCGCACGAAACCTGACATCTAACTTATAGCCATAAACTCGCTTTTGCACACACACACACACACACACACACACACACACACACACACACACACACACACACACACACACAGTTGTGTAAGCTATCTTGCCACGGTTTTGCTCCCCACTCATAGTTTAGGCTGCAGAATGAAGTGTGTGATGGGATTCCTCTGGGGATAAGAAGGAAACCTCCAATGACAGAGATGAAACCCTCCAGGATCACATAACACACAACTGTGTGAGCTTGTATTTGTGTAAGTGTGTGCTTTGTGTGAATACATGTAGCACAATTAATTTTTTTAACAAAGAGGAAATTGCACTCTACTGATTGACATCAAAGACATTTTCCTGCTGATTGCAATTTGTGGATTGTGTGGTATGTGTCTCAATATAGTGCTTACAATCTCTCTGTGTGATGAAATCTTATGCGCAATTGACCTCAAAGCAGTCAGATATGCACACACTGGACCCACATGCTCAATCAAGGTTTTCAGTGGCATATGCCTATAATTAGTAAAAAAAAAAAAAAAAAGATTTATAGACAATCTGATTATAATGGAAGGAAAGAGTGTAAGAGAGCCAGAGTGCACCTGTGGACACATCTTGAATAACCATAAAATTATGAAACAAACCGGATCAGTATATCTGCCAAAAAAAAAAAAAGATGAGCATGTGGGAAGGATGCTAGCAGGAAACACCTTCACCTTTTCACCATTAAACCTTGCATTACTCTAAAGAGCTCATAAGCACATTTGTTTTTACATTATGGTGGAAACTTCCCATTGACTTCTATTGTTCTTATATTGGCAACTCATAGCTGTTCCCACAAGTGTGAGCTGCTTCGATGTCTGTTGGTTATTTGGCAACTGCCTTCATAAAAGTATCATATAGTTTAACTTGATCTGAATGTCGATGCACATGAGCTGTGCAGGTAAACCTTAGTGTCCTTTTTAAAGTGCCTGCCTCCCATGCTGGAGACACCGGTTCGAGTCCCACTCGGAACTGGGAGAGTAGGATCGGAGGGATTATATTGGTGCCGTGACCCGGATGGAAGTGAGGTTTAGGGGGGTGAATGTAATGCCTTAATGACTATCTGAAACATTCTAAAACTGAACTGAACACACTTACAGACTGTTTCCAACGACTGGACCAGATTTTAAACACCGACTGTGAACACCGACTGAACTAGGGTTGCCAACTGTTCCGTATAATACGGAATCGTCCCGTATTTGACACATAAAAGTCTTGTTCCGTATTGAACTGATACGGAACGCCCTTTGTTCCGTATTTTTGAGAATCAATTCAGTGCAAATCCACATAGCTTCTAATATATGTCAGACTATGAACGAAGAAAAACATCTTGGAACATCATCAGAGAATGCCCTTTTAATTGGTCGTTTCAGTCATTGTGAGTCACGTATCGTAGCAACGATGACGACAAGTGACAACAGCGGGAAATGTAAAAATGACTACCTCCGAGCAGCCGGCGAAAAAGAAAAGAGCACAAAAATATAGAATTGAATGGAAAAATGACTACCCGTGGCTGGAATGCGTGAGGGAAAACTGTTGTGTTTATTTTTCTTCCAATGCAGTCTAAGCCGATGAGTTTTGAATGTTATATGTTGTATTTGTTTAAGTTAAAAATAAAACGTATTATAAACTAAACAAATCCATGGTTCATTGTTGGCAAAATGATCATGATAGCCTTTATATTTCACATCTATGTGGTTCAGTCTTGTATATTGATTAGGCCTACTTTGCTATTCTATAAATATATAGGCCTAATAAGTTGTATTATAATATGCTATAAAGTATGAAATATATTTACCCCGTTCCTTATTTCCATTTCAGAAAGTTGGCAACCCTAGACTGAACGCAACTGTTTCTGACTCACCGCGTTTAGGCATGATCAGTCGTAAGTATCAAATTTCATTTATAATCGGCCTTACAGTTATTAAGTGTGTCCCCTGCTTAATGGAGGCCAGCTAGTTAGAGCTGTGCATGCAAACCTCACTCCCCTGATCTCAAGAGGCGCAATAGCGACTGACGCTAGAGACTACGGTCTTTAGCGTCCATGTTATCGCCGACCTCCCACGCGTGTTCCAGTAGGAGCGGGGCGAGTAGGACCGGAGGGGTTACACATATACATACTGTACATGGGCATCGATATTCATTTTAAAGGAGACATATCATGCTTTTAAATTGTTCCTTTTTACATATAAATCATACATTTGTAGTCTATATAAAGCGGAACTGCAATGCTTGGGTCTGAATTCCTCATTATTATAGCTCCACAAGCCCCGTTTTTACCCCTTTTCTGATGTGCGTCTCAGAGCAACCCGTTTTGGTGCGGTCTCTTTAAAAAACATTGAGACACTTCATACCCCGCCCCCTCTCCAGGTTGCAGAGGTTCAACTCCACCCCGTTCGGCCATTTTTGTAGTCTGATAGCAGAGATAGGATTACTAGCGGCACAGAAACTTTTTATTCACACGTTATTAACAAAATGTCAACAACGGAAGACTTGTCCAGCCAGCCTTAACTACATGTTCGAGCCAGAGTCGGAGCCGGAGCGAGATAAAAATGTAGACGACGAACCTGCAGAACAACGTCTTCATATGGATGTATCGCAATGGTATGTTACTGTATTTACACATGAAACTTTGGTCTTCCGACCTTTTACCACCGTGTCGATTTATTTTGATTAATATGTGCGAGGGAGAGCGAGCAATACAGCGTCTTTTGGAGACGGTGAAGTCATGTTTACACCATAGACTGCAGGGCTCCGAGAGATAGAGAGAGCGCCCGCGCGACCGGGTCTCTCTCTCTCTCTCTCTCTCTCTTTGCTCGTTCTTTCAGTCAAACATGCGCCACAAGCGCGGCAGTTCATCTACATTAGACGGTGTAATGAAGCGTGTGGGTTACTACATCCAACAACCGAACATTCAACCTGGTCTCTCGTAACTTCTGCATCCAGCTTGGACTACAAAATTGCAGCGATAAATAATAATGGCGGATTGCTCGAAGTGTTGGGCCGGAAGTCAATGTCCTTATTTGGCAGTTCCACTGCAAATACTGTGACGTATTAGTTCGCAAAACGTCATAGATAACAGAAAAATCTGAACCGGTTGAAAAATATGACCAAAACAGAATATAAAGATATCAACGAAGCACCTGAAGAGAATAATTTCATCTTTTCTGTACTTCTAAACACTCCAAATATACAACAAAATGCATTTAAGGGCTAAAAAAGTGCATTTAGCATGATATGTCCCCTTTAAGTTAGACTACTTTGCAAAAAAAACAAAACTCTTTGCAAAAAACAGGAACTTTGAACAATGTATCAATGACGGTCTTTAGCCGTCTCACCTGTTAATTTCAATACTAGTATCCTCTACAGTAAACCAACTGCATATCAAATACACAACACACCTTCCCCAAAAAACACAATCACAGGATGTTTAATTGATTCACGGGCCATTTTTTAAACAAAAACATCTTTAAGAAGAGGAGCCAATTTGGATGAGACACTTTGGCTGGTTGTCAATAGCAGCAGTCAGATTTAGCGCATCTGCATTTAGTGCACAGTGTATTTCCTATTCTCACGGGTCACTGTATTTATTAATACATGTGCACACACACACACACTCAAGAGCTTCCCTGAATGTGTCACAGTCAACTCAGTATCCGCTCTCCTTTCCCAACAATGCCACTGTGGTGACCTTTGACCCTGGTGGGTCTGAGTTTACTTCCTCTGTTGTGTGTGTGTTTACTTTGATGTGACCAGAGGACATCTCTCTGCCAGCTTGTTTTCACACAGGAGACTAGGAGCTTCCTACTCTTCAAACACACACACACACACACACACACACACACACACACACACACACACACACACACACACACACACACACACACACACACACACACACACACACACACACACACACACACACACACACACACACACACACACACACACACACACACACACACACACACACACACACACAGGATAAAGGGGCATGATTTGTGCCATACTGGTAAAAGTTCACAATAGGAAAAGAGACAGTTGTTTTGTATCCTACAGGATACAGCTTTTTAAAGCGTTTACACTTTCACTGCACCCTGACAAACACATATACACACGCACACATTTGTATCCCATATGAGGAATATTCACTCTGAATCAGACATAAAAAAAAAAAAAACATAAAAAAAAAAAAAAGACAAACAGTTAAAATCTGGAAGACAAAAGGAAAGTGGAGATTGGAAAGAGAATAAAAGGAAGACTGGGAAAACCCTTGCTGGCTTTTTCTTCTTTTCTTTTTTTTTTTTTTTTTTTTTTACATGGACTAATTATTTAGATTAAAGAATATATAATATCAAAGGTGTACCTATTCAAGCTGATAAATGTAAAACTCAGATATGAAACTATATTAAGATTATATATAGATATACATAGATATTTGAATACTTGTAAATTATTAAATTATACATACACACTACCATTCAAAAGATTAGTTTGAAATATTTTTGAAAGAAGTTTCTTATGCTCACCAAGGCTGTTTTTAGTATCAGTATTTGATGAGAAAAAACAGTTATAATTGAGACATTAATATATAAAATATTTTAGGAATAAATAAAATATTAAAATAACTATTTTCTATTTTAATATATTTTAAAATGTTTATTCAAATGTATTCATGTGATGACAAAGATGATTTTTCAGCATCATTTTCAAGTCTTCAGTGTCACATGATCCTTCAGAAATCATTCTAATATGATTTTCTGCTCAAGAAACATTTATTATTATTATTATCAATATTGACAACAGTTGTGCCACTTAAATGAATAGTTCAGCTATGAAACTCTATTCATGTTCTGACTGGTTGTTTCAATGTAACTTCCACAGCCAATCGATTTCATATGTCCATTACTACTTCCCTTTATAACTATGACGCATCAACGCTATCTCACAACCAATTCGTACGAATTCGTACGAGTGATAAAAAAGTGGCTAATAAGTAACGAATTCGTACGACCTCACTCGTACGAATTTGTACGATTTGTCTAAACCCATGTGATGGGTAGGTTTAGGGGCGGGGTCAGGGGTTGGGCAATTCTTAAAATATGTACAATTTAGCAAAAATTTGAGTGAGGTCGTATGAATTCGTACGAATTAGCCACCTCGTAGAATTCGTACGAATTGCTGTGAGATCAGGCTGGACGCATCCAAATGAACACACTAACTCTGCACGCTATGCAAATTATTATCCTAACCCTCCACCTCCCCAGCACCACCTGCCTAGATCTACTACGGGTGGTTTCCCTCTCTCTTGCAGACGCAGCATGTTTCCCTTCATTTTATGTTCTGAGCATTTAGCAGAAGAATGTTGTGCTTTCTCTGCAGCAGAAGCAAAGCAGATCTAGCCCGCCGAGACCAAACCTATGAACGTTCCATTTACATTAATAAAATGTTTTATAAACCATCCCAAGTTGTCATGACTAAACTGCATTTATTTGAACTGGATTTTTTTGTAACATTATAAATGTTTTGGGAACATTGGGAGGATATGTCCCCCGTAAATGTTATCGCTGTTTACAGCCCTGTATACGAAAAAAACACATTTGCACAAAAACACACACAAACACCCTGACCAGCACAGCACCTTTGAGTACTAACATGTACAGGATAGAATTACTGCATGGAGTCCCTTTAGGGACCATGGAGACAGGATGGGGAGACAGGGTGTGTGAGTACACATCGGGGTGTCTGCTCCTCCTCGTGTCACTGATATCTACCATATGTGTGTTACTCATCACCTTATAGAGTACACACAAACACACACCCTCACATGCATACTTGCACACTGACACACTACTGAATGTGAAGCTCTGAAGCTCAAATCAATTCATTTCCAGGCATTACTTTGACTCATAACCTTAAAAATCTAGCCTAAGGCAGGTCAGATGTCAGTACAGGTTTATTGGAAGCCCATGGTGATTAACTGCTTTATTCAGGAGTCCTCCTCCATTTATCAGTTCTCTTATCTGCCAGAGACAGACATGATGTCAGAGTCCAGGAGCTGCCATGCTGTGACAGCTCAACCATCAAGCGTCATGCGAAAGTTTGAAACAGACATGTTTTTAGATAAAGCCTTTGCCAAGGTTTGAGCTCTGCTCTTCATGATTGGGATTCATATTCAGTTTAAAGTCAGTCATCACATATTGCTGAAAGTCATCTCATAGGCCTCATTTATAAAGCGTGCGTACGCACAGATTCGCTCTTAGAGTGTGCGTATGCGTGTCTTTGACACGGAAAAGTGCTTAGCAGGGTCTAAGCACTTTTTTGTGGCAGAAAGTCGAGAGTAGTAGAAGTAAAGGATTTGGACTGGGTGACTGGTGCTCTTTTGTATGTTAAAGTGCCACTATTATGCTATTTTAAAGTTTCCTAATGTTGCTTTGGAGTCTCCTACAACAGGTTTACATGTATCAAAGGTCAACATTTTTTTTCATTTCCTCATAATATACAATTGCACATCACCACATTTTCAAATGATTCTCAAACGACTCGTCAGATGAATCAATCTCTCTAAATCCCGCCTTTCCGCGAGCTACTCTGCTCTGATTGGCCAGACAGCTCAGTCTGTTGTGATTGGTTTACTGCGTACAGCGCGTGCGTTGAAAACAAAAACGGCAATTGCCATAACATTGTCAGCTGTCCTGAGGCTTCCTACACTGTAAACTAGTAACGAACAATGACCATATCAATGCGAGCGATGTCCGATGATGAAACACTGGAAGAACTAGTTATTCAACCCGAACCTCTATCGCAAGGACGACTCGAGCAGGACGTTTCTCAGTGATACACTACTCAGTTTGAGGCACATTATGAGATGTTGCAACTGTAATTCTCCACCATGGGGTCAGCCCTATGTTCCCACGGCCCTATGTTCCCACATATCTAAGAATTTTTTTTTTTACGATTTGTCTAAACCCCAGTTATGGGTAGGTTTAGGGGTGAGGTCAGGGGTAGGCCATTTGTGGGAACATAGGGCTGTGGGAACATACACTGTAAAAAATTTATAACATACACTGGGAACATACACTGTAAAAAATAAAATTTATATTATTTATTTAATAATTTATAACTCCCAAATCAAAAATTTCAAGTGACCGATAACATCTAAATTTTTCAATTGGCCCAAGTGAAATTCTTGTTGCAATAGTCTGTTAACATTGGCTCAATGAGAAATAATACGTCAGACTAATTGAAAAATTTAGATGTTATCGGTCACTTGAAATTTTTGACTTGGGGATGTAATTTTTTTTTACAGTGTAGGCATGATCCCCTCACCATCAGCATTAACAAGTGCATGTCCATCAACAAACCGATTATTTTACTTGTATTTATTTATTTACAGAGTATTTTTGTTATATATTGCGGTGAACACGTGGAAACTG
>NC_140232.1:12680821-13158321 GCF_951802725.1 Rutilus rutilus | reverse complement strand
CGTATTTGTCATCTGCTTGTAGGCTATGTATCCATTATTTATTAATAGCCTACAAGTCTGCTGTCTGAATGATGATCAAACATGTACTGATGAGTTTAATAAAGTTTATTGTACATCACACAAAAGATGAAGCGTCAGTTTTACTTCAGAAATAAGAGCTGAGTAAACACAGTAGCCTAAGTTATAAGAAGTGCGCAAGTAGCCAGTAGAGTTGAGGGAGCATTCCTGTGGGCGGAGGTTAGTCTAAACACGGTTCTGGTGATGTCACTAATGAAGGAAGTAGAGGGGTGTAGTCCAATCGAGCCGTTTTATGTAGTCAACTTCTGTTAAATAAAATATCTCGCTTGGCATTGAACTTTGAGCTTTATAATTTTACAGATATTATTTATGCTCTAACAGCAACATTACACACTAACTAAAGTTTGAAACATAGGATCACGCAGAACGGGACCTTTAAGATGGCTTGAGGGTGAGTAAATCATGGGGTAATTTTCATTTTAAAGTGAACTACTCTAAGTAAATTATGTAAAATCTAATTCTGTAAATTGTATTAAATTAAGTAAATTCAAAACACTTCACACATAAGGTTAATGAATCATACCAGAAGTGACTGATAAGTGGGCTGATAAGTCCTTAAAACGAAAAATTTAATTTTTACAATTCCTTTAAACAATATTAAACAAAACACATTTAAATTGTACCAACATTTGCCATTATAAAACATTCAGACAACATGAACAAATGGTCCCCAATAGCTCTCTGGGCGCCGCAGCAAAAACAGCTGCCCACAGCTCTGGGTGCAGGGCCGTCGGAAGAGTTTTTAAGTTGGGGGTGCTGTAGTGGGAGGTGCATTATTTGCGTGTCAGGTGGACACCTCTTAATAATGTCTAAGTCTAATAACAAAGTAAACACACACTAATAAGAATCAAACATATTTATACCAATCTTGTAACCAGACTCCGTTGCACACAGCAGACACGTACAAATAGCCAGGACATAGTTAAACAGGTCCAAAAGGTTGTCGCGCACAGCGGACAAGAACATATCCACAAAAGCAAATATTTTTAACAGCACATATACATTAGCCTACGTTATTTAAACTTCTGGCTCTGTCAGGGCGCAGACACACACTCACAGGACACAGCTAATAAGAACATAAAAATAGCCTACGAAAAATTAAAATGGTCCACAGGCTGACAGCGCACAGCGGACACGAACATATCCAAATATAGGCACATTTTCACCGTTTCAAAAGCCCAATTTGCACAGCACACAATAATATAACCAAATACATTTTTGCAGCAAAATTATCAGTGTGAAATTAATGCTTACATTATGTTAAACTGCTCAGCGGCAGCTCATAATAAACCAAACGTTTTACCTTGAGCAGGGTGCTCCTGTTAAATTACTCCAAATGTGGCTTGGCGCTCAGGAGCTGAGTAGATAAAGTCTCTCATGAGGGAATGGATGTCCAAAGCATTCAAAATGTCTGTGTGGATATTCATCAGGGACAAGTGTGTGAGTCTCTTCTGTGTCATGGTGGACCATAACCATGTTTTTAATCGGCGCAAGTTGGAGAATGATCGCTCGGATGAGGCCACTGATATAGGTAAACACAGACACAACTGTATGAGTTTTTCAGCCTCAGTAAACAGAGCTCTCGTTTGAGGATGGAGCTTAGATAGGCATGATGCTAGAACTCTCACTGTGCTACATTGAGATTCTCTGGTGACATCGCGAAGCATTTTGAGCTGGAGATTAAGGCGGTCTGTGTCCAGCTCCTTGGGAAGCTGAAGGGGCTCCAAATCAACAGTTCCTCCTCCTGCAGCCACTATTACTGCCCTCTCTCGGCTCGCTGCTAGTGTCATACTCTCTTGATCAAACCGTCTCTTCAGCTCCGCTGACACCAAGTCAACAGCCTGGTAAAACTGATGTCGCCAAATCACTGTTGCTGCGTTGTGCGCCACTGCCTCTGGTTCCATGGTTTGGCGAAAGCGGCCCGGGGTTCTGCTCACTCTTGCGGTGGTGTCTGGCATATTCAGGTCCATCTCTGAGGCACATGCTTCAACCTTGTGGACCATCTCCTCCACAATGTCATCATCACGAAGTGCCGCTATGCGATCTTTGAGCACATTTGCGCATTCAAGTGCACCAAGGGCACTTGCTTTGGAGCTCTGCAGGCCCCGGGCCACTGCCTAGCAGGGTTCGCACAGTACTTGGCAACAGAGAAGACCGAAAAATGTTCTCCCTTTCAGGCTTGGTTCCACAGTTCCCCAATCTTTGATCTGCTGTCCCCTCTGAGAATCTCCTTGTCATCTTTCAGCAAATTGAGTGTAGCCAGAAGAGTACTGTAAGAGAAACAGACGCATTTGATGGCTGTGGTGCGGACGCACCATCTCGTCGGGCAAAGGCCTAGGATGTTAACCGCAACCTCATCGCAACCGAAAAGCGACTCAAAAAGCTGTTTGTGCTTTGGCGATTCTCCAATTACAGTAGCAACACCCCGTACAAAGTTCAAAGTGTCGGCCACAAGGCTCACTTCACAAGCAACTTCATGGAGCACCAAGTCCAGCGCGTGGTTGTTACAGTGTACATACATTGACTGAGGGCACAATTCTTTGAGGCGAGCCTGCACTCCTGAAAAGCACCCAGACATATTACTGGCTCCATCAAAGCAGTATGCTACAAGGCGTTCGATTGGAATGTTCAGTCTCAAAAACACATCCTTGATGCAGGAGAAAAGAGTTTGTCCAGTGTTGTCCTGTGCATTATAAAAGCCCAAAAATAAACAGTGAGACTCCAGGCTGCCGTCAACAAATTGCAAATTACACGAGAACTGCTCTGTTGTGCTCACGTCAGTAGTCCCATCAGCTGTTAATCCATAAAATCTAGATTCCGATGAACGGGCGACAATATCCCTCTGAATAGCATGGGCAAACTGTTGGATAATTTCACTTTGTATGGTGTTGGACATCCAGTCGTCTCTTCTCATCACCCACTCACCCACAGGTGCGTTCCAACATCAGTTCGTAAAGGATTCCATCACATGTGGTGTCACCCCTGAACGGCATCCCCTTGCTGCCCAGGAATCTGATGGATCTAAACAGTAGTTCCAAAACATGTCGAGCAGTCCCCTGCTGTTCGGCAAGAGCATCAGACAGGAGGGCATTGATAGGCACATTACCCAAAGCAGCGTGTCTTTGAACTGAATCCATGTGTAACTTTGATCTTTCATGTTCCTTGAATTTTGCAGTGGCTTTACGCCAGTTTCCAAAGCCGCCTGACACGAATGGGTTGTCTACCCTAAAACTGTCTGCAAGTTTTTTTTCTATTGCTTTCAGACAAGCAAAACACAAAACTCGATTGGTCTCAGTCACGTAATGCAGCCACTTCCATTTGTTAAACCAAGCTGGTGTGAATGCATGATTGAAAGTTTCTGTTCCAAAATGTCTACTAGGAAAAACAAAGTTAGATGGCTGGAAAGGCTCCTCAAATGCAGCTAGCATGCTAAATCCACCACCAGTGCTAGCAGCATTGCATGGAGGAGCGGTGGGCTCGTGAGGGTTGTTACCGCAGGTCTTGGCGGTCTCTGAGGAAAAACTAGCAGGCCTACTAGGCTCTGGCAAAGAGCTGGTCAGTGTCGGGATGCTTTTCCTGTATTCTCTGGACTTCCATCGTGCTCTTTTTAGATGTACCTAAGAAATCCAAAATTCTTTTCTGTGCCATTATGATATCTAGATACCTTCTCTTTTTTTTTTTATACCTTCACTGTTGCAACGTCTTCGGCTTGACTTAAAGTTAAACTCACAATTTTAGATGCAAACATAGCTAGTGTCACGGATGCCTTACCATCAGATGGTTTTCACCTTGGGTTTCTCTCCGCATCCACTTCGTGCTGGGTATTTTTCCTTAAATTTGTCCCGCAGGTCCTGTTTCCACAAGCCATGAGAAAGAGTGCGTGCTGTAATACAGACTGAAGCCGGTTTATTAGCGTCGTGGAGATCCGGAGACTGGGAAGAGTGTGTGTAACCTTCTCCTGTGATTCTTTCCTTCTAGAATCGCTCAGATGAGATCCATGTTGGAGCACAGAGCCGATGTCATCCGCAAGCTGAAAGAGACCCTGAGGAAGGTGCAGCAGGACGATGAGCAGTCATGTAAGAGTCCGTGTAGAACTGAACTCTAAAAAAAACATTGATCACATGGCGAAATGCTTTAAAAGACCAATGTCAGTTGACAATAATAATTAATAAGTTTTGCTCAAAATGTTCTCGTGCATAAACTTCTTAGGTTAATAACAAACAGTGCTGCAGCACCCCTACTTCCCACGGCCATGTCTGGGTGTGTGTTCACAGTGTGTGTGTGTGTGTTCAATACTCACTGCTGTGTGTGCACTTGAATGGGTGGAATGAAGAGCACAAATTCCGAGTATGTCACGTCACATCACATAATTTTAGCTTAAAAAAACGCTAATTGGTACACCAAAACCAAACAAACCATCTAATAGTTTGAACTGTAGCCGCATTTATCCTGTTATGTGTCACGTGTGTGGTGCAGGTTGAAGGAGACTCAAAGTCCAAAGGCTTCAATACAAACGATTTACTTAAATCTTACTCACAGGAACATACAGGCAGGACAACAAACACTCTAAACACCATAATGAACAAGTAGGACCGACCAGGACTGACTGAACAGAGGAACCTAAATACACAGATAAACTGAAAGCAGGTGATACAAACGAGGGTAATTAACAAGGCACAGGTGATACAAATGAACTAATGAGGGTAACCAGGGAAACAGACTAGCTAAACAGAAAAACAGAAACACAACCCTGACAGTGACGTGACATTACCTCCCCCTCCCGGCAGGCGCGTCCTCGCGCCGTACAAGAAACAAGGGAGGGGGGGTGGGCGTCCTGAAGTCCTCTCCGGAGGGCCATTTGGGACCGAGGACTCCAGGACGGTACCAGCATCTCAGGGGACCAGGGCGGAGCCGTCCCCTCGGATGGCCACAGAGGAGTAGGAGACCACCCCTCGGGCGGTCCAGGCGGAGAAGGCTGAGGAGGCGGCCATGGTGGAGACGGACCCTCAGGCGGCCATGGTGGAGATGAACCCTCAGGCGGCCATGGCGGAGACGACCCTTCGGGCGGCCATGGCGGAGACGACCCTTCGGGCGGCCATGGCGGAGACGACCCTTCGGGCGGCCATGGCGGAGACGACCCTTCGGGCGGCCATGGCGGAGAGGACCCTTTGGGCGGCCATGGCAGCATTGGGAACCGGTGAGGCCTCCACGGTCCCCCCAGAGGACTTATAGGCTTATGGCTGGATTAGTGGATCTGGTGGGACGTGGAACAGATCTGAGAGCTACCCGGACAGACATCAAAGCTGGGTCAAACATTTTGGAGGTTAAATCAGCACTGTTAGAGATGAACTTACGTGCTCTGGGCCATGTGATCTCAGACAGAGGTCCAGAACGGATTCGGGGCTTAGTGGGGAGTGGTACAGTGGGTTTGTCTGGGCTGGTAGTATGAGTTGGTTTGGCTGGGCTAAATGAATTTGTGAAAATAAGACTCTCCCGGCAGATGGCAACTGCTTCTCTCCAGTTCAGCCCCGTGAAATCGGGAAGTGGTCGAGGATCAATGCATCCGACTCCGATCATAAAATTTGTTATGATGGTTTCATCACTCCAATCACTGTTAGCAGCCAAGTCACAAAACCTCTCCATAAACTCCAGCAGATCACAACTTTCTCTCACCATCTTCACGAGCTGATCCCAGCACATCTTTGAAGGAGGTTATGTTCCGTGACTCAGAGAGGGAAGATTCTCACTGCAGTCAAACAGTCTCCTTTCTTTTTAAGGTCGGTTCTTCTGTCACGTGTGTGGTGCAGGTTGAAGGAGACTCAAAGTCCAAAGGCTTCAATACAAACGATTTACTTAAATCTTACTCACAGGAACATACAGGCAGGACAACAAACACTCTAAACACCATAATGAACAAGTAGAACCGACCAGGGCTGACTGAACAGAGGAACCTAAATACACACAGATAAACTGAAAGCAGGTGATACAAACGAGGGTAATTAACAAGGCACAGGTGATACAAATGAACTAATGAGGGTAACCAGGGAAACAGACTAGCTAAACAGAAAAACAGAAACACAACACTGACAGTGACATGACATTATGACACATCTGAGGGTCTTTCCCTTGATGTTCTTCAGTGAACTAAATAAAGGACTGATGATGGTGACATGTTCTTCTTTCTTTGTCACTTTAGAGGAAGAAAGACAAAAGGATAAAAAGTTACTCATATTTGTTACTGGTAGAGGAAATGACTGTTTTGATGATGAGTATAATACTTTTAACTACATAATATATTAATCCCAATGTAAGATTTAGAAGCAACTGTAAAAATTGACTAACATCTTACTGAAGTTGATAATCGTGGTGGATTTGTCTCTCTGTTGGATGCCTGTTCTCCCAAAAAAATCTTCTTCCAGTGCTTGATATATATATAAAAATAAAATAAAAAATAAAAGTAAACAAATCTCTTATCAATAGCAGTTACCAGTTTTTGAAGAGGTGACATAAGAATACTCAGAAACTGGCATCTACAAAACCCCCTCAATTCTCCTGCAAAATGAAACTTTACATTCAAAACAATGTTATTTCTTCTCAAAATGGTATTTTGGTTTCAAATGACACACACAAACCATCATATGAATAGACATTTATAAGAACCAGTTGAACACTGATGTGCTCAATGTAAAACACTATGATGAATGGAAAACACTTCTTCTCTATTCATCATAATGGTTTAGGCCTTTTTTTGTTCAGTGTTACACTTACTACAGACAGTACATACATAAGTGTGTTGTAAAATATCTGAGAATATTGTTTTTATACTCAGAACACACAAATACACGGTAACGAATATATTTTATTTTTCCCACAAAAACAATGTACACAGTGTACATCCCAACCAACACAAAGTTGTACATACAGTGGTCTACATACAAAACAACAGAAGAATTGACTGTATACAGTTACAGTAATAAAAAAATAAAAAAATCCAATGTTGGCATCCATTGCTCCATTGAAGCGCTCACCTGTGGCCCTTTTATGCTAAAGCTCTGATTGCTAATTGTAAAACTGTGTGACGGGTGTTTGCCCATGTGATGAGTCAGTGTGCATATTTGAATGGCAGTGTGTTCCTTGTGAAAACAAGAGATTTTCTGCATGAAAATTGTGCCAAAAGCAGAGAATTGTGTGTAGTGTTTTGAAAAAAGTGTGTTTTAGAACTGCAGTTTGAGTGTAAAGCAGGAATTGTGCTTGTAGTTTAGCAGAATTGGCTCAGGGGGTTGGTGAATGAGTTACATGTTGTGGTCATTGTGTCTCAAGTACCAGAAAATGTGTGTAAACAATCGAGAAAAACTGTAAGCTGGCAAATCATTCATTACATTTTCCTTCGCTATAGAAACAATTGTGTTTGTGTGAGTGCGCGTGTCTGTGCAAGTGTGTGTGAGAGAGGGTGTGTGTGCATGTCTGAGTGTGCGTGTGCGAGAGTGTATGTGTGCATGTGAGAGTGTATGTGTTTGTGTGCGCATATATGTGTGTGTTTGTGTGCATGTGAGTGAGTGAGTGCATGTGTGAGTGTGTGAGTGTGTGAGTGCGTGTGAGAGTGAGTGAGTGTGCAAATGTGTGGTGCGTGTGCGAGAGTGTCTGTGTGAGTGTGCGAGTGTGTGTGAGAGCGTATGTGTGCGTGTGAGTGTGTGTGTGTGTGTGATTGTGAGTGTGCGAGTTTATGTGTGTGAGTGAGTGAGTGTGCGAGTTTGTGTGTACGTGTGATTGACAATTAAAGAGACATAGCAATTAGATGTGCTAGATTTGTAATCTGATTTCTTACCTTCAGTCGGTGAGGTCCAAACAAAAGCTGCTATCCTCCAAACACAATATGGGAAAGTACTCTTTTCAAAAAAAGTGGCAGCGGCGACAAAGATTTAACTTCCAGACAGAAGTGGATTTTAAATAACCTGCAGTTTCTACAACCTTTTGTTGTCCATCGGTTGTCTCAGTCTACACTGAATGTAAGTTTGGGGTAAAAGTTGTTACAGTACTTTCCAACTTTTAAATAATTTGTGAGCTTTCTGTAGTATCTACGTCCAAACATGTATTGTGCCATTACTTATTATGCCTAGATATTTCATACAACATGTTTTATTGTAGTAGGATGACTTGGAACACAGCATCACAGATGAGGGTAGAGAAGACAAGGAGAAAGAGGAGGATGTGTCCGAGTCCTTCACCTCACCTCCACCTCCCACCACACATCTGGACCATCAACTCCACAAACCTCACTTGAAGCCTCATCATCCCACCAGCATCATCAGGTCACAATCAATAATCCTGAAAGATCACATTACAAGCCCAAACTAAAGTCAAGAGACAAATCATTAAATGAACTTGAAATGGAGAAAGTAACCATTTAAAAAAATAAATAAAAAAATGTGTCTGAAACACTGGTAGAAGCCAGTAAGGATGTTGATCAAACATTTGGAAAACAGGTATACTGAGATGAAGCTAATTAAAGACCCACTGACCAAGATGAGACTCCACTGCAACATCCTTATAATGTTATATGATGCACATGAAAATGAGGCCAAATTAGCATTACATCCAGACCCCGAGCGAGTTTTACGCCCCCAAACACAAATTTTTATCACCCCTACCATAATACATCTATTCATGTACCCCCTGTAACACCTCCAGTGAGCTACCTCAGGGCAGAAGAAGAGGCAAATTATGTTTTTGGCACTTTACAAGCTGTTTATGTTGAGGCTGTTCTGCAATATTTGCACATTTTAAAAGGGATGGTTAAAGTTTGTGAGTCATTTTCCCTTTGTTCAAAATGTAAGACTTTTGCAAAGAGTCAAGTAAAGTGTCATTTGATTTCAATAAACGTTTTTACTAAAGAAAAACTTATTACTCAATAAGATAACTTTATTGAGTTATTTTTACTCAATAAATGTTTTTACTAAAAAATAAAAATACTAGTGCATTTTTAAAACACAAATCATATTAATTTTAACCATTACACATTTTTTTACTATTTTATAATTACACATATATAATTAGGTCTTAAAAGGATAGTTTACCCAAAAATTTAAATCTGTCATTAATTACTCACCCTCATGTCGTTCCAAACCCACAAGACCTTCATTCATCTTTGGAACACAAATTAAGATATTGCAACGAGAAATCACACTGACTTACTACAGGTGGAAATTTGACAATACCTCCCTTACTGTATACAGTACACAAAAAGTGTTTGTTTTTCATGTTCCAAAGGTTGTAGTACTCTCCCAGTGA
Organism: Rutilus rutilus; assembly: GCF_951802725.1. Lineage (NCBI taxonomy): Eukaryota > Metazoa > Chordata > Actinopteri > Cypriniformes > Leuciscidae > Rutilus > Rutilus rutilus. The sequence continues at coordinate 13,148,955 of NC_140232.1, read as the reverse complement.
CCAGACTAACTTACTACAGGTGAAATTTTGACAATACCTAATAATACTGTATTACATAATAATATAATACTGTAATTCACTAAAAGGGGTTTTGTTTGTTTTAGGTTGTAGTACATTAATAGGGGCTACATTATTAATAACAGTAGTGAGTGAACCTGTTCGCATTGGTGCAGCAAATCTGACAGATAATGAACAGCAAGATCATGGAGGCATTCAGGATACTGTACAGTGCAGAATTGTATGACCAAAATGTAATTTTTGCTTCTTGTTCAGCAGGAATGATGGGTCTGATTGCAGAAGCCAATACAGGCCAGGTATAACTTTGTATGCAAGGTTATCCAAAATAATGGTTTGTTGAGAGGATGCTGCAAATTGGCTGTTGGCATCATCTTTTCTAACACTGACTCGCCTGTCAATCTGTATGTAGTGTAGTTGTCCTTCATGGTCAATATTTTAAGTCACATGTGCTGATATAGCCACCTGACATGTCAACATAGTATGCCTCCACCACTTACAAACGTTGTCCTTACATGACATTCACTTTTATGGTCTTTCTCCCCCCTCCAAATTCAACATTGAATTCAACCTAAGTAACATAGAAAGTCATTGTTGATGTGAACACTGTTTTTTTGTATTATCTTTCTGATTGTTCATGGAATACCACTGGGATTATACATAAAAGTTGTAATTAATTCCTCATGGTTAGAGTAATATTTCAATATCACCTCTTTGTAATTTTGCTGTTGTTGAACATAAACCCTTTATCTGATTGTTTTGTCAAGTACTTTTTACTTTACTATATTTTCTTGTACGTGACGATAAAATAAAAAATGAAGTAAAACAAATGTGTGTGTTTGAATGAAAATATATCTTTTTTTTTTCAGAACAGTTTTTTTCAAATGTTTTCAGTCAGGACTACTTTGAGTAAACAAAAATATTTAAGCAACTGAACATATTAAAATTATTTAATATTTATTCATTGCATAATGTAATTGGTTAACACACATAACTGTTAGTGGTTTGTTACATAATTAATCCTTGTTATGTTTACCAATGTGAACAGTGCTAAATATGGTACCATGTATGCTGCCTTGGACTATCACCAGACAAGCTACCTGGAAAAGATACCCTATGATTGTGCTCACTGCGTGAGAATCAGCATATAAATCTCAACAATGGTGACCATTAAAAAACGCTTCATGATGCAATGCATGCTGGGTACTAGCATAATATAAAACGTATCCATGGCTACAAGCATGCATTGCGGCATGAATAACTTTTTAATGGTCACCATTGTTGAGATTCATATGCTGATTATTGATGTCTGTGTTAGTTTTAGTAATTCCATAGATGAAAACTTTTTGTGCACACACTGTTTGTAAAATCCTTCATTTTATCTGATGGTCTGCTTCCATAGATGTTTTAAAATCTGATTGTCACAACAATAGATCTTACAGTAGAATCACAGTCCTAATTTAAATAAATAGACAAAACTAGTAATACATCATATGTTTATTCAGAGATTAGACTCTGTAAAAGATCAGTGAATCAAGTCACTAAATAATGATTTTTATCATCAAAGCACAACCATCAACTCCTGATCATACTTTCTTTTGGCTTTTGTGCCATAACAAATATGTTTTATAAACACATGGGTTACAGCAGCCAAAGAAAAATGTATTTGCAAGGGTCAAGAGCCCAACTAAAGCAATCGCTAATCTCCAATATGGTGCACTGTAATGGATTTCTGTAATTTGAACAGTATTTTACCGTAATATGTACAGTAAGATACTGTAATATATATATACAGTATGTTACTGTAAACAGCAAAGGATTATGGGAAAATATAGGGTCACTACTGTAATTCTTCCCTACTGTAAATCAATTTACAGTAGTGAACTTGCCTGCGAAAAACTGACCAATGGCAAGAGAGACTTCTTTTCAAGTGTTTTTTTTTGAGGGGTGAAGTGGCAATGCACGGACAAAAGATCATGTAACTCACTAAAAAGATTAGTATATTATTTCTATTTTATGTAAAACAAACATTTTCAAATGTTTTTACTTATGTTAACAGCAAACTAACATGATTTATCGTTTTGTTTTCGTCTGAATGGTTTTAGTGCCTTTTTTTCCTGACTGTCGTCAGAATGGTTTTAGTGCCTTAATTACTGCCTTTTTTCCTGACTGTCGGCCGGGTCGCTGTCACGGTGATAATATTAACTGGTGAGTAAGTTAAGTTCACCTATATTAGCCGAAATATTCTTTAGTTAAAACGATAAAAAATAATGTTTGTGTGTTCCTCTGCCTCTTTAAACGCAAGTTAGCTCATCAGGCGGGCGGAGTCGTCGACTGTAATAACGTTAACCGCAGCGAACTAACGTAAAATAGCCTAAAGTTACTGAGGTAAAGTGAGATAGACGAAACCCTTGTTTAAGTGCGGGTTTTAAACAATATTTTCACGTAATGTTATATGCTTTGATTTATTTTCAGGTTTGTGATCTGGATAATGCCATCTGCAGTCTGCAACGATGGAGTGTTGGAGCCTTTTCATTGCCGTCATTGATTGTGATAACATCAACTGGTAAGTACACTGTAAAAAGTTTAACTATTATTTACTCAATTTTATTGGTGAAACATTTTTACACTCAAAAAAATTGAGTAAATTTTAAAGCTGTGAAATCAATGAAATATACTGCATGAATTGAGTAAATGCAAGTACAAAAATTAAGTAAATCTGAGTAACTGCATCTGGTACATTAACAAATAAAATTGAGTAGAAATAATTTAACATTTAAACATTTAAAAAACAATATTTATGAGTAATATTAACTGTTTTTATTAATGAGTAATATTTTTTTTTTTTTTTTCTCTAAACCTTTGTAAAATAGTACTCCAGACAACCAGCAGTATACATGACATTGGCCTTTATTTTCAATGAGTACAGCAATACAGCACATTTTAGACTGTTTTTAACATGTATTTGCCTGCATTTAAACTTATTTAACAAGTAAAAATGAAATATTTAAACATTCAGGTAGCCTAATTCAAGTGTAATCAACCAGTCTGTTATCCAATATCCACCGAATCTGCGCTGGTCCTCGCGCCGGAGACGGACTCGCCTCTGCGGGTGAACTTCGAACTTCATACCGCCGTCCTGCGTTTCACTCAGTCACAGCCGAAAGATACTGCGAGTGACTGACACAACCTGCCAATAAACAAACAGTGACAGTTCTGAGGACATTTTATCATCAAAATGATAATAATTATATTCATCATCATTAGGAATGAAGTCGTGTGTTTATGCAAAGCGTTTCAATCACGCAAAAAGACAGGCGCGACTCTCGTTTAGGTGTCGAATTACGCCTCTGTATGTTGTTTTGCATTAAATATGCACAGTAAAGATTTTATAGATAAAATAAAACATACACCAACCTGAATTTCACAGAGGAAATGCACCAAATCTGCGACGCTGAGAAGAGAGCTGTTGTCTGGAGACTGGAGAGTTCAAACAGCGCGCGCTCCCTGGCGCGCTCACTCAACCAACCGTCGAGCTGTCCTCAGGTCAGAGGGCGGGGAACTTACTCGATTTTAAGAGTGTGTTAAATATATTAATAATATTGATTTGAATTAAGTAATTTTTTTGTTTCTTGAAACAGATCAGTTTAATTCAACATTCTCGAATATTTTGATAGAAATTTCACAAATATATTAAGTATATTATAAAGAAATAATTGGTTAGTCAAATACTAAATCATTTTATTGAAAAAAACTTAAATATATCTGTAAATTTTAGATAAAATTAACTGTTGGATTTTTACTCAATTATTTTGGTATGTTTAAGTCAAACAATCAAATAAACGATATTCAGAGATTTTATTAAGTTAATAAAGTTAAAAATTTCTGTAATATTTACTAAGCCACAGAATTATTTTTTACAGTGTAACGTTATGGTTAACTTCACCTAAATTAGCCGAAGTAAACTTATTAAACAGAGAAGCATAATAACTTTGGTATGTTTTGTCTCTTCTTTCACAATTTTTTTGTCAGATGTACAACGTAAATACTGAGTAAAACTAAGTTAAAGGGATACAGCTTAAAGGGGCTATATGCAACTTTTTCCCCAAAATAAATGTAACAATAGCCTTTTTATTTGACCATGTATGACTCAAACATCTCCTGATGAGCATACTGACACCTTGTCAGCTCACAGTGGGGGCACCTATAAGCCTGTATCCTATTTTTCCTATTTTCTGTCGGGTCGGATTTTTTGCGCGCTGTCTGCGGATGTGACGTCAAGCGCGTTCATGTTAAACGTTTCAGATCACTCTGCCACCACCGCTAGTCAGCAAACAAACTTAGTTTCTCAAACAATATATGTATTTGACTGTTCTTACCTCTGTAAACATAATGTTGACTTCTTTGCAGCGGATGACTTGTGAAGTGTGCACGTACGAGAGCGAGCAGAAAGGAAGAGCAGTTCCGTTTTTTGGCCACAGGTGTCAGTCGCGAGTTTAAATTTCAGAAAAAAGCATATAGCCCCTTTAAATAGAAAATTATGTCATTTACTCGCCCACAAGGTGTTCTAAACCTGCATGAAGTTCTTTCTTCTGAACATAAAATAAGATTTTGAAAGTTGTTGGTAATGGAATAGTTGCTGGTCCCCATGGACTTAAAAAAATAAATAATGGACTTAAAAAAATAAATAAAACATGAATGTCAATGGTAGGGCTGCCCCCGACTAAAGATATTCCTATTCGACTAACACTCCTGCATTTTAGCGATTAGTCGAATAATCGTTCATATATGATATTAATATAAAAACTTGCGTTTAAACAAGGAAAGGTATAGTCCAAGTTGAAGTTTAACACTTCCATATGACAGAAAATGCTAAAGCATGATATTAGCGCGTTCAAAATGAAAATTAAGCGCTTAAAACAGAATAGTAAAGCTTTAAAGTATACAGCGCTTACGGACACAAAAATCAGTTGGCCGGAACGTTATAGGCTAATTATAACATAAAAACAGCAATCAGACTGCCTGTGCATTTTAATAATTTATTATCAAAAATACAAACTGTAACAGTTACATGTCAAAAAAAAAAAAAAAAGTTTTGAATAAAATAAACTAAAATTCGTTCTTTAAAATAAATTAAATAAACTTATTAGTAACTTAGGCCTAGTACAAAACAAGGCAAAAAAAACAAAACAAATAAATACTGTAGCAAAAACGCTGTTTGGTATAAAAAAAATACAGTGGAAAAAAGGAAAATTAACAAAAACGAACAATTTAATAAATGCACGGCACATCGCACAACGCCAAAACTTAGAATAAAGAAGAAGGCGGCAAACAAATCAACAGCCTAAGTATTTGATTAAATTGTTTAGAACAACTATATTTAAGACAAAATGTGGAACAAATAATTTAAATAACACTAATAAAAATCAAATCAAAAATATCAGAGCAAAGCCGCTGCCATTAAGACGACGGATGAGTCTTGACCTGAAACAACAAATTGCAAACATCAGACAAATTTCTTACAGAATAAAAAACAACTTCTGCATTATATAAAAACGAATAAATAAAAATATGGATTTATTTATTTATTTGTATAGCCTACCCGTTATAAAAATACCCGTTTTTTTTTATATAGCCTAACGGATAGCAAACAGAAACGCTACAAAAAGGAAATTAAGCATTCTTACCTAAGCTTTCAATTCGATTTTAATTTTTTCATATTATGTGATAGGAACACCAGCTTGTCCACATTGTTGGGAAGAAGGGAGCTTCTCGACTTGTTCACAATGAAGCCGGCCTTTGAAAAGATGCGCTCTGATGGAGTGGCTGTGGAAGGGATACAGTGGAGGCGTTTAGCTGCTTTAGCGAGCTTTGGATATCGATGTTCATTTTTTTGCCACCATGCCAATGGTCCCGAATCAACCTTTGTTTTATCTGCCAAGTACATTTTTAGTTCATCCTTCTCTTCTGCATGCTCCTCCTCATCAATGGCCATCAGCATGGATATCTCGGCCTGCTTTTCCTTTTTCGGTTCGGGCTCACCCTCCTCTGCAGGGCTAATGCTGTCATGATCACTTTCTGGCGCAGCTTCTGTAGATAAACTTTCTGCCAGATCCGACACTGTGGAGTACGCATCATCTCGTTCGTGTTGGTCAAAGAATGACAAGCTCTTAAAACGTGGGTCTAAGACAGCAGCTTGTATATAAATGCTGGTTGCGATATTTTCCGTCAGTTGCCATCTCGTGTCAATTTCTTTTGCTAGTTCTGTCTTTAGTGCTTTTGTGGTGGGACTGTCTTCGTTGCGCAGCACCAAATGGCGTCTCTTCATGTTTATTAACATGGGCAGTGTGGCAGATAGGGATGCGTTTAAATCCTGAGAAAGCAGCTCAGTGAGAGTGATCATAGGCTTTAGCACTGCGACCGTGTCCTCCGCTATCAGCCAATGTGCTGTTGTGAGATCTAGACCTCGTTCAGACCGTTTGGTAATTTCAGGGTCTGACAGCACAGCTGTAACCGGCCATCTCTGTTCCAAGAGTCTCTCCAGCTTGAAGTACGTGGAGTTCCATCTTGTGGAGACATCTTGGATAAGTTTGTGTTCTACAACATTCTGCTGCTTCTGTTTATGAGTCAGAGCTGTTGTAGCCTTGGTACTTTTCTTGAAATGCCCCACAAGGCGTCTAGCAGCAGCGATGCATCGACATATGGGGTCAGTTTTAAGAGCCGCGTTTATGCATAACTGTAACGTGTGCCCCGCACAACGGACGCCCTTCGCATTACCCCAGGATGGATCATGAGAAATCAGTTCTGTGCACAACACCATATTAGCGGCATTGTCATGTACGACTGCTACCCTCTTTTCTCCAGGTATTTTAAATTCTTCCATCACTTCACTGAGTCGCTCTTTTATGTTGGTAGCTGTGTGGCTCTCCTCCAGCACTTTTGTTTCCAACACAAAAGAATGTAGTTGCCAATCTTCAGACATGAAGTGTGCAGTAACGGTCATGTAACCCTCACTCTTGATAGAGGTCCATGTGTCTGTTGTAAAGCTGACTGCTGTACAACTTTGTATTTTCTTAACAAGAATTTCTTTAGTCGTGTTGAACTTGCTTGTTAAGCCATGCATTATTGTGTCGTGTTTGGGAATGGTGTAGCCTGGTTCGAGGAATTCAAACATTTCTTTGAACCCGTCACCACGGACAACGTTGATTGGTCTCATATCAAGCGCAATGAAATCGACAATTTTCTCTGTGATTTCTCGCTTTCTTTTCTCACTTAGAGGGGGTCTCAAAACTAATCTCTGCTGCATCATTGTTGACTGCGAAGTCGAAGCGCACGACGCCACATCACCGCTGCTATATTGTGGATGAGCCTAGAGACAAATGCATGTCAAAAACCATGAATATGATTTAACTTAACAGCGCAAATGTGTTTATATCCTTATTGTTAAAACGAGGGGCCATGTGGTGGTTAACGTTACTACTTACATGTTTTAAATAAGACATATTCGATGTTGACGAGTGATAGGCAAATGTTTGCCTGCAGAGTTTGCAAACAGCCTTTTTAGGGTCGTCCTTGGACTTTTCAAAATGATCCCACACTTTGGACTTTTTTTCCTGACATAATTAGTAGCATCAGCCAGACACCTCTTCCACAAGTGTGCTTTGGTATACCGTGAGGCACGAGATCTCGGTGATCTCTCGTTGCTTTGATGTCATGTCATACACTGACTGCGCAGCCCCTGATTGCGTAATTTTGTCACGTGATTTTTTTTTTTGCGACTAACCGACTTATGAAAATGTATTCGACCAAGCCCTCTTCATGTCGACTAACCTTTAGTCGACTATTTGGGGGCAGCCCTAGTCAATGGGGACCAGTAAGTGTTTGGTTACTCATGTTCTTTAAAATATCATCTTTTGTATACAGCACAATAAATAAATAAATTAATAGAGCTTATGAACAAGTTGAGGGTGAGTAAATGGTGACAGAATTTACAATTTTGAGTAAACTAACCATTTATCCAACACCATTGTTAATTTCATCTTTTGTTTTATTTTCAAGTTTGTGGTCTGAATTATGTCGTCTGCAATGTCGGAGGTGTATTTTGGAGTATTTTTCTGTGATTGCCTTCGTAACGGTGATAACATCTACAGGGGAGAAAACAGTGGTTTACCAGGCAGCAGAGTTAAATCATCCCTCAGTTTCTGTTCTTTATTTTGAATTTGCAGGAGCCATTCCCTCCGGACTGGACAACACTGCTGACGCTCTCCAGTAATACACAGAACGGGTTGACGTTGAAGGAGGAGGAAAGGGTTAGCAATATACCATTATCAATATAGAAAAGTTTTGCTAACTAATATTTTTAATGTTGTTTAATTGATTAAAAACTATAAACACCATACAACATCATATCTTACCTCATCTTCACCCCACATGTTATTGTTGTTGATAATAAGGTCTGTTATTGTATTTTAGTTTTTTTCTGTAAACTATAACACTAAAAGGCTGCTGTGACTTTGTCTGTTTCAGGAGACTCTGTTCTCTAAGCAAAAACATGGTTGCTGACAATGAAGGGCAGAATCATCAATCAGTTGTCTATTTTGTCGAATGCAGAATTGGGTAAACCCATATATATATATATTTATATATATATATATATATATATATATATATATATATATATACACACACACGCATGCATGAAGACACTTTTATCCAAAGCAACTAGCATTGTATTTAAGTTATCCATTCCCTGGAAATCTAAGCTACAGGAATGTATTGAAAAAGAATGAAGCTTTAATGATTTTAATGTAATGGATTATGAGGTAATACCATCCCTGTAGGTGCATTCAGAATCAAATGTAGTTATTTTATTAACGTCAAAGTACATGCAGCATCAAGTTTGAGAGTTAGGGAAAATTCTGCCAACATCGGTCTGAAAAAATCGTCTCGGTTACGTATGGTAACCCTCGTTCCCTGAGTCCAGGGAACGGAGACGCCTCGTCGGGGGAGTTCCCCTGACGAATTGGGATCACGCCAGGGATCCAACCACCTTCGAGAGAGTTAACAACGAGCCAATGAAAGAGAAACTGAATTGGCATGCGAAATTTGCATTCCGCATCCCGCCTACTAGCGCGGGTATAAAGGCGGAAGTAAACATCGCATCATTGCTTTTCGCTGAGGAGCCGAACAGAGTCCAGTCCTCCGCGAAGGTACAGCAGTATGGCGACGGGACGAGGCGTCTCCGTTCCCTGGACTCAGGGAACGAGGGTTACCATACGTAACCGAGACGTTCCCTTTCGTCAGCAGGGAACTCCGACGCCTCGTCGGGGGAGTTCCCCTGACGAATTGGGATCCCTACCAAAACGCCATAGTGCTGGCCCCTTCCAGCGCCCAGCTAAGCTACCCTGCAGCAGTTTCCAGAAAATTTTGCGGGAGCTAGCTAGGAAATCACACTGCTGTTCCGCAAGACCCAATCAGTGGATATTGGATAACACTGGGAAAGCGTGCCCATCCCCAAGGAAAAAATAATGGGGGGGGAACGCTGCGGAAGCTGAGGCAGCCTAGAGGAAGGCCCTCAAATACACACATGTACTAACCACGTAGGGTAGTGAAACATATGGCAGTCCTTGAAGGTAGTCCCAGTCCAGAGGAGTGAGGAGCGTACTCAACAGGGACGACAGAATGAGTCTGTCAAGGGGAAGACACGGCTGAACTGCACGTGGCAATCATGGGTCACCGCAGGGACCACTGGAAAAAGCACCCAGTCTACTAGCAACTCCTTACTGAAGGTAGCAGACCTGGTGCCGGGCGGTCCGCAACGCCTGGCACCGGAGGGGTGATGGAGGAACTCACGAGGTTAGCCGTTTGTTGGGTAACCAACGGAGCAAAAAGACGCACGTATCCGCTCACGGAATGGCGTCGCAAGCCGACACACCTATACCCTCTAATTACTGGCCGTAGCGAGTACTCGGGAGGAAACAGGTTCCACACGTAGGCTATAAAATCTAGCAAACGTGTTCGGTGTCGCCCAGCCCGCAGCTCTACAAATGTCTGTTAGCGAGGCGCCTTGTGCCAGAGCCCAAGAAGCGGCAACACTCCTAGTGGAGTGAGCCCGCAACCTGGGTGGGCAGGGCTCACCCTGGGACTCATAAGCCCTGGTGATAGCATCCACTAGCCAGTGGGCTAACCTCTGCTTGGAGACAGCCTTCCCCTTCTGCTGGCCTCCATAACAAACAAAGAGCTGATCTGAGGTCCTAAAGCTTTGCGTTCTGTCTATATAAACCCGGAGGGCCCGGACGGGACAGAGAAAAGCTAGGGCTGGGTCTGCCTCCTCCTGGGGCAGCGCTTGCAGGTTCACTACCTGGTCCACAAAAGGAGTGGTAGGAACCTTGGGCACATATCCGAGCCGGGGTCTCAATATAACATGAGAAAGGCCAGGCCCGAACTCTAGGCACGATTCGTCGACCGAAAAAGCCTGCAGATCCCCTACCCTCTTGAAGGAAGCCAATGCTAACAGGAGCGCTGTCTTGATGGACAGGATATTAAGCTCCACTGTCGTCAAAGGCTCAAAAGGAGGACCTTGGAGTGCTCTAAGCACTAAAGCTAGGTCCCAAGAGGGTACAGGGTGCAAATTGCGAGGTGGATTTAGCCTCCTAGCACCCTTGAGGAATCTGATGACCAGGTCGTGCTTCCCCACGGACTTACCTTCAACTACATCGTGATGTGCGGCTATTGCGGCAACATACACTTTGAGGGTGGAGGGAGACAGCCTTCGCTCCAACCCGTCTTGTAGGAAGGAGAGCACGACTCTGATCGGGCAAGTTCGTGGGTTCTCCCCGTGGGAAGAACACCAGCCGACGAACAGGTTCCACTTCAGAGCATAGAGGCGCCTCGTAGAGGGGGCTCTAGCTGAAGAGATAGTATCTACCACTGCCTGTGGCAGGCCATCTAGAACCTCCGCGTCCCGTCCAGGGACCAGACATGGAGTTTCCAGAGGTCTGGGCGCGGGTGCCATAGAGTGCCCCGTCTCTGAGAAAGTAGATCGTTCCTCAGAGGAATGGGCCAAGGAGGGGCTGTCGCGAGGAGCATGAGTTCTGGGAACCAAGTCCGGGTTGGCCAATACGGGGCCACCAAAAGGACCTGCTCCTCGTCCTCCCTGACCTTGCACAGAGTCTGTGCAAGAAGGCTCACTGGGGGAAACGCATATTTGCGTAAGTCCCGGGGCCAGCTGTGTGCCAGAGCATCCGTACCGAGAGTTCCCTCGGTCAGGGAGTAATACCACTGGCAATGGGTCGTGTCCGGAGAGGCAAACAGGTCTACCTGTGCGGCTCCGAAGACTCGCCAAATCAGCAGGACCACCTGGGGATGGAGTCGCCATTCTCCCGGAAGGGGAGGCTGACGTGAAAGCTCGTCGGCCACATGATTGAACTCCCCAGGGACATGAATGGCACGAAGCGACCTCAGATGCTTCTGACTCCATAGGAGGAGGTGGGAGGCGAGTCGCGACATACGACGGGAGCGCAGACCACCTTGTCGGTTGATGTACGCAACGGTCGCAGTGCTGTCCGTACGGACCAGTACGTGCTTGTGTTTGAGAAGGCCCTTGAGGCGACACAAGGCTAAGCGTACTGCTTGCAACTCTAGGCAGTTGATGTGCCAATGCAGCTGGGGCCCCGTCCACAGACCCGAGACTGCATGCCCTTTGTACGTAGCCCCCCAGCCCTTGGCAGAAGCATCTGTGAAAACCACAGCATGCCTGGAAACCTGGACTAGGGGCACTCCGGCCCGTAGAAACCCAGGATCCGACCAAGGGTTGAAGGTTTGGCGACAGTTCGGGGTGACTTTGACCCGGAACGTGCCGCTCTGCCACGCCCACCTCGGGACTCGATCGTGAAGCCAGTGCTGGAGCGGTCTCATATGCAACAGGCCGAGCGGCGTTACTGCGGCTGCGGCTGCCATATGCCCCAGGAGCCTCTGAAACTGTTTCAGTGGGACCGCTGTCCTGCCTCGAAAGGACTTGAGACAGGTGAGCACTGACTGGACGCGCTCCTCTGTGAGGCGCGCAGTCTGAGCGACCGAGTCCAGCTCCATACCGAGATAAGAGATCCTCTGCACGGGGCAGAGTTTGCTCTTCTCCCAGTTGACCTGAAGCCCCAACTGACTGAGGTGACGGAGCACCATGTCCCTGTGATCGCACAACACATCTCGCGAGTGAGCTAGAATGAGCCAGTCGTCGAGATAGTTGAGAATGCGAACGCCTTGCTCTCTCATGGGAACAATGGCCGCCTCCGCGACTTTCGTGAAGACACGGGGCGACAGGGCCAGCCCGAAGGGTAGGACCTTGTACTGATATGCTCGACCCTCGAAAGCAAACCGAAGAAATGGTCTGTGTCGGGGAAGAATCGAGACATGAAAGTACGCGTCCTTCAGGTCGATCGCTGCAAACCAATCCTGGGGACGGATGCATTCGAAAATGCGTTTCTGCGTGAGCATCTTGAACGGGAGCTTGTGCAGGGCCCGATTCAATACTCGCAGATCCAGGATTGGCCGTAACCCACCGCCTTTCTTGGGTACAATGAAGTAAGGGCTGTAAAACCCTGACCTCATATCGGCTGGAGGGACCGGCTCGATCGCGTCCTTCGCCAGCAGGACATCGATCTCTTTCCGCAAGACCGGAGCATCCACTGGACGCACATGGGTGAAGTGGATGCCCCTGAACTTGGGGGGCCGGCGTGCAAATTGAATTGCATAGCCGAGCCGGATGGTGCGGATGAGCCAGCGCGACGGACTCGGGAGCTCTAACCAGGCTCCGAGAAACCGGCGCAACGAGCCCACCCGCACGACCGGCGTACCCGCGGAGGGGCAGCGAGGTGGAGGGCAGGGACTCGACTCCGGAGGCCCTGAGGCGGCCGGAAGTGGAGTCTGGGCGTGGCATACGACACCAACCTGCTTCCACGAGGGGGCAATCGACAGGGAAGGCCCGGAGGCGTTCAGCTGTTCGTTGCCCGGAGGCGAAGGAGGGAGGGGAGACGAGGAACGACGCCCGTGGGGATCGAGTCCAAGTATCCGCACCTCCCTGGCCAGTGGGAGATGAGAGCGATGAGGCCGAGGCGGCATCACTGTCATCTGAGCACTGTGCCGGTCCAGCGACAGACAGGAGCGGCGTGACCGAGGTGGCGCCACTGCTATCTGAGAGCTGGGGAGAGGGGAACGAGAGCGGCGTGGCTCGGGGGCGGCGCGCACTGCCGTCCCACTCTCTAACGGACGAGACCGCTTGTTCAGTAGTCTCATCCGTGAATGACCCAGAGGAGGAAGAAACTGCTCTTTTATTGAAATTTTGGGTACCACCGACCGACTGGTCGGCGGCGGAACAGAAATAAAACGAAACAAAGGATTTTCCGCCCGGCCCTCCTCCGGGGGAAGGAGGGGAGCAGAGGCCCCCTCCCGTGGAGCAGCTCTTCGGTCCTCTGGGTCGCCTGTCTCAGGACCGCCTCTTCTGTTTAGCCTTCTTAGGGGTCGGAGGCGGCTGAGCAGGCGGGGGAGCCCGCCTACGACCGGAGCCCCGCCTCCTGGAGTTGGACTGCTGTCCAGAAGGAGGAGCAGAGGCGGCCGCAGGAGGGCGCCCTCGGCGACGAGCAGTCCGAGGTTCTTCGGCCGCAGGAGACGGAGCAGCAGCACTCCGCTTCCTGGGCAGGACATGCCGAAGCGCCTCAGACTGCTTTTGAGCGGTGGAGAACTCTTGGGCGAAGTCCCCCACCGAGTCGCCGAAAAGGCCCCCTCGGGATATGGGAGTATTCAGAAACTTGGCTTTCTCTGAATCCCGCATATCCGCGAGGGTAAGCCAGAGGTGGCGCTCCTGGACCACCAGAGTGGACATCGCCCGACCCAGAGAACGTGCGGTGACCTTCGTCGCCCGGAGGGCGAAGTCCGTCGCCACACGCAGCTCCTGCAGCACCCCTGGGTCGGGACCACCTTGCTGCATGTCATGAAGCGCCTTGGCCTGGTGGACCTGGAGCAACGCCATGGCATGCAGGGCGGAAGCGGCCTCTCCACACGCCGTGTAAGCCTTCTTGGTCAAACCAGAGGAGAACCTACAGGCGCGGGAGGGGAGTGAAGGGTCACCCACCCAAGTGGAAGCGGTCTTCGGACACAACTGCATCGCTACTGACCGCTCCACTGGGGGGATTCCCTCGTATCCCTTGGCCGCTCCACCATCCAAAGTGGTGAGGGAGGAGGGGTAAGACGATCTATGTCTGGCAGCCAGGGGTGCCATCCATGACCTCGTTACCTCTTCATGCACCTCCGGGAAGAAAGGGACCGGAGCGGGACGCTGAGAACCAGCGCGACCCGCTCCGATACACCAATCATCAAGCCGCGAAGGCTCGGGACACGGTGGAGGGTTCCACACGTGCATAGCGAAAGCGACGGCCATCCAAGCATAGCGGCCATCTCAGGATCCGGCTCGGCCGCAGCCACCACACCCGAAGGGGGTAGACCCGCCGAGTCGTCACCCGAGGACGACCGCTCTCCCTCCGATGCAGCGATAGACATCGCATCTTCAGGTGGCGCCCCGAAGGAAACAACCGGAACCGCACGGGGCGGGTCCAGTGGCTCCAACGGGGGCACTGATGGCAACGACGCTACAGAGGAGTGGGAGCCTCGTGAGGGTCTTACACCTGGCGAGGTACTCTGCACTGTGATCCTCATGCGCTCACCAACAGCCACAGCCGAAGTAGTCGCCTGCTGAACTGAACCAACAGACGAACTAGACCGGGTGTAGACTGAAGGGACGCCTTCAGCAATTTTCTGCTGAAGGATTCTAAGTCTTGAGCGGAGCGTCGCCAGAGTCATGTTCCCACAATGAGAACATGACTCATTCACAAATGCTGCCTCAACGTGCGCTAAGCCCAAGCACGAGACGCAGTACTTGTGACCATCACCCTGAGACAGAAGTCTACCGCATCCAGAAACACACGGGCGAGATGCCATCTTTGTCACTTAGACAAAAATGCAGGTCACCCAAAGCTCTTTTAGGAAAGAGAGAGAACCTCTCTTTCAGTGCCGAAGCACTCAGGGACCCACCGCGGCCACACACGGGGAAACTGCAAGCCCGTGTGAGCACTCAAATACCAGCCGTGAAAACGGCTTTTTTTTTTTTACAGCTGGTAGAAGCGGCGATCGCTGACGAGGCTGTCACACCGGCACCAGAGAGGACTCTTCCCAAAGAGAGACTCGTTGTTTTTCTCTTTTTCTTCTCAGGCGGAAAACAGCAGCACAATGCAACCTGTTCGGCTCCGAGGCGATAAGCAATGATGCGATGTTTACTTCCGCCTTTATACCCGCGCTAGTAGGCGGGATGCGGAATGCAAATTTCGCATGCCAATTCAGTTTCTCTTTCATTGGCTCGTTGTTAACTCTCTCGAAGGTGGTTGGATCCCTGGCGTGATCCCAATTCGTCAGGGGAACTCCCCCGACGAGGCGTCGGAGTTCCCTGCTGACGAAAGGGAAAATATATTTTTCCCTGCTTGTGCTTGCAGGTTCATTCTGAGAATCAACCCTGATGGCACCAAAAACCAAAGGCACAGATCAGATGGAAATCTGGAAAGGTCCAAAGAAAAGCATCAGCCTGAAACCCTCAGTGTTTCTCATCAGAGAGCTTGTCAACTTTGACTGTCAAAATTACTGAAAAGTAATAAAACAAACTGACCTTGACTGTATTTTATTATTTTGAGGCCTGTTTTGCTTTTCAGTGCGAGTATGTTTCTGCCATGCTACAGATACAAATGGTCCCCAGGAGATTAATTCTTTGGACTTTGGTGATGTTGCCTTTTTTTTTTCTTTTTCTTTTTAGCTAGTGGCTCCTAAAGGTCAAGATTTGTAATTTGTACTTCTAAAACAATGTTCAACGATTAAAAAGAATATTATAAGGACAAATGTTCATGAGTTATTGTGATTTTTGGGGGGTGGGGTAAACATACATTTAAAAAAAAAAAATGAAAATGATGAAAATGAAAAATTTAATAAACTCAATACTAATACTGTAAATGAAAAATACAGTAATAATACTGTAAATGCAAGTACAGTAAATGGTACAGTATACTGTAAGTGAAAATACAGTAATAATACTGTAAACTTTTTTACAGTAAATTCCTGGCATCCAGCTGCCAGTAAGTTACTGTAAAATTTACAGCAACCTCTTTACGGTGTGACCTTAAACGAAACTCAATAAATCATCAACTTCCAAACCTCTGTTAATTCTCTTAAGAACTTCGGTAGATGTATGACAGAAAAAAAGTCACACTTGTTAGTAATAAGTGAAGCTGGTAATGCTGTTTGTGGAGTTGTTTAATCCTCCTCTGCTGAGATCTTAAGAGATTTAAAGGGGTGGTTGATTATGATTTCACTTTTCTAATTTTAGTTAGTGTGTAATGTTGCTGTTTGAGCATAAACAACATCTGCAAAGTCACAACGCTCAAAGTTCAAAGCAAAGGGAGATATTTTATTTTACAGAAATTGCTTTTTAAGTAGCCTACTACTTTTAGGGACTACACGACATTCCTCCCAGGTTAGTGACATCACTAACCCTGAAATTTACATCAACCCTGCCCAAATATGCTAATCAATGACTAGAAGATAACTACACATAAGCTACATAAATTCCTCGTCTAACCATTCAGAAATGTTGTCTACATGTTGTCACTTCTTCTTGAGTCTCTCCATCTTTGGTTTGAACATAAAAGGCCAAATGTTTTTGAAATTTTCAGTGCATGTCTGATTGAGGTAAAAGGACACAAGCTGACAGACACATTGAAGGTATAAGGTGAAACTGTACTGTGCCATTGAAGAACCCCATAGAAGATAGTTGATGGTAGACATTTAATATATATTTATGTGAGGCACAAATTCTTTGTAAACCATCTTGAAGAAAGTTTTGCCACTAGTTTTTGAAGTGTTCACCTACAATAAACATCATGTTTGCTGTCATGCTTTCTGAGTACTTGTCAATTATCTAATGGATTAAGTCAAATGGACAGTGATATTTCTGCAGGACTGTAAACATCAATCAGTGCACATGAATTGTGATATTGTGAGTGTTTAATGTTAAACGAAGATATCATACAACAGGAAAACATAAAAGATAGTTTAGCCATTCTTTTCATTCAACACCTGGAGAACACTGTTACACTTAACACCAGAAAAACAGAGGTGAATAAAACAGCAAGACATGGCTGTAGTATGTTCTGTATGGTCCAGACAAGATGATCCAAAATTGCTTTAGCAGTCAGCCCATGCTTTCAAAACCTATTGAAATAAATCATATGTCATAGTTAAAACCAACACAGTTCTTGTTCATTTTGAGGCAAATAAATAAATAAAAACAGTAAAATGAAACAATTAACTATGTTCAGGAGATTACATGTGATTTTCCACTTGTCTGGATTGTTACCAAATTACAGTTCATGTACATGTTCATTCTTTTTCATTTCCTAAACACCCTTTCAAACACCATCATTATAATGCAATTTTTATTGTTGCTAAAGGAAAATCTATAGTATTAGAAGACATAATGTAAGTGATATTTGCTGTAGTTGGCTAAAATTTAAGTAAGTTACTTAAATTGTTATAAGTAAGTATGCCATTAAAACAATACTTTGCCCATTTGAATCGATTGTAAAGAAATTTTGTAGTTGACAATCTTTGTTGTCAATATCATGTAGCTGCTTTATTGCACATTAAATTGAGAAAGTTCTTAAAACTTCCAAATATAAAACCAACTTTACCTAAGTGTGGAATTTAAGGATTTTTTTCCAAACACGGATACATTCACTGGGTCAGTGTTGTTGCAGCAGAAAACTGTCAGTTACGAAGCCTTAGATAAAAAATAAAAAAAAAATAAAAAAAGATATTTCGTCTGAAGAAAATTATAACAAGGTTAAGGAAGGATAAAACGTATGCTTTGAAAAAAGTAAAGTTGCACATGGTGATTTCTAAACTTTGTGTGTCCCATTTGTACCTGTCCTGTCTCTTTTATTTCCTTTTTCTTATGGGGCTTTTAAGGGTGGGCTCCTTGAATATAAATGGAGGTAGAGATAGGACAAAATTGGCAATGGTTTCTGAGTTTTTCAAAATTAACCAGGTTGATGTAGCTTTTTTACAAGAAACCCATACTAATACTGATAATGAAAATGAATGGAGCATGTAGTGGGAAGGGAAGCTCACTTTAAGTCATGGGACAAATAACAGCGCAGGGGTAGCTATTTTATTTTCGAAAAAAATATCAATGTTAATTGTGGCGAGGGGGGGCGTGGTTTGCGGAGTCTGTAGCGGGAGAGAGAGGAAGGAACAGAGCGGTGAGTAAGTAGGTCAAGTGCAGGTGATGAACACCTGTGTCTGATTTCAGTAATTGGCGTGGAGAGACCGGATATAAACCGGAGTGAAAGAGAGAGTGGAGAGAGAGATGGACTGGGACCTAGAGGACTGTTGCTGCTACCTCATGAGAGAGATCACCGATTTAATATTGTGAATTACTGATTGTTTGGTGGCTGTGCTTGTGCACGGTGAATGGCCAATGCGGCTCATCCCTCTGCTGTCCGGCGAGGCGCAGGTAGCCGCACACCAACTGCCAGTCCAGAATCTCCTTGTCTACAAAGACCTCAAGCGTGCCATCCTTCAGCGGGTCGGTCGGACCCCGGAGCAACATCGACAGCGATTCAGGACGCTGACCCTGGAAGAGTCCGGCCGACCCTTCGTGATGGCACAGCAGCTCCGGGACTCCTGCCGCAAATGGTTGATGGCCGACAGAAGCGACGTCGAGGAAGTGATCGATCGTGTGGTACTGGAGCAGTCCATTACCATCTGCATCTCTCTCTCTCTCTCTCTCTCTCTCTCTCCTCCCTCTCACTCTCTCTCCCCTAAACCTATTCCACTCCCCAGGTCACGTGGAGGGTTCCCGCCGAAGCCAGCACCGAGGTGGAGGACAGGCTTTTCGACGGAACCAACGGCTGCGCCCAGGGCTCCTCCCAGGGGAGGGAGCTCAACCAGTGGATTTCTCACACCACAAAGTGCACCGCCGCTCTCTCCACGCCAATCGCTTGACCCGCTTCCTGACGCCAGGGCAGCGGTAAAGTCTGGGCCGGCCTGTTGGCGCTGCGGGGATCCGGGACATTTCATCGACCGGTGTCCAGTGATGGAGGTGGGGACACTGATCCGGGTCCCCGACGCGCCACAGGCTGCCCGCGATCAAGCTGGCCTATACCAAATACCAGTGAGTATCAAGGGGGGTACAAATCAGGCTTTGGTGGATTCAGGATGTAACCAATCCTCCATACATCAAAGCCTGATTGGATAATAGCCGCATGGTTAAGATGCGGTGTGTGCACGGGGAAGTGGTGAATTATCCTATATTGCCTGTGGAAATTCAATTTAGGGGAGAAAAGCATAGAATAGAGGTGGCAATTAACCCGCACCTCCAGCATCTGATAATTTTGGGGACCAATTGGTCCGCGTTTAATCAATTATTGGGGTATTTATGTGCGGATGCCTCTTGGGGGAAAAGAGATGAGAGTATAATAGCGGGTGCTCAGTTGGGAGAGGCTGAACCGGAACCTCACAGAACATGATGATTTTCCCCTGGAACAGTCCCAGGATGAAACGCTGAAAAACGCATTTGATCAGGTTCGCTCTATCGACGGTCAGCTTCTTCAACCTGATCAACCGCTCTCCTATCCATATTTTTCAATTTTAAAAGATAAGTTGTATTGGGTGACCCAAGACGCCCAGACAAAACAAGATACAACTCAGTTATTGATACCTAAAAGCCGTCGGGAAATGCTTCTCCAGGCGGCTCATTGTAATCCAATGGCCAGGCATTTAGGACAAACGGCTACACTTAACCGTCTCATGGCCTGGTTCTTCTGGCCGGGCATTCATGAGAACGTGCGCAGGTGGTGCGCGTCTTGTCGTGAATGTCAGTTGGTGAATCCACCGGCCAACCCAAAAGCACCGTTGTGCCCACTACCATTAATGCAGGTCCCCTTCGAACGAATTGGTATGGACCTCATCGGGCCATAAGAACGGTCAGCGCGGGGACACCGCTTTGCTTTAGTCCTGGTGGATTATGCAACGCGGTATCCTGAAGCAGTGCCGCTCTGCAGTATTTCCGCTAAAAGCGTGGCGAGCGCACTGTTTCAACTAATCTCCCGGGTGGGAATTCCGAAAGAAATTCTCACCGATCAAGGCACGGCGTTTATGTCACGTACTATTCGCGAACTTTACGAATTATTGGGCATTAAATCGATTCGAACCAGCGTCTATCACCCACAAACAGACGGGCTGGTGGAACGGTTTAACCACACGTTGAAAACCATGATTCGAAAATTCGTACAAGAAGATGCCAAAAATTGGGATAAGTGGTTAGAACCCCTCTTGTTCGCTGTACGGGAGGTCCCGCAAGCCTCTACGGGGTTTTCCCCCTTCAAGCTTCTCTATGGACGTCAGCCCCATGGGGTGTTGGATGTCCTTAGAGAGACTTGGGAGGACGGACCTTCTAATAGTAAAAACAAAATTCAATATGTCCTGGATCTGAGAACAAAACTCCACACGTTGGGGTGGCTATCCATGGAGAATTTGTTACAGGCACAGGACAAACAGAGTCGGCTGTACAACAGGGGGACTAGACTGCGTCAATTTGCTCCAGGAGATAAAGTGCTTGTATTACTCCCTACTTCTAGTTCAAAATTACTCGCTAAGGTTCAAGGACCCTTTGAGGTCACACGACGAGTTGGTGATCTCAACTATGAGGTAGCTCGAACAGATAGGGGCGGAGCACATCAAATATATCACCTCAACCTGCTAAAAAAATGGTCTGAGGCAGAATCAGTGATGCTGGCAATGGTAGTGAGCGGAGAGGAGGATCTCGGTCCAGAAATGAGTTCAAAGTCCCAATCTCTCGCTCTGGCCCCTGGGGGAGACCACCTCTTAACCTCACAGCTCACTGATATAAAAACAGTACAAGCAGAATTTGCTGATGTGTTCTCGCCCCTGCCTGGTCGAAAGAATCTCATTCAGCACCATGTTGAGACCAAGCCGGGCGTGGTTATTCGCAGCCGGCCGTATCGCTTGCCTGAACACAAGAGCAGTGTTTTAGTTCCTAAAACAGATGGCTCGGTACGGTTCTGTGTGGATTACAGAAAGGTGAATGCTGTGTCGAAATTCGACACATATCCAATGCCCAGAGTTGACGAATTGCTTGATCGACTAGGTACTGCTCGTTTTTATTCAACACTGGACCTAACTAAGGGTTATTGGCAGATCCCCTTGTCTCCCATGACCAAAGAAAAAACAGCTTTCACAACGCCGTTCGGATTACACCAATTTGTTACGCTTCCATTCGGGTTGTTCGGGGCTCCAGCGACCTTTCAGCGTCTGATGGACAGAATTCTCCGGCCGCATGCTGCATATGCCGCTGCATATCTGGATGATATCATCATCTATAGTGGTGATTGGCAGCGACATATGCAGCATTAGCGGGCTGTACTGAAGACGCTGAGAAGAGCTGGGCTCTTGGCGTGTGCAATTGGGCGTGTGGAAGTCAGATATCTGGGTTTCCACTTGGGTCATGTACAGGTGCGTCCCCAAATTGACAAGACAGCAGCAGTTGCGACTTGTCCAAGACCCAAGACCAAAAAGGAGGTTAGACAGTTCCTGGGGCTGGCGGGATATTATAGAAGATTTGTACCTAATTATTCGGACCTCGCCAGTCCGCTGACTGATCTAACTAAAAAGGAAGTACCAGATACAGTTCAGTGGACGGAGCAGTGTCAGCAGGCTTTCACCCAGATAAAGGCTGCTTTGTGTGGCGGACCACTCTTACATGCTCCTGACTTTTCTCTCCCCTTTATTCTACAGACAGACGCGTCGGACAGGGGGTTGGGCGCCGTCCTGTCCCAGGAGGTGGAGGGTGAAGAGCGGCCGGTGCTGTACATCAGTCGCAAGCTCTCTAAGAGAGAGACGATGTACAGCACCAAGGAATGTTTGGCCATCAGGTGGGCCGTTCTCACCCTACGGTATTATCTCCTGGGGCGGGAGTTCACCCTCTGTTCGGACCACGCTCCCCTGCAATGGCTCCACCGCATTAAGGATACCAATGCGCGGATCACCCGTTGGTATCTGGCTTTACAACCCTTTAAATTTCAGGTGATCCACAGGCCGGGTGCACAGATGGCTGTAGCCGACTTCCTCTCCAGGAGGGGGGGGGGGGGGGGGGGGGGAGGCTGCAGGCCAGACGGCTCCCCGGCCTGAGTCGGGCGGTGGGGGTATGTGGCGAGGGGGGGGCGTGGTTTTGCGGAGTCTGTAGCGGGAGAGAGAGGACGGAACAGAGCGGTGAGTAAGTAGGTCAAATGCAGATGATGAACACCTGTGTCTGATTTCAGTAATTGGCGTGGAGAGACAGGATATAAACCGGAGTGAGAGAGAGAGTGGAGAGAGAGACGGACTGGGACCTTGTGGACTGTTGCTGCTACCTCATGAGAGAGATCACCGATTTAATATTCTGAATTATTGATTGTTTTGTGGCTGTGCTTGTGCACGGTGAATGCGCTGTGTGCGCACCTTTTCTTTTTGTTTTATTTTTCTAACATGAATAAAACGAGTGTCCCAGTTCAGCCGACCCCTGTCTTCTTCCTTCCTTATTATTATTTAAGACTGAACCTCATCACATTAATATTTTAGCTGTATAGATGAGGTTATAAAAGGTAGACTTTTAACTAAGATTGAGGTTGGAGGAATGGTATTTGTGTTCATGAATGTTTATGCCCTAAATAATGGGTCTCAGAGGATGGATTTTTTTTTAATGAAAATTACGATAATGATGATAATGATTAATTAAGACAGTTGATATTTATGTGTGTATTGGAATTGCACCACATACTTTACAGTTGATAGAAATGGTGAAGAGCCACATAGTCAATCAAGTATGATGTTGACAAAAGTTTTGAATGAATTTGAATTACTAGATGTGTGGAGAATGATCAATAAAAGAGCTAGACAATATACCTGGCTTAAAGTAAATGATAATAGAGTCAGTTGTGCAAGATTAGATCAATTTTATTTGGGTAAAGTATGGAATAATCAGGTGATGAATGCTTCTATTTTGCCTAATGGTTTTTCAGACCATCACATGGTTATTTTTGGCATTTTAATGTTAAATTGCTGCAATAAATTAATTTTTGTGATTCATTTATTTTTTTCGGTGTATAGTTATCTTTCATTATCTTTTTTTCATATATTTATCAGTGGAGGGATGTGGGTAAAGTTAACATAATGATTTTATGTCAGACTTATTCTTCTCATATTGGATGATGCTCTACAAAGAAAAAATAAAGAGCTTGAGACTTTTCTACAAGAACAAGAAAAGGCAGTAATAAGGGCAAATTTTGCTCTATTAAAGACATGGACACCGCCTAGCACTTTTTTTTTTCAATCTAATCTTGAAAAGAAAAGTACAACACAGAAACAAATGTATCATCTTCGTCGTCATGATGGTTCTATAACAACAGATCCTGTGGAAATAAGGAGGATTTCTGTAGATTTCTATTCACAATTTTATGCTTCTGAAAACAGTAACTATGAAAGCGTTTAGGATCTACCTAGTGATCTACCAAAGATTGAGAGTGAACAGAAAAAGACTCTGGATGATAACATTACTTTTCAAGAGCTTATAGAGGCAATGCAGCAGTTGTCCACGGGTAGATCCCCAGGAATTGATGGATTGACTGCAGAATTCTATCAATGTTTTTGGGGTATTTTAGGAGAAGACTTTTGTGAGGTACTGTCTGAATGTTGCCAAAGTAAGATACTTCCCATAAGCTGTAGTCGGGCAGTACTTTCATTACTTCCAAAAAAAGGAGATCTGGGACTTCTAAAAAATTGGAGATCAGTGTCATTGTTGTGTGTTGATTACAAAATATTCTCAAAATGTTTGGCTAACAGATTAAAGTGTTATCTGGGTTTATTGGTGCAGAAGGATCAGACATACTGCATTCCTGAAAGATCTATAATGGTCAATATTTCCTTATTACGTGATGTTATTGAAATAAGTCAGTTAAATAATTATGAAACTGGTGTTCTTTCTCTAGATCAGGAGAAAGCATTTGATAGAGTTGACCATGTGTATCTCTATAATGTTTTACAGTATTTTGGCTTTGGTGACACATTTATTTCATATTCAATTGTTGTATTCAAATGCATTTGTTCTAGTAAAAGCTGACAGTGGTTTAAGTAGACCAATACCTGTTTCTAGAGGAATTAGGCAAGGCTGTCCACTTTCTGGACAGTTAGTCATTCAACCTCTTTTGTGCAGATTAAGGAGAAATTTCAATGGAGTCTTAATTCCAAATGCAGACATAAGTTGGTTTGAAATGGGGTAGGGAAGGGCTGAAGGTTTTAGGTGTATATTTAGGGAATAATCAATTTCAGATGAAGAATTGGGAGGGAATGCTGGAGAAAGTCAAGGTCGTCAAGGACACTGGGTCACTGGGAACCTTTGCTTTTTAATCCAATGATCCAGAAGGTTATGTGAGTATACAAACATGCTTACTAAGGAATACCGCTGTAAAACTGGGGCACCTCTTGGACAATAATGGATGGAGATCAGCAGAGACCCTCAGAGAGGTGACATGATTACGGTCACTAAGACTTACAGCAAATAAAAATACAGTAATTCCAAGCAGCTACAGAGAGATCATCGTGTAGAAAATTAGCTCTAAAGAAATATTAATAATCAATCATAACTTGTTATAATTGATTATAAATATTTGAATCAGTTAATAGAATTAACTTAATGTAGCAAAATTAATATTACAATCAATCAACCTGTTCGTCCCGTGAACACTCTGTGTTAATTGTTTATTAATTCCAAGAAATGTTCATTTCTGGGGAGGAAATGTCTTTCTTACTGTACTACTAAGTACTACTAAGAGCTTGTAGCCAAAATCGGAAGTCGGAAGAGTCGGAAGAGTTAATGGTTGCCCATTCAGTGATGGTAAAGTTGCAGTTTTCTTCTGAGTTGGAATGAAGAAGTTACAGTCTGACTCTGTTGGGAGAGTGAAGGCATAGCAGGCTGTGACCACAGGGCCCATGGGCCCCGGTGGGGGTCCCCACAGACATCAACCCGAAGAAACAGCAGTAGAAGCCCGAAAAAGAAGTGGGAGTCACTGTGAATTTGTCTCTAATAAAGCCTGAGAAAAGTCCCACCTCTCCGGGTTTGGTTGACCAATGAGAAGGGTGGAATTTCCATGCAGGAGAATTTGATTTATGGATCTTTTGTTTCAAGCATGCTCATTTGCATGTGCAGATGGATTGGTTGCTGAAACTATGAAAGATTCTTGTAATACTAATATGTTATGCAGCTATCGACATATCATACACACGATCATTTCAATCTTCAAAGTACCAATTTATAGAGACCAAACATTGTATAGGTGAGGTTAAATTTTTAACAGCAATAAAACCATCTTATCTGATGGTAGTCATGGTTGATCTTGCCCTAGTTGGGGGGAAGGGACCATAGATCCCAGAGTGAGTTTTAAAGATTATTTGTTAAATATAACAAATAATTGTGTCTGATTTGTCTCAGTCGTTACAATCGCAAGGAAGGAAAACAATGAGAAAGGATTCCCAAAGATTAAAATAGCTCCCGCAAATAAGAAAGTTACTTTTTCGCAAGTTTGAGTCTACATCAAAGAAGAATCACAGTGAAGGCCATACATCAAGAATCACTCAGGAGAGTAAAAGCCTCTGGGTGGCCAGGACTGTTGACACCAGATTTCAACAGATGGAGAGCACTGTATAAACCTCCAGTGGAGAAGCGAACAGCTGATCTACAATGGAGGATTATTTACAGGTCAATAGCTACAGACATGTGGCACTCTTGAATTCCTTAAGAAACTTCTTAAGGAATGGTTCAGGGAATTTAACAAGGATTTTTCAGATAAAGTATTCAGTGGAGGGTTAAAGTATGGATTTTTGATGAGGAAGAAAGTGTGTTTATTAAGTTATCTGATTGGGACTGCAAAATTGGCAGTGTGGAAGACTAGGACGAACAAAGGTTCACAATTTGCATCAACGGATTCTGAAGTTATGTTTACGAGATTAGTGGCAGGAAGGCTTAAAGTGGAGTATGGAGTATGCATATTATAATATTGTAAATTATGAAAAAGGAGTTTTATTGAAATATGGTGTGTTGATGTTTTATACACCATAAATGATGATGTGATGATGATGAATCTGTGTATTTTTTTTTTTTTTTTATACATCTTTGGGTTTATATATGTTCTAACTTTATTATGCAATGTCTGAATGTGAGGAAAAAGCTTCATGGCAAATTGTCCAAATTGTTTTTTTCATATTTTTGTGCATGGATTGTTTTATGATCCTATATATCACATAATGCAGACTTTCCAGAGGCTGTTGTTGAAGGATGGGGGAGTTAAAAATTATATTGGACACAACAACAAACTTGCAGCCAACTATGAACACCAGATTTATTAACGGCAGCAGGAACAAAATCTGTTTAGTTCTAGCTGTTTAGTTTTTAGGCCAACAGAGTGGAAAAATAGTCATGGAGATTTTATTTTTCTTTACTTTATTTACTACGGAAGCCCTGAAACGGGAGAGTTTTTTTTTTTTTTTTTTTTATCGTTAGAAATAAATAAATAATTCTAGTATTTCGAGAATAAAGTCGAAATATTTTGAGATTAAAGTCGAAATATTTTGAGATTAAAGTCGAAATATTTTGAGATTAAAGTCGAAACATTATGATAATACAGTCTTCCGCAGAAGAAGTTACATGTGTGTGCATTCATAACGGCGCGCATCCACTGGCGCAGAGGGCGTGTTTCCAATTCTGAATTGTGTGTGTGTGTGTGTGTGTGTGTGTGTGTGTGTGTGTAAAGAAATGCGCTTGTGAAGTCAAACTGCCTCGGACATGGATCTACACAAAATAGTAGCTTTTTACTTTTATCTGGGCTTTCACAGGTCTGGCAACTTATGAGTTTAGCTTGGAGTGAGATTTTTTTTGTGGGGGGGGGGGGGGTTTACAATGTTTACATTGTACAATGACTGGTAGGATACAGTTTTTATTATTGCTTGACAAAAATGTCAAGATTTCAATTCCATTCTTGTGATTTGATTCCGATTTTGATTCAATATTGACTAATTTGGATACATGTTTATTTTAAATTGTATTTAAAAAAATTATATCACCTAATGCTGTAAACATAGAGGGCCCAATCTGCTGGTATTATTAAAGGTTAAAAATAACAAATTAAATTAAATATAATGCAGTTTTTGTTATAATAAATTATTTAATGACATAAGTAAAAATATAATAAATATGTAATATAGTGCTCAGCAAAATCTCCTCTAGCTATTTTTTCTATTCAATATGCTATGGTCATTAAATGGCTTTCCTGAGGTAAATGTAATGTTATGTGACATAATTGTTCTCCTGCTGTTATATTGACCTCTTTCCGTGGTAGAAAAACACTAATTGGTCGATATTATGTATACTTACATACAACATGCATTACCATGGCTTTGCCTATACGAGCACACAGACTCCCCGCCGGAGTAGGTTTACAATTTGGTCGAAACTTTATGTGTCAGTGTTTTTGACGTGTTTTCGTGCTCGTCTATAACAGGCAACACTATCTGGGTCGAGAACACTTAACAGTAACCGCACTGTCTCCCTCTTCACCATACTGGATACATTTTAAAGGAGACATATCATGCTTTTAAATCGTTCCTTTTTACATATAAATCATACATGTGTAGTCTATATTAAGCGGAACTGCAATGCTTGGGTCTGAATTCCTCATTATTATAGCTCCACAGGCCCCTTTTCTACCCCTTTTCTGACGTGCGTCTGAGAGCAACTCGTTTTGCTGCAGTCTCTACAATTGAGACACTTCATACCCCGCCCCCTCTCCAGGTTGCAGAGGTGACACTCGGTTCAACTCCACCCCGTTCGGCCATTTTTGTAGTTTGATAGCAGAGATACGATTATCTAGCGGCACAAAAACTTTTTATTCACACGTTATTAACAAAATGTCAACAACGGAAGACTTGTCCAGCCAGCCTTACATGTTCGAGCCAGAGTCGGAGCCGGAGCGAGATGAAAATGAAGACGACGAACCTGCAGAACAACGTCTTCATATGGATGTATCGCAATGGTGTGTTACTGTATTTACACATGAAACTTTGGTCTTCCGACCTTTTACCACCGTGTCGATTTATTTTGATTAATATGTGCGAGGGAGAGAGAGCAAGACAGCGTTTGGAGACGGTGAAGTCTTGTTTACACTTTTGCCTGGCTCCGAAGAGAGAGATGGGTCTCTCTCTCTGGTCGTTCTTTCAGTTAAACATGCGCCCTGTCACAAGCGCGGCAGTTCGTCTACATTAGATGGTGTAATGAAGCGTGTGGGTTACTACATCCAACAACCGAACATTTTAACTTACCCTCTCGTAACTTCTGCATCCTTTAGCTTGGACTACAGAATTGCAGCGAGAAATAAAATTGGCGGATTGCTCGAAGTGTTGGGCCTGAAGTCAATGTCCTTATTTGGCAGTTCTGCTGCAAATACTGTGACGTAATAGTTCAAAAAATGTCATAGAGAACAGAAAAATCGGAACAGGTTGAAAAATATGACCAAAACAGAATAAAGATATCAACGAAGCACCTGAAGAGAATAATTTAAACTTTTCTGTACTTCTAAACACTCCAAATACACAACAAAATGCATTTAAGGGCTAAAAAAGAAAGTGGATTTAGCATGATATGTCCCTTTAAGTGCATCATTCTGTATCCAATCATTTGGCCAGATCCCGTGATTTCCTCAAATATAACCACCACTGGTGGTGGTTGAGGAGAGATTCCCTGAAATTATTGTAAAGCGCTTTTAAGTGTAGGCCTACAGTAGACGTATGAAAGCGCTATATAAATGCCTCATTCATGCAATCATTTATACATTCATAAAGCTGGATATCTTGATCCAGTCTGAAAAGTGTTTTCGCCTGTAGGCTAAAGTCTATTCCGGCGCAGTATATTTTATAACGTCCTATAGCCTAATGCCAAGTTGGTAGACCTGTAGAGTTTCCTTTTGTTGAAAGCCCAGATAAATTATTTTGCGTAGATCCAGTTTACACACACGCATGTGTAGCGTTGCGGTACGAGGGTAAGAGAATTGAGAAAGGTTTACCACACTTTTAACAGAAATGGCAATATATGATTGACTATGCCACCCCAGGGAAATAGCCCTAAGGGCACACAGGTTCGTTTGAATTGAGTGGGTGAAAAGACATGAGCCATATAAATAGAAAAATAGAAAAGTTTTATTTTCTCGTCAGTGTTGAATAAATAGTCAGAAATTCAACGTTAAAAACTCTTACACTGGCATTATAATATGATGAACACCATCAATCAGAATCCACTCAAATACACACACAACACAAATAACCCTCAATTTAGAGAAACTCACTCAAGAGCAGAGGTATCTGGAGGTAAGGGCCAGCTGGCAAATTGGAAGCTGCACCCCCCCCCCCCCCCCCGTTCTCTTACGAACGTGTTCGTGTTCATTTCACGTGCGTTTCACAAAAATGCACTTAGCACGATCGCACGCAGCTGTGCTTTAAGTGCTACTTAAGAGTCGCTGTCCGTTTGTCAAGTGCTGAAATGTCACCTTGTAGAATGGCTTGTAATTGCAGCACATGCTTGCAATTTTAAATGTTTAACCTAACTGTTTTCACCTGATGTGCATTTTCCACGAGTCCAATAATCTATAAAAGCACAAAGCTAATGGCTGAACCAAAAAAAAAATATATATATATATAAAATAAAAAATAAACATATTATTTTCAGCAGGTTTAAGGGAAGTCATACAAATAAACAAAAACAAAAAATCTGGGAGGATTTTGCTAGAAAACTGACTGCAAACTAGGGGCATTAAAAGATCAGGAAGGAGGTCAGGAAGAAGTGGCAGGACTTTGCCAGCCTTGTTAAAAGGAAAAGGGCTCTGCAGAGGACAACATTTAATAAAACAGGTGGTGGGACCAATGATGGCCAACCAAGAAATGCCTAATACATGGCTGGTTTTCGTCAAGCGGCAACCTCCCCGTCTCTCTCTTGAAACCAACACGGAAGTGAGTTAAACTGCAATTCATTGACTGGCCGCTTGGCCTGGCTGCAGAAGTGAGTCAAATCTGTATCTCCCTCATGTTAAAATTACCAACTTTACAGCAGAAAAAAATATGTTTACAGCCTGGATCTCTATGTGGCTTTGGTCTATACAGCTAATTTTGCCCTTCATAACAACTGTGAGGGGGGTGAATTATTTTATAACTCGTCCGTTTAGTTGATTAATATTTAAATTTAAGGGTGTGGCCAGTGGCCACTTGAGTGACAGATGGATTGCCGCTGTCAGTGCTAGCCGTTTGTCTGCTGTTACTAGCCGTCACTTCACCTCAGCAAATGTTGCTGCTGAACTTGCCATCTCTGCAGTGTTTGTGCTTTTTTTCGGGATTATTTCATACAATTTAATACTTGGATACAAAGCCCACGTTTTTGGATTCCGTCGTTATCGTTCGAGAAAACAACCAGCGCTGTATTTCAGTTGTTTTCCTCCGCGAACCTGCACTAATGGATGTCTGACAATTTCGTTGCTTTTGGGGGTTTTCAAATTTAAAACGTCAATAAATACTCGTTCGTTCTGCTCTCACGGAACAGATGGATTATAATATGTTTATATACCGTCAGATGAAATCCTGCAGGCGTCGGCGCTTTCTCCGTCCATGCAATAAATGCACATGAATGAGCGCGGATTTTCTAGCGCATTTACTTGCACTTCAAAGGCAATATATCTATGGTTTAACCCATTTGAGAGACGGCCAAAATCAGAATTTAAAATGGACTGAATAAGCTCACTACGAACTTGAGCGATGCCGCGCTGACGGACCATGAAAGAGTGACGGACATGTATGCACATAAATCACTGTCACACACAAACACTCTCGAAGTAATACACAGTCTCACTTGTAGCCATGTCTTTTAACTATTATAATATTTCGAAGGGCAAAAATAGGAACGTTTAATTGGCTTTACATCATCAGCTAACTCGATCACGTCGAGCTAGGTGATTTCAGATAGCCAGGCCAGGCTCCTCAGCTCCACTCACGCCCCGCCTGTTTGCCTATTTTCTGTTATCCGGGAGTGACGCAAGGCCAAGATGGCGACGGCCGGCTCCGCCCACTTTAGGCTTCAAAAATGCTCTTCAGAAACCTACGGGTGACGTCACGGACACTACGTCCATATTTTTTTACAGTCTATGGTTTTCGTGCATGTCAGCAAGTCATTGACAGATTTGTTTTTGTTCATCCCTATTTTTCCCAGTCTTTGAAGCATATTACATCTTTTATTTATTTATTTATTCATTCATTTAATTTTGATTAAAATGATTAGATTAAATTATTTATATTTTTTGTTTTGTTTTCTGACCTTTTTAATTATTTAATTTATACATTAATTTAACAAAAATAAATAAAAAAGAGTAGGCCTAATAAAGTGTACAATAAAGTACAATCAAAACATTATATTATAATAACATTGCATTTGAAGTTAAATCTGCCGGTTGTCCTGGAGGTGACCTCATAACTCTGTCTTCTTACGATGCACTTGGGGATTTACGATTACTCCAGAGCACTCGTAGATCTACGATGATTTTTAAGTGCTACTTAAGTTACGATGCTTATTAAGATCAGTCGTACGATCGTTTTTACGATCTACTTAGGCTTACAATGCTTTTGGGAAACGCAGCCCAGTTTGAAGAAAGTGGAGAATCACTTCAACCAGCTACTGTG
Source organism: Rutilus rutilus (assembly GCF_951802725.1). Classification (NCBI taxonomy): domain Eukaryota; kingdom Metazoa; phylum Chordata; class Actinopteri; order Cypriniformes; family Leuciscidae; genus Rutilus; species Rutilus rutilus. The sequence continues at coordinate 13,117,032 of NC_140232.1, read as the reverse complement.
TTAGAAAAAAATATCATCTGTTTCTAGGTAAATTGAAGTTGGTAATTTAGAAAAGGGAGGGGAAATAAACATAATTGAAATAACCAATGTTAGATTTAAACTGTCTTAAAATTAGACAATATTTAGACTAAAAGAAGATCAAGGAATAAATTATATAAATGTATATATGTTACAACAAAACTCTTAAGTTAAAGCTGCAAGGTCATTAAAATGCAGATCTGTGTCACAATTGAATTGAACACTCAGTTATCACTTCAGTAGGTACACCTTTCTAATTCAGTGTATAACCAAGGATACATTATGCTGTGGGCTGACACCTGGAAACAGTCCTCTGCAACTGTGATATACTGTAGATTAATGGTTCCCAACCCTAGTCCTGGAGTAATCCCAGCTCTGCACATTTTGAATGTCTCCCCAATCAGACACCTGATTCAACTCATCGGTTCATTGGTAGAGACTTCTAGACCTGAAATGGTTTTGTCCGATTAGAGAGACATCCGGGGTGGAAGATAAAGTCCCCAAATCTCAATGGTATCTGTATACACATTCAAACCTGCATAACGTATTTAGATCTGTGATATTTCCCATTTCCTCAAATGACAGTGCCAACCAAATTTCCTTAATCATGTGGAAGAAATTCTCATTTTGGTTTGGCATGCCTTCATAATATGTTCTAAAAACTGTAACAGCAACAAACAACACAGTATAAATAAATATAAATTTAGTATTAACTTCATAGATAAATATTCACTAGTTCAATATGTAAAAACTAACTTGATCAATTATAAACCAATTTGGAAAACTATCCAGCTTTTCCCACAAAACATTATTGTGTTGTCCATTTAATGAACATTGGCCACACTTTAGATTTTTCTCAGGCTAGATTTTGTTTTGAACAGACATGTTAGCTTGTACCTTGACATCAAATTAGCATGCTCTTTATACAACATACATTTTTCTATAGAAAGTGCTAAAAAAAGGAGAGGGAGGAAAGGCACGTTGAACTGGAAAATGGAAGGTTTATGACAGAAACTCATAAGCAAATCCTTTCCCTGCCAATGGAGGTGGCTTATTATGACAATACTTGGAGTCTGTGAAGTTCAAGGGCTTCACTCACTATAGGCCAGAACTACAGTACTGTAACATTTCCTGTGTATTGTGTAGTAGAAGCAATGATCTTTCCTGATTCAGACTAGAGACAAGGGGGTGATTCTAGAAATTATATGATGCTATTTATAATTTATTTTAAATAAATATTTTAAAAGAATACAGTGTTTCATCATGCTGTGAAATTGAATTGTTCCTCAAAGTTAGGAGCCTGTTTCATTGTCTGTGAGTGCATGGATTTGGAGAAATGTATTAGCTGACAAAAACTGTAAATGGGTTTTTCATTTTGAAGAAATATTTCCATCATGTTTAACTTAAAATTATTTAGTGAATAACTTTGGTTACACTTTATTTTGTGTTGTTGTTACACTGTAATTATACATTTAAGTAGCCTACTGAGTAATGCTAATTAACTACATGTACTTACTATAGGGTTAGGATTAGGGTTTGGTTTGGTTTAGGGTTGCATGTAATTATGCATAATTTCTAGTTATTACTATAGTAACTACATGTAACAACTTTTTCACACTGTCAGGACCTTTATGAAATTTGTTTATGGAAAAAAAGATTATTCTTCTAACCTATTTAAACCACTGCATGTTGAGAAAAAAGAGAGTCTTAGTTTAATCTTAGTTATATGGAAGAAATATGTAAGTAAAGATGGAAGAAAATATAGCATTTGCGCCTGAAATGATTTATGTTTAAAAAAAAAAATCTATTTAAAAAAAATATGTTTATAATGAGAAATTATTACATAACTTTACTTTTTTTCTTTTTCTTTTTTGTATTATCAGATGTTTTCGTGTATTCATGAATTTTAATTTTAATTTTTGTTTTATTTTATTTTTTTGCAATATCAGAACTCAGGACTGATGTTAAACCTGCTTCTTATGACAAACCAATTATGGAAAAGAACAGTACTATGAACCAACTGAATCCTAAATAGACCTCTACTGGAACTTGGCAGCTTAATGAATTTAATGATGCACTCAGAAACATTTCTCAGCATTATTTCATTTTACATTAAGTTTACATCAGTTTTCAAATGTTTATAATTATGTACACTCACATGAGATGAAGACTAATTTCAGTGATTACCTCTTATCAGCCAAATACTAATCTCATCTTTTAACTTCTCATTAATCATAGCAAGTTTTTTTTTTTTTTTTTTTTATCTCTCTACAATTTTTGAAGCAACATTTATTTATGGCTGAAATGTACATTAAAATCAAGACAATGTTCTTCTCAACATTTTGAGAAATAAAAGCAGAAATGAAGAGCCTCATATAGTTTTCTCAATATGCCATTCCTTCAAAGATCAATTACATGTACGTTTACATTCACTTCTAATCATTTTTTTTTAAAATAAAGAAAGAGGAGTAAATATGCTCTTCAGATGCTTTATTTGTTTGTACAGGTATAATTAATTCAGTAACAATAAAGACTTAGACCTTATGAGTTTCCATTTCAACATTATCAAGTATTTGCTTCTATGTACATTACTGTGAACATGAGATAAACTTAAAAAAAATTATCTTTATTATTTCTATATTTCACAAATCATTTTAAATCACTGCCAACATTGCATAGTGTAAGATGCTCAAAAATGATCTTCATGTAAAGTTCATTGACAAATAAGTATCAGATTTGATGCTGTATTTATGTCATTGTTATTTTAAATGTTTAGAAATGAAACATCAAGGATTGTTAGAATTAGTATTGTGTATGATAGTTACATAAAGGGTGAATGCTCCATTATTAGTCCACTTGCAGTCAGTATGAGGATCTGAAATTTGAATAATTATTAATCATGTGACTGAGTTTGACACCTGAGTCTGAGTTATCAAATACACAATGAGAAACCTACCATCATTCATTAGGTACAAGGATCCTCCCTGTCAAAGCAAAAATAAATACATCTTGAAAAATAAATATGCATGTACAGGAATGATGTACACACACTAATATCAATCTGAATGATTTAAATCTAAACTGACCTGATGATTTCTTCTTGTAGTAAATGAGTCCAGCAGCTGCTAATACGATTCCTAGCACCAGACCAGAGGATCCAATAGCAATTTTATTCCTCTCAGACTCGGGAAGAGAGGGGTCTGTACACACATCACTTTACATTAATACAATATTTACAAATACTGTATATGTGTGTTTCTGTAATAAGAGGACTATTTCATATTTTCTATTTGATCCTACATTGGCGTGTCCAAATATACCATTCACAAATGTAATACTAATATGAGAGTACTGTAGGTGAGTATTTCATCTTACCCCAGTCATAAATCATGGGTTTATTGAAGCTGGCGTGCTCCACCACACAGGAGATCTTCTCTCCAGATTTAGGAGTGTATTCCAGTTCAGAGTGAATCTGGTAGTACCAGTCTCCATCAGCCATCTCCATTGTGGAGGTCACATCTGAGGTCACCTCTTTTCCATCTCTCAGCCAGGACACTTTGATGTGTTGAGGATAAAATTCATATGCGCTGCACATCAGTACAGCTGGATGATTGCCACCAGCCTGCGTCACTGAACTGAGCTTAACCTTTGGTTTCACTGAATCAAGAAGAGTAACATCCTAAACACAGTTTCCAATGCATGTCTCATACGTGTGGGGGTGAAGGGGGGGGGGGGGGGTGAAGGTGGCTGGAGATTTAACAAAAGAAACACTTACTAAAGAAGCCCTAGAAATATTAATTATTTTTACATGAAATGCATACCTTTCATCTAAAAAAAATAAAAATAAAAAATGCCATGCTGATATTAAAACATTTTTCATATTTAATATTAGCAAATATGCTTCTGTAAAAATAACAGCAATGTTAAAAGCAAGAGTTATATGTGTGAGAGTAAAGATCAGAGAAGAGTCTTGTGCCACTTACCTGCTTTATCACGGACAGTCGAGTCAAAGAGTTGAGCACTAGGTTTGCAGAATGTATCAACACCAGCTCTCTCTCTCTGCAGAAAGCTGCCATTGTTCCAGAACTCTGCATTTCTCATTCCATACTCACTAAACCCCACAAACTTACCCAGAGTGCTGTTGAACTGTGTCAATAGATATTTATTAAAATAATGACTATCAATATACACCATATCACTGAGATCAGGGGAGCTGGAGATGCATCTTAACCAACGTGTTGTGTAATATTCATTAGCTGAAAAAGAATGCAGAAGCAGAACATTTGGTTTTGTCAAATAATTATGTAATCAATATAGAAAGAGAAGAACGTTGATTCAGTACATCAGCCTTTTCAAAAAGTACTTTTCAAGGAATATCTACTTTAGATAGAGTCCAACGAGTCACCCTTCTTAAGGAAATGTTGCAATATAATGTAAATAATTTTACTTTTACTTCTGAAATGAATGTAATTATTGTTGATATTTAATTCTATAATTTCAATACCTCTTATTTTACTTACCACTTTCTGCTAGAGTGAACACAGACAGTGTGAATATGAGATGACAACTGAAGAGCTTTAGCAGTGACATTTTCACTCACACTGATTTCCAGCTGAATGCTGCCAGTGCTTTGTGTTCATGTTCTTGAGGTGCTATCTAAGATGACTGGCCAATCAGTCACTGCATGTGTAAGTGTCAAGTGTTGCTAGGTAGTATCCTGCTTTCATTTAAAAACACAAACACTGTTTCCTTATCAATCTGAACAATTGTTACATTATTTAATGACTAAATTAAACAAAAGCTGTAGTGTGTAAAAACTCATAATCCTTACTAGACAAATGATCTATATATTTTTCATCAGTAATAGCACACTAAGATTATGCACCGTGACAATACAACTGCTACAACAAATCTTTTTCCAAAACCAATCATGTTTTCTATTTTATTCATGAGCTGTTTAGTCAGAGCCTGTTCCCTAGGGGAAACCTCTACTGTTTGCAGAACAAAATTTAATGCGGTGTTAAACTGGTAAGAAGACAAGATCCATTTTTGAATGGATGTCAATGGAAATGTTTCAGTATAACTGAATAAACCTTTGTGTGAAAACAGATCAATAGATCATAAATTGACTGCCTGGGTTCTGTAGTGTTACAAATTTATTAAATGTTTAATTTAGGTTCCAATACAATAGTATTTAAACTGAGAATGTTCTGTTCTCAGTGTTTTCCATTTTGAGGCATAGATGATGAGATTCAAAGAAGATTAAGTCAAGCAATCCAGGTGTCTGACATTAACCTTTTGTCACTTCTCAAAGTACAGCTGGGCCTTTGTCTCTATGATAATGTGAAGGTATGGGTGATACAATCAGGCTGATTGTGCGGACGTCGACCTCCATTGGCCAGCAGCGCGCACGAGACATCTAGCCTTTATTATATGATATCTATGGTAGCATCCACCTGGATGATGCGACGGCAGCCATATTGCGCCAGAACGCCCACCACACACCAGCTTAATGGTGGAGAGGAGACAGAGTGATGAAGCCAATCAGTATATGGGGATGATTAGGAGGCCATGATGGACAGATGCCATCATGCTACATTAACACTGAGATCACTACTTTTAACTAATAAATAAGATGTGCTAACTAATAGTATTTGATTATTGTGGTAAGTAACAGTTAGCTAATCAATAACTATTTTGTTGTGCCTCCTGAAGAACTACTACAAAATGTTAATTAATACAGGTTCAGGAAATATAACAATGAATTAACTACTCATTAATAATCATACACAAAAAGATATCGAGCAGGACTTTGTCATTTCTTCTTTATCTACTTCTTGATAATGATGATGATGATCACGAACATGATGCAACTTGCAGTTGGTGGATTTACTACAGTCCAAAGATGTAGCCTTTTTCTCCAAAAGGGATCATCATCATCCTTAGCCAACATTGTTACTATATTTATCTTAGCCATTACATTTGGTTAGTGGTTTCATACAGTCATTATGTGTTGGAGTTTTGATCTTAAAACACTGTTCCAAAATACAGTTATTTCAGATTTGTGTATTAATGGTATTAATTACTAATGGGTTACCATTTTTTTCACTTTAGAATGCTATATCAGATTGTTATAATTATTCCCTCAGATTTGTGTGAATGCTTTATTAATTGTTTTCACAAAGAATTCTTTTCCACATTATCAGCCATATCACCTCCCAAGACTGGTTGCCCACTGAAGCTAAGCAGGGCTGAGTCTGGTTAGTACCTGGATGGGAGACCTTCTGGAAAAACTATAGGTTCCTGCTGGAAGAGGTGTTAGTGAGATGCTCACCATGTTGTCTGTGTGGGTCCTAACACCCCAGTATAGTGACGGGGACACTATACTATAACAAGGTCTATACTATAACACTATACTAAAAACCGAGGTCCTGACTCTCTGTGGTCATTAAAAATCCCATGGCACTTCTCGTAAAGAGTAGAGATGTAACCCCGGTGTCCTGGCCACATTCCCTCCAATGGCCCTTACCAATCATGGCCTCCTAATAATCCCCATCCACTGAATTGGCTCTATCACTCTCTCTCTCCTCTCTCCACCTATACGCTGGTGTGTGGTGAGTGCACTGGCGCTGTTGTATTGTGGCTGCCGTTGCATCATCCAAGTGGATGCTGCACACTGGTGGTGGTTGAGGAGAGAACCCGACATGATTGTAAAGCACTTTTGGTGTACAGTATGAAAGCGCTATATAAATGCTTCATTCGTTCATTAATTCATTCATTCATATTTGTGTTAACACAACCTTATTTATTGCTCATTGCTTACCAATATTTTCACTTTATAATACTGTTCCAGATTATGAATAACTTCTCCAGAATTGTATTGTAATAATGCATGAACATGCTTTTAGTTTTCCGCTATTTTGATAAAAATGTGGGAAACTCAGCCACATCACACTATCCAATAAAGGCACTAATGCCCTTTAAAAAATCTTAAAAAATGGGGTAGGTTCAGGGTTAGTACCTAGTTATTACCCAGTTAGTATTATTACTATAATAGTATGTGCAGGACTGTAAAATAAAGTGCCACATGTTTTATAAAAAATTAGGGACCCAATTACACAGACGTATCATATTTCTTAATGTAAAGTGTTTAATGAGGTTTTGCATAACATGAAATAAGCCTGATTTTACAGACACATAAAATAATATAAGATATCTGTTAGATTATTTTTTATCAACAGAACACAGGAAGATAGTACAAACAGCTCCAATTCTCCTTTATTTGATGCATATCATAAAATTCAAAGGCCAATATTTACTTATAGTAAATTGATTTTAATGCATTACAAAAATTACATAATAAATTCTACCTCATTTTCAAATGTATGTTTAATTTAAATGTTTTAATTTTACATAAAATATTTTAATTCACCCAGAAAGAAACTACATTTAGTAGGAATGGAAGCATTGAGAAAGTGTTTTTAGCACAATACTTATTATACAAATTGCAAAGTGATCTGTAAATGTAATATCCACTAACCTTTTTTCTTTTTATTTCAATGAAAGTCTTTTCCCTAAACCTTCCAAATTTTTGCATTTATCTATCTTTTACATTAAAGGGATACTCCACTTTAAAATGAAAATTCTGTCATCATATACTCACCCTCATGTTGTTTCGAACCTGTATGAATTTATTTCTTCTGCTGAACAGAAAGGAAGATATTTAGAAGAATATCAGTAAACAGACAGTTTCTGGTCTCATTGACTTCCATAGTAGGAAAATAATATATACTATGGAAGTCAATGAGACCAGAAACTGTCTGGTTACTGATATTCTTCTAAATATCTTACTTTCTGTTCAGCAGAAGAAAGAAATTCATAAAGGATTGAAACCACATGAGGGTGATATGATGACAGAATTTTCATTTTAAAGTGGAGTATCCCTTTAACAATAGTTGTCTTCCATGAGTGACACACAAGTACACAATAGCCTTGTTTTTAAATTACTTTGCTGGAAATCAATTAAGAGACCTTTGCATAGTTTTCTTCCATGACTCCATAGTCAGTTGCAGTTGTTTCCTTTAACAAGGAAGAAGGTGCCCGTTGCGACTCCCAGCAGCCCCAGAGTCAGACCTACTCCACAGAACACAGCTGGACCAACACCTGGGAGGGCCACATCAACATCTAGAAAATGCAGGATATTTGAAGATGCATCAATATGATAACAGCTGAACAGATAATTTTAACAGAATGAAGAACTGGAAGAGTACTGAAATACGCATTCACTCTGAAACTCACACTCACCCCATGTTTTGGTCTGAGGTTGACCTTGGAGGGCTCTGTGGTTCACAGTGCAGCTGTAAATATCTCCTTCAATAGGTGTAAACTTAAGAGTAGAAAAGATGTTGTAAGTATCATCATTTCTTGGACGGTACTGGCTTAAACTCATGTCCTCTGTCACATTAACATTATTCTTAGTCCATGAGATGCTGACAGATGGAGGATAGAAGCCGGTCACATGACAGATAAGAGTGTTCTTAAAACCCAGCTGTACATCATCCTTTGGATAGATGGAAGTCTTGGGTGCATCTAGAATCACAGATAACTATGCATTAATGCATTAGTTTGTTCAAATAAATGCAGATATCGTAACTTTATTTCAATTATATAAACTTTTAAGGGAAAACTTGATGACACTAGATGCATGTTACATCCAGCAGCTAATTTCATTTATTTTTTCCAGAAAGATTAAGTGTTCACATCATGATAACACTGAGTTTAGGCATTACAGTAAAGAACATAAACACAACACCTATCAATCTCAATATAAAATTCTATCTTTCCTAGATCATGGCATAAATGCAGTTGGTTTTGATTAAAATAAGTAACAATGAATAAACATCCTTATTAAGCTTTTATAACACAAATTTAAAATGGCTCACAGATATTGTGTTAAAGCTGACTTTTTTATTTATGTTATTAGATCAGCCTATCAATGTTTTATGCATTTGTGAATATATTTTAGTCATTAATAAAGCCCTTAATAAATCTTTATCAAAGGGAACTGTACTCATATGTTTATGCAGTGTTGATATTCATTAAAAATGTAAAAGTTCATAGCACATTCTCATGTCTTACCCATTTCTGGTGGTGGACTTTTGAACATTTTAGTCCACAAGGCTAAATTATATTTGCATGTTGCCATTTCACCAACACTGTATTCATATGACCATGATACAGGAACTCCAAAATCAGGTGATGTTTCTACTCCTTTCTTCTGATTAAAGTCAGCATGCCACATCTCCTCGTTATCAAATCCAAACATTTCTTCTGCTTCCGTATCAGAGCATATGTCAATTTGGAAATTTTCACGAACAACTGAAAAAGATTGAGCATCATAAAACTTAATTCTCGCGGTTGACAATTGTGTTACATTGAATAGCTAAGAAAAAAAATGCATATTTGATTATATTGTTCATAAACTGGAAGGGCACGTTATGTAGGCCTACTGCAGATATACACCCAGTGGAGGGCTACATTGGGATTGGATCCGGCTGTTTTACCTTTGCTGCGATTTGCCACATAACAAGAAAGTAGTCAACAAATGAAGTTCACCGCAGTCGATCAGTAACATTCTCTTCCTCCATAGCAGGCAAGGCCAAGTGATTCATTATTTAATTAATTCGTTAAGTATATTTAATGGTTTTTGTATTGTTTATTTTCTTTTTGCTATTATGTTAATTACAGCCCAGGGGGATTACAGAAAAACCTACCTGTGGCCACATTTTTGCAAAACGCAAAATACGTTTCTCGACAGTTTCAATGTGAAATGTCCAGTGAGTGACGCTAAAAGTGTGTTTCTTTTTTCCCGTAATAGATGTAAATGAATATGGCAAAGTTTTATTACGTTGGATTTTGTACGTATCACCGTAGTTCTGAATTGAAATGTCTGGTGACTGACACTAAAAGCGTAATGCTCCATCACAAATTAAAATAACGCACCACCTACACTAAACCCTTAACCTACCCAACAGTGTTAAGTGATGCAAACTCCAAAATGTATTTGTTTTTCAGCCACCTACCAGTGACGGCCTTGTAATCATAATTTTGTATGAAAAGGATAAAAATTGCTTGCTGTTTTACTGCCTTTACTGTTCATATCTGTTGGAAACTGCAGAGATATGTATGTATTGCTACGTATTTTGCGTTTTGCCACAGGTACGTTTTTCCATTGAGCTTTCCAAAAAGCTGGCCGAATGTGTTTTTCATTTGTGGTGCTAGCATAACTTTATCTTATGGTCAGTTTAATTAAATGCAATGTTTAGCATAGCCCTAATGTTGGTGTATTTTTTGCACAATTTCAACCAAGCAACCGATTGCAGTCACTGAAAATGACCCCGCTCCATTAACGCAGTCATAATGCAGACCAGTTGTTTGTTAGTGAGAAGCACAGTGTCACGAGATGTGGCTGTATTAAAGCGCACGACGAAGGAGATATCTTCAGGAGACTTTTAATAGAACAATCCAAACAATAAAAAAACATACTACATACCCATACTGTTAACTAGAGCTTGACCAAGAACAGACAGAAGAGGGCTTATATACAGGTGCTGGTCATAAAATTAGAATATCATCAAAAAGTTTATTTATTTCAAGAATTCAAATTAACAGGTGAAACTAATATATTAGATAGACTCATTACATGCAAAGTGAGCTATTTCAAGCCTTTATTTGTTATAATTTTGATGATTATGGCTTACAGCTTATGAAACCCACGAAATCAAAATCCCAGAAAATTAGAATATTACATGAAATCACACAGTAATGGTGCGTTCTATTATTGCCAACGAACCGACTCGGCCCTCGGATATAACGTCACTTCCACACTTCAAGCGTTCTGGTATGTTTTGCGCGTCTGGCAACGTCTGTCTTCCGATTCGGAACTCTGAGACGGATAAATAATAGAACGCACCATTATTACACAGTAATACCATGGTCATTGAACCAGGTTTTGGTTCTTTTGGCAGTGTGGGCAGGTGCAAATCCTGCTGGAAAATGAAGGAAGCATGAAGTGCTCTGAAAATGTCCTGGTAGACGGCTGCGTTGACTCTGGATTTAATAAAGCACAGTGGACCAAAGTCCTCTTTTCTGATGAGAGCAAATTTTGCATCTCATTTGGAAACCAAGGTCCCAGAGTCTGGAGGAAGAATGGAGAGGCACACAATCCAAGATGCTTGAAGTCCAGTGTGAAGTTTCCACAGTCTGTGTTGGTTTGGGGAGCCATATCATCGGCTGGTGTTGGTCCACTGTGCTGTCCACTCAACGCAGCCGTCTACCAGGACATTTTCAGAGCACTTCATGCTTCCTTCAGCAGACAAGCTTTATGGAGATGCTGACTTCATTTTCCAGCAGGATTTGCACCTGCCCACACTGCCAAAAGAACTAAAACCTGGTTCAATAACCATGGTATTACTGTGTAATTACTGTGTGATTTCATGTAATATTCTAATTTTGTGGGATTTTGATTTTGTGGGTTTCATAAGATGTAAGCCATAATCATCAAAATTATAACAAATAAAGGCTTGAAATATCTCACTTTGCATGTAATGAGTCTATATAATATATTACTTTCACCTGTTAAGTTGAATTCTTGAAATAAATCAGCTTTTTGATGATATTCTAATTTTATGACCAGCACCTATACATGGAAAACAAGGGGAGCTAACGAGACAGATTAACAAGACACACCTGAACTAATTAACTGATTAGAAGATATCAAACTCAGACATGAACAGAACAGGGAAACACATCAAAAACCAAGCTAAACAAACATAACCCTGACACACAGAGCGGATTTTGGAAGCTTTTATTTTAATTATTTTTTTTTTACTTTTTATATTGGAGAATGGGTGTTGTATGTTTGATGATGTAATTGTTTTTAACAGTTGTAAGTGTTTTAATTAACATTTGTTATATGGCAATCATAAATTGTATGATTTTTTTTTATGGTTGATGCATGATTGCCGATTACTGTTATTGAGAATGTTAGTGGCCTAGTGCGTTTTCCTAAGAGACGACTTCAATGTTAAATTGGTTTTGGTGTACTGAAGTGTTGGGTTACTGGTTTGATTGTGATATTGTTTTCTTTGGTCTCTTTTTCTTTTTCTTTATTTTTTTTCCAGCCTAAATGACAACAGGGTTCCAATCATCTTATGTGTGGTTTAATCTCGTAAGGTGGGGCTATAACTGATGGTTTAATTTAATCTCACTTTGCTTTAGGATTTGTAGTAAGAGTTAGTTTCTTTGTGTGATTGAGGGTGTCCACCTCTTAGCAGAGCCATTGCCAGTATGCAGGATAAGGGAACCTTAAGGTCTGTAACTGTTGTGTTGCTTGTTTCCTTTTCATCTTCAATCACTTCAGTAATGTTATTGTATTTTAATATTGCCTAATAAACCTCGTTACATTTGCAAAGAAAGACTGTTGTTGCCTTCAATGTCATCATTGTTGTCAGTGAGTCTGGCCAATAGTGAAATAGCTGTGTAGTCATCGGCCTTCTGCTCTCGAAATGCTCTCGAAGTACTTTGATGCCGTACTATTTAGCCAGATTTTGTTCAAAATGATGTCACACAAGTAAATTCTTTGATTTCGCTTGAAGTTAATTGGGACCTTTACGGCAGTGCTCACTAATGTGCTCCACCAATTCAATTTATAAATTCAATATCAACAATTCAGTAACTTTCTTCTTGTAAATAAATTTGAGTGATGTGACCTTATTTTTGGCGTATAAGTTGGCGGAGTTAGCATGGACACAAAAAACACCTCCTCCTCTCTACTCCATACTACCATAAAACCATATACAGCCCCATAGACTTGGGTGTATATGTGCGTTTTCTTTGAAAGTGAATCTTTCTTTATTTTTCTTGTAAATATGTTGTAAATATGCCAATTTTTGTAATTCTGATATTCTCACGTTTATGTTTAGATAATGAGTTGAGGAAGTTTTATGTCGTTTATTTTTTTTTAAGACTTGTAACCTGAAAAACAGCACTCTCTTCCACTCTCCTTCTCCACAACTGAGGTGCTCTTGAGCAAGGCACCTAACCCCCAGGAAAAACGGCTGCAAGTTCCACTTCAAGTTCAAGTGGATTTAAATATTCCCTGCATTGATTTTTGGGGCAAAATATGAATACATCCTGTTCCTCTCCATTGACTGTTAATTTTCCATTAATCATTTTTATTTTGTTACTTGCTCCCAATCCTAGAAGGGGAGTAATGCAACATGCATCTTGCATTTATTGCATTTCTATTGAATTAATTAAATTGTTAATTCATTGTTACAATTTAAGGAAGATTATTCAGTTCATATTTAAAGTTTTGTACAGAGAGTTTTGGAAATTATTTTTTACTTATTTGTGGAAAAATAGTACCAAAGTGAGTAAAACATTTATAAACACTTATAAACATTTGCAACCCTAATAAATGCACAAGCAGGTTTTGAATGAACAGTTAGCATTATTACAAGTGATCAGTTTGAAGTCTTTCCATTTATACACTTATGAAAACAGTACCAAAATGATTAAAAAACTTTAACTTACATCCAGCATCAGTTGAGAGAACAACGGTAAGGGCAAGAATGATTATGGACAGCTCCATCTTGATAGAGAGTCAAACAAACATCAGACAGATATTTAACTTGAGGTGAAAGAAAGAAAGTGTTACTCCCTCCTTCAGGGCTTTTGCATCACCCACTCAAAGTTTGACTGAAACTGTGACATTACTGTATCTAGGTAGAATGAAAGTTTTTCCTCTTTCAGTCCAGTCAGGCTATCCTTATCTAATGTTACTCTGAAAAAGACATGCTGGATTTATTATTTTATCATAACTTTTATTGTAAAATGCAATGTTGTTGTTTTTGTTATAATAGGAGCTGCTGGTTAAAAATGTTTGTTGAAGAAGTTCAAAGTTCACTAACCAAGTTTTAATTTGTATTGTAATGCACATTTATAGTGTCGGTTTTAATTACTAGTATTATTTTACCGCTAGGTTTTTTTTTTTTTTTTAACAGTGTTTGTAAGGAATAATTCAGCCAGCAGCATCCAAAGAGTCAATGTTTTGCTGGTTAGCATGATCCAGGCAGCACCTCCTGGTAGATGCTGTAACTACACCATTATAGATGCAAAGAGCATTTTTCTCTTTTGACATCCATTTAGAATTGGCCATGAATTTTGACTAAATATTTTCTTGCAAGCAACACATAAATTATATTTAATATTATAGTAAATGTTTTGCAGTGACCAACTGTTTTAATTGTTGTTGTTGTTGTTGTTGTTGTTCTAAAATGCCATGAAACTTTTTGCAATAATTGTTTGTGGTCAAAAGATTACATACACCTTGCAGAATCTCAAAATATTACTAATTTTAACAAAGAAGTTTTACAAAAATTGCGTTTTATTTACTGCCCTAGGGCCTATACCGTGAAGCTGGTTTAGGTGGCTAGCAGGTTTGTTTCAGTTTAATTAACGGCTTGCGCCAACCCTGGGTTTTAGGCACCATGAAAGTGTTCATCACCATAGTAACTTACACTCCACAGCTAATCTGCTCTGGGGCAGGTTATGTCAAAATATAATTATATTTCTATAAAATATAGTTATATCTCAAACAGCCAATCAGCTGTAAGCAAAGTGACACGTCTGACGCAGTAAATTCACTCCCCCAGTTTCTCTTGCTCCAAATTAAAGGTCACTAAGTAAAAGATTTTTAAATGCAAAATTGTCTGGCTTTTAGTGATGATTACCATTGAAATTATTTTATATGATTTATATATTATTTATATAATTATTACCCAACTAACAAAACGTCCCCTGAACAGCCACTGCAAACTTCCCCTGGACGTCTGTGTAGGGTTCTAAATGTTAAAAGGACGTGGGGGATGTTTATCACATTACAAAGCGGACCTAATGTGGACCTAAGTGGACGCTCGCAACATCCAGGAGACGTCCCCTGTTGGGATACCCCTATCCACACATGAACAATTTTAATTTAACAATTATTATTAAGCAAGCACAGTATCATTGCAGAATCATTGCTGTGATTGACATCTCATAGGAGGGCCATTTTAACATTCAAGCACAAGAAATCTCAATATTTCTGGAAATTTACTTTATTTGCTGAGATGTTAGTCACGAACTGCTCTGAGACCAGAAAGTTTTAGATCCAAATGCAGCTTTAATAAGAAGGGGAGAATCCAGACACGTAATCAAATGTACAGGCAACAGGTCGAAGTCCAGGTAAGCAGTCCATACAAATAAACACACAAGGCTGGGGACAAGGCAAACAGGCAATCCAGAGGCAGGCAGAGAATCCAAGAAATCAGAAAACAGGGAACCAAAGAAATGCTAAGAGAAGCAGTGCAACACATACAAAACTACGCAGTGATTGAATGTGAAAACCAGGCTTATAAGGGGTGAGCTAAACAAGGTAATGACAAACAGGTGAATGTGATCAGTGATGATGAGTCCGGGCAGTGAGTCATGGGAAATGTAGTTGTGAGGGAAAATGACAATCTGAAGTGAAGCTGATGACCGTTACAGTTAGCTCTGATTCACTTCAAATTATATTACTAACATATTTTTTGTCATACTTCACTAAAAATGTAAACAGCGGTATATATATATATATATATATATATATATATATTTTTTTTTTTTACAGTTCGTACAAATCTTTTCCGCTAATTTTATTTTAACTTAAATAACTTATCAAAACTTTGCACTGAACTAACAACCTTGCAGTGAACACATGGAATCCCTGAACACATTTGCACACTATTATTTCTTGTCAGACACCTGGCAACGGTTTTGCTCACACAACTGAGCCACGTTTACCCTGATGGAGGTCACAGTTGAAACCCTGAGTACAGCTTCAAGATCTAAGCTCACTAAGCCTGAACATGTTCTTGCATTTATTGAAGTTCATAGTTAAGAAAAGTTAGCTGTCCTTCCAAGAAGGCACATTAAACACTTGGAAAAGTTCTGGGAAGCATGGAGTTAATTCTCTCAGAAACACATTCCCACACCCAACTTGTCACATATTGGTTCTTGGTCAGGACCCCTGGGCGTCACTTTTTAACGCACAGGATGCCCCTTTAGCATCTTTTTTCGATGCACAGGATACCCCATTGTTTTCCAGTTGTTTGCCTCATGCGTCAGATCAAGACGCATAATTATTTGCATTTGTAAATGTAGACATGATTTTATTAATATTAATACTTTTATATTTTGGAGCAACTAACCTCACTCCAACCCTAAACCTACCCACTTCTAAACAATATAAAACACGTGTTTAACGTTCTAAATACATGATAAAATAAAAATAAAAATAAATAAAAACTGTTGCTTCATATTTAATGACTTTTCCTAATTTAATGGGGACAACTGGGTAAACATAAAATGAACATGATGATATGTTTTCAATGTCCTGTACACATTTTGTAGCATCAGTGTTCTTTGGGGTCAAATTGACCCCAGGCTCATTTAGCCAACCAGCTATTTCACGAGTTCACACTTACATACAATTAGAGGGAGTAAAGTTTAATGCGTATTTGGCGTGCTGTCCGGGGGGAGGGCTCCGAGCTCGGAGTTCGGCCTGAACCCAGAGTACTCCCCCCGTATGTAAATGGTTAGGACTAGAAGTGTGGAGAAGGGGCGGTGGAGGGATGCTGCAAAACTATCAATGGATTGAGGTGAGACTGCGGAATATATATACACCTCTTATCATTGATTGTTGAGTGCTCTCCACTCGTGTTAATTATCTGAACGTGCTCCTCCCGAACTTTGTTTATAAAACATCATATAAAACATGAGAAATATAAAAAATTTACACACATTTGTTTTGATTGGTTTGGAAGATATTGAGGTCATTATAACTTGAAACTTTATGATCTTCAAAAAACTTTCCTCATAGAGGCCTAACCTAACATAACCATAGGCCTACCTGTAGTACTGCAAGAACCACTGATAGTTCACACAACATGGTGGAGGGTGAATCATAATTCTCACAAGAAATTAGATATTTCCAGTGCCAATTATATTTTTCCAGGGAAGGGAAACCGTAACTCTTGCAAGAACTTTGATATTTTGTGCCGTGGGGGAGGGGGAAAATAACATAGGAGAGGAGAAAACATATTAATGCTCCCACAGAAGCATTCTTAACCACTTCTCTTTGTGCTCTCTCTAAATTGAAAATGACCTCTAAGCAAAGCTTTTCTGTCGATGAGATTTTGTCAGTTCTTTGACAGTGAAAGTGACACAGAGGAGAATATGTCTGAGACAGCTGATAATGTTGAGGAGGACCTTGATTATGAGGCATCCTCCTCAGATAAGCATGAGACTCATAGTGTTGACCCTCATGTTGTCTCTCAACCACAAGCAGACACATTACCTTCAAAAAATGGAAAGTTATTATGGTCCAGCTTCCAACTTGAACAACAGGGTACAGCTGAAGCCAAATTTGAAAATTTTGCTGCTTCAGTTGTTATGATGTTGATTCACATTTTTCTATTGAGTAGCCTAGAGTAATCAGATGCATCTGACATATTTGCAAAGAGCTTTATTTTCCTATAAACTTTATCACAAACCCCAAATTTTACTGTTTTTTGTCTGTTTTTGTCACTGTTTTTATGGCTGCAGTGAAGAAGGCTTTAGGACGTCCCAGAGTGTCCTGAGGAATCAGCTAGACAATGATGTCACCACCAGATAATTACTCGACTTATATATATACAGTGCTATGCATAAGTTTAGACACCCATGCTAAAGTTGACTAAAAAGAGGAATAAAAAATCATCTTTTGGAAATTGAACTTAATGCCTTAATTTAAAAGATCAAACTACAGTGAAAACTACAGTGCAATAAGAGAGGCCTTGGGAAGGTTTGCCACAGATGCAGAGGAGAAGAATGATGCAAAGTGCTCTGTCATAAACTTGATAAATAGACTGCAATAATGGCGACTCTATGGGATACTGTGCTGAATAGGTTCAACGCCACGAGTGACACGTTGCAGAAGCGTGACATAAACTTAGATACTGCAGAGCGATTGCTTGAATCTTTGCATTTGTTTGTGGCAACACTCAGAGATAAATTTTCTCAGTTTGAAAAGACATCTCGGGACATGAAGTGTGTGACTAATTTTTATCAACACGAGACACAAAGTGCAAAGCGCATGCATATT
The DNA here is from genome assembly GCF_951802725.1 of Rutilus rutilus. Classification (NCBI taxonomy): domain Eukaryota; kingdom Metazoa; phylum Chordata; class Actinopteri; order Cypriniformes; family Leuciscidae; genus Rutilus; species Rutilus rutilus. The sequence goes on along the minus strand of NC_140232.1, from coordinate 13,098,788 downwards.
GCCGCATTTTTTACTGGCTGAGTGTGTAATTGCAAAGATGATTACTGAATAATGGTGAGGACTCTGAAGTTTTGACTGTTGAGCAATAAAAAAAGTTAAATTACAAAATAAACTTTTTCACTGCTTCTTTTCCATCTACTTTTTTAATATTAATGATTATATACCAACATAATTATCAGGGGCCGTATTCACAAAGCATTTTATCTTACCACTAGGAGTACTCCTAAATCGCACTAAACGATTTTAGCTAGGAGTTTTCTCTTATAAGTTATTCACAACGCCTTTCAGACCTACTCTTAGTAAAGAAAAATGACAACTCCTAAACTAAGAGTGAGTCTTTGTTGCTATGGATGACGTCATTACTCATGCACGAGCTTGACTGAAGTGACCACCTTGATTGGCTGATGATTGTAAAGCGGGAATGATTCCAAACCCCTCCCCTACGATGATGATTGACAGGTGACAGGTATTGCGAAGGACGGAAGATGATGAATAACTGAATAAATAGCCTAAATTAATAAAGAGTAAGGCAAAACAAATAGCCTAGTAGCCTAATGAAACATATGGATTGATGCAATATCTTTGCAACATTATTGAATTAATCTGTCACTGCCTACGTTTGCAAAGAGAAGAACATTTTTATTTGATTCACAATGAAACGTTACAAATAGTTTACATGCAATGAGTAGCCTATAGTTTTGGTTGTTGTTGGTGGCGTTATTGCATCCCTAGTTATGCCTACAATGCAAAATTGTTCCCTCGCGATTGGAAGCTCCTGTAGCCGCCGTACGCATTTCAAAACATCTCAACGTGAAATGCCACAAAAAGCGGTTTGTGAATAGGTCTTAGTGAGTTAGGAGTCCTCTCGACTTATTTTAAGCTGTCCCAGGCTTAGGTGCTACTTTTAGGGCTAAAACGCTTCGTGAATTACTCTTAGTCAAAAAATATTAGGAGTCCTAAAATTACGAGTGACACGCCCATTCTTTTTAGGAGTTGCTCCTAAATTCTCCAGTTAGGAGCTACTTTTAGCCTTAAAATTCTTTGTGAATATGGCCCCTGGGCCCGTATTCATAAAGATTCTAAGAATCCTCTCAGAAAACTCTTAATTTAGCTTAAAAACTTTTATGTAGGAGTCTTAGCTTAAGAGCGATTCGGGACCGATCTGAGAGCAACTCTGAGTAAGGAAAATACAAAAACTTTTATCTTAGTGAGGAGGCGGGGTTGACCCCGTTGCTATGTATGACACAATCTTTTGAAGACTGTGATTGGTTGGTTGTCCAAGAAGAAAAAAAAAAAAGTGATTTTAAGTATAGGGTCTATTCTAAGCCTCCACTTTGAACTTACATGCGTAATTTTTCCTATTTGATCGTTCTCTCACACACACACACACACATTATATATGTGTATATAAATCCTTTTTTTATTTACCATGCTGTTGATTTCCTATAAGGTATTTGATTGCTTAGAATGATAAAAATTGTTCCACTCTTTCCAGTTACACTGATTGCTGGCATGTCTATTTAAGCGGTGGTTTGAATGTTGGTTTTAATGTATCAAACATGGAATTTTCCCAGTTGCCAAATATCATAATGTAGCGATTACTTTCATTTCAGGCGCTATGGCATTTCTGCGCTGTGTCGGAGATATTAGCGTGTCTCTAAAAAGATCAGTCACAAACATGGTCCCTGCACGATCTAATCTATAGCGTCTTATTAACTCACTGTCATCCATTGTCTGCAACACATTTCGTCTTTCTGCCATTTTCTCCTCTGCTAAAGAAACTCTTAAGCCTCTTAAAAGTCCTCGTCTGTGCTCCTAACAATTTTGACCTTAAGACCTCTTTTAAGGGTTAAGATGCTTTCTGAATTACTTTTTTCTTTACTAGGAGGTTTTCTTTAATTTTAAGAGTAAACGCCCACATTTCTAAGAATTTTCTTAGAATTTTGTCACTAGGAGCTACTCTTTGCATTAAGATTCTTTATGAATACAGGCCCTGGTCTACAAAATAGGGATTTTTTTTTATATAACAAAGCTATGAAATCCAGTGGTAAAATCACAGCTTAAAAAAAGGCCACCACCGAAGACTATAATTTGAAAAGCCCTGTATTATTATTATTATTATTATTAATAACAATTAGTATTAATATTATTAATAATAATATATAGTGTAGCCCCGTTGAGAAGAATTATGGGTAGAATTCGAATAAAAAATTTCGCACTAAGGACGCTGCCGTCCATTGGTTAGGAATCTGCCCGCGCATTATTCAAACTCCATTTTCAGCACATTTTGTGATTTGAGGTCTTCGTTTTCGAGAATCAAGATATTGAGAGCTGATGGAGCGACACAGAAGGCTGAATTCTCTGGCAGATAGGTTCAGTTCTTTGATTCAAAACAGACTGCCAGAAGACGGAGAAAATTCTGCAGGTGAAGGACTAATTGACAGGTTAGCCTCGTAATGCTTGCTTAACTTGTAGGTTCGCATGGTAGAATGGGTTCTTATTCTTCTTTTTCTTATTACGGTATTATTATTATTATTATTATATGCATACGTTCTAAAAAGCCTACCCAGCTAACATGAGTCCAGCGGGCCAATGGCGGCCCACCGGCGGATCACTGGCGTTTTGCTATTCTAGCGGATCTCCAGCGGCAGCCGACGCTTTCCCGACGGTGGTCCGCTATCGTTATCGGTTTATAATAAGTGTTTTCTGGCGGACCACGATCGGTCCACGGTTTATAATCAGTTACTCATGCTAACCAAAATTCACTATAATGGATAAAAAAAAAAAAAGCAATGTACGCCAGTCTCAATGGCAGTTGCAAATTTATTTTTATTAAATAAATTTTCAGTGAACAGATGAAATGGATACATTTGCATTGCATTTATCAGATTATTTTATCCAATGTGTTTTATCCAATCCAATTTGTGCCCTTATGAAAATTAACCATGGTTCTCTTACGAGAGGTTCTCTCGTATTGCGTAAGCTAGCTTACGCTGCGGGAAAGTCTCCTTTCTCGAGATACTGAAGCCAAAAATTATCCTTAATTTTTTTAAACCTTGTCAACGCAGTGCGGCAGCCTGCAGACCTAGGGCAGGCGAATCGCGTGCCCATTGGCTGCTCTGCGGCAACTGCAGCAGCCTATGGCTGAGCCTTGCGCGTGACGTCACGTCCAATGAGCGCGCTTGGCGCGCTTAATGCGTCACAGCCCGTCATTAGGGGTGTGGCTTAGCGTATATAAGCAAGGAACAGAGGCTGCTTCGCTGATTTCTGTCTCTTCAGCGAAGCTCTTCGCATCGCTGATCTCCGAGGAAGCCGCCGTCGAATCAAGCGACCAGCACGCCGAGGTTTTCAGCCTGAGGACGCCGGCCGCTCGCCGCCTTCAGCCTTCCCTGCCTGCTGCGCCATCCGGCATATATATCCTTTTCTTGCTCTGTGTTGTGTGTTTGTGTGTCCGCCGCGACACACTTGCATCTAAAAGAGCGCGAGGCGTTGTTGCAAATGCCTCGCTCATCCTGTGGCTCGTGCAGAGCCGCGCTCAGCGACGGAGACCGCCACGTGGTGTGCGCTCTCTGCCTGGGCTTCGACCACGCAGCCCGCGCTCTCTCCGAGGGCGGCTGCGAACAGTGTGAGGAGTTACCGATGTCGACCCTACGGGCTCGACTCGCTGAGTTTGAAGAACCTCCACCTTCTCCGGCCACTTCTTCCGGGCCACGTAAGAAGAAACGTCACTCCCAAAGGCCGCCGGAACTGGACGCTACAGCTGAGTGCTCGCCGGAACCTCTCCCGCGAGCCTCGCTCTCTCCTTCCCCCCCACCCTTCACCGACGCGCAGCGGCCGGCCTCTGCCCGCACTGCCGTCGTCCTGGGGGATGATGCAGATGATGCCGCTGACAGCTGCTCTCTGCTCGCGTCTGACAGCGAGGAGTGGTCGGGCTCTCACCGCTCCGCCCCCTCGACTTTGGAGTCTACCAGATGCCGAGCTCTCTAAATTCTGGAACGCTCCGTTCTCCACCAGACTCCGCTCGCCAGTCTCCTCGGCTCTCTCCCAGGTGGACGGAGCCGCCGAGAACGGCTATAACGGTATCCCCGCCGTTGAGGAAGCTGTGGCAACGCACCTTTGCCCGCCGTCTGCTAGATGGCGCTCAAAGTCTGCCCTGCCGTCTAAAGCCTGCAGGACCACCTCAGCTCTCGCCGGCCGCGCTTTCGCCGCCTCCGGCCAGGCTGCTTCCGCCCTGCACTCAATGGCCATTCTTCAGATCCTTCAAGCCGACCTCCTCCGTGAACTGGACGAGAAGGGCTCGGATCAGTCTGCCTTAACCGATCTGCGCAGCGCTACGGATCTTGCGCTACGCGCTACCAAGACCGCTGCTCAAGCCATCGGCAGATCCATGGCCGCGCTCACCGTCATCGACAGACACCTTTGGTTGACGCTCGCGGACATGAGTGAGTCAGAGCGCGCTGTATTTCTGAACGCACCACTCTCGCCCACCGGCCTCTTTGGCCCTGCGGTCAGCGGAATTGTGGATCGGTTCTCTGAAGTGCAGAAGGCGTCGCAGGCGATGAACCTCTTCCTGCCCCGCCGTTCGAGCCCAGCCACAGGCCGCCCTCAAACTCAGCCTCCTGTGCGCAGCTCTAACCAGCGCTCTTCCAGGCCTCCCAGCGCTTCGCAGCTACGCCAGGGCAGTCGCCCCAGGTCGCGCTCGACCAGCCGTCACAGACCGCCGCCCCCACGGGGCCCGCGGCCCAAGATCGCGTTGAAGCCCGAGCCCGCGAAGTCCTCCTAGCATCCGCAAGGAGGAAAAGATGGTTGAGTCCCGCTACGGCCGGACCGCCATCAAAACGCACAGCTCTGTCAGTCCCCTATGTTCAGGCTACTGCAGCAGCACACACCGCAGCCAACGAGCCAGTAATAACACTCGCTCGCCTGCACACAAACGCCGTTTTCACGGCGACCCAGATAAATCTCAAAAAGAGTATAAGTGCTTTAAGTGTAGAAAATGTGCCCACACCCATGTGCTCACTGCTTCACACAAGTACAATCCCCATGGTAACGCGCTCAGAGCGCTCTCTCATAAAGCGGTCTCACACCGCTCGAGTACTAAATGTAGTAAATGTGCCCACACTTCCGTGCTCACACCTACTCGCTGCTCGCTCTGTCACTCAGTTACCTCAAGTTGCTACAGCTCAAGCCGCAGGGGTATTAAGTGTAGAAAAAGTGCCCACTCCCGTGTGCTCACTGCCTCACACAGACCAGGTTCCCATGGCAACGCGTCCAGAGCGCTATCTCTTAAAGCGGAAACTTTCCGCTCGAGCATCAAGTGTAGAAAATGTGCCCACAGCCTTGTGCTCACACCTGCCCACTACCCGCTCTGCCAGACAGGTTGCAAACCTCATAAAGCCCCCAAACACTGGCCGTGTCATAAGTGCAAACCCCGCGCCAGCTCACGAGCACGCGCACCCACTTTCAGACACCATAATCCCCACGCCGCTCTCGCGCCTGGGTTATTTGACAGCAGTTCGTGCTCCATCGTCCGAGATCGAGCTACCAAAATCTGCACAGTCGGCCAGCCCTGTTCTTCTGCCCTCGTGTCCGAGCATCGGCGGCGCGCGCGCCGCCCCATCCTCTCTGATACAGGTTCCCCATCCCGCGCAACGCGGCGATCTGAACCCAGAGACCATTCGACCCCTAGCTATGCATGCAAAAGCATGGGAGGCTATTCAGGGCGCGTCAGAATGGGTGCTCAACACCATAAGACACGGCTATTCGCTCCAATTTGCTCGTCGCCCTCCGCGTTTTCTAGCGCAGACGGAAACGAAAGTGAGTTTGGAAACAGCACATCTGCTTCAAGCAGAAATAGCAAAGCTGCTGCGAAAAGGGGCCATAGAACAGGTTCATCCTTCCTTGAGCGAGTCAGGCTTTTACAGCCGTTACTTCCTCGTTCCCAAGAAGGACGGAGGATTAAGACCTATTTTAGATCTGAGACATCTGAACAAGGCTCTCATGAGACGGCCGTTCAGGATGATTACAACCAGACAGATCCTTGCGCAAGTTCGCCCAGGAGACTGGTTTATCTCTCTCGATCTGAAAGACGCGTATTTCCAGATCCAGATAACTCCCCGTCACAGGCCATTCTTGAGATTCGCCTTCGACGGTCGAGCTTATCAATACACAGTCCTGCCGTTCGGCCTGTCTTTAGCACCCCGTACATTTACGAAATGCATGGACACGGCTCTCGCTCCCCTGAGGAGTCAGGGAATGCGAATTCTGAACTATCTGGACGATTGGCTCGTTCTAGCGCAGTCAGAGACAGAACTTGTGTCTCACAGAACAGCGCTACTCGACCACCTGGAAGGTCTGGGTCTAGCGGTCAACTGGACCAAGAGCTCGCTCTCGCCCCGGCAGTCGATTTCCTTTCTCGGAATAGAACTAGACTCGGTGGCGATGACGGCCAGATTGTCGGAGCAGCGCGCGCGCCGCATCCAGCGCCTCGCTGCATCCTTCAAGGAAGGCAACCGGGTTCCCCTGAAAGCATTTCAGCGCATTCTGGGGCATATGGCCTCAGCTGCAGCAGTGCTTCAGCTGGGTTTACTGCGCATGCGCCCGCTTCAACGCTGGCTGAGAACGCGCGTATCCCATCGAGCCTGGGCGACCGGCGGCTCGCTAATCAGAGTGACTCAGGTCTGTGTCTCAGCCCTGCAGCCCTGGCTAGCAGCCGAATGGTATCACACTGGAGTGACTATGGGAGTGGTCTCACACCGGAAAGTTGTCTCAACAGACGCGTCCAACCTAGGTTGGGGAGCGCTCTTCGAGGGCAGACCGGTCTATGGCCACTGGTCAGACCAGGAGAATCTCCTACACATAAACTGTCTAGAGATGCTCGCGGTCGAGAAAGCGCTCATGCACTTCCTCCCATTCCTCCATGGTCACCATGTTCTAGTCCGCACGGACAACACTTCAGTAGTGGCCTATGTGAACCGCCAGGGCGGTGTCAGATCAAAGCAACTCTGCGCCCTGACGGAACGCCTCCTCGTATGGACTCAGCACTCTCTGCGCTCTCTGAGAGCATCGCATGTGCCTGGCCATCTGAACGAGGGCCCCGACAGACTGTCCAGGGACAACGTTCCCCCTGGGGAGTGGTCTCTACACCCCCAAACAGTCCAGTCGCTGTGGCGCCGCTTTGGCAGAGCGAAAGTCGACCTCTTTGCGTCAAAAGACAACGCACACTGCCCAGCATTCTTTTCAAAGAGCGAGGACGCGCTGGCCCAGTCATGGCCCAGCGGCCCGCTATATGCGTTTCCACCGGTCTCTCTGCTGCCTCAGGTCATCGAGAGAGTCAGGAAAGCGCGCCACACAGTGCTCCTCATAGCCCCGTTCTGGGAGAACCAAGCTTGGTTCCCGGAACTCATACAATTGGCAGACTCAGCCCCCTGGCCGATTCCGGTGCGGAGAACCTTCTCTCTCAAGCCCGCGGCTCGATTTGGCATCCCCACCCAGAGCACTGGTCTCTGCATGCGTGGAGCCTCAACAATTACATGCTGATCTACCAGAAGGGGTGATGAACACGATCATACAATCTAGAGCCCCCTCCACGAGGCGGCTCTACACGTCTAAATGGTCGGTGTTTAACAAATGGTGCACTACCAGAGGGCTCAATCCACAGACATGTGGGGTCTCGCACGTATTGTGCTTCCTTCAAGAGCTACTGGACGCGGGCAGGTCCCCCTCCACGCTCAAAGTCTATGTCGCAGCCATTTCAGCGCTCTCTGTCTCAGAGCCGGGCCGCGCATTAGGAAGGAACGAGTTTGTCATCCGCTTCCTTAGAGGAGCGAGGAGGATGAACCCCCCGCGACCCCCTTCGGTTCCTATGTGGGATCTTTCACTGGTCTTAGACGCACTGAAAGCACATCCCTTTGAACCCTTAGAAACTGTGGATATGAAATACCTAGTAAATCACCTTACCCTTAATAATCAGTAAAACGTGTGGGAGACCTTCACGCGTTATCCACTAACGCCACGTGCCTCGAGTTCGGACCCAATAACTCTAAAGTTATTCTCAGACCGAGGCATGGGTACGTCCCCAAAATTTTGGGCACTCCCTTCAGAGCGCAGGTCATTTCCCTTTCAGCCCTGCCGAATGCTGGCTGCGAGGCAGATAGTAATCTCCTCTGCCCAGTTAGGGCGCTGAAAAGCTATATTTCACGCTCCGCCGCCTTCAGGCGTTCAGAGCAGCTCTTTATTTCGTTTGGTGGGCGCACCAAGGGTCTCGCCGCCTCGAAACACACCCTGTCCAGATGGATAGTTGATGCTATCGCAGCTGCTTACGCATCTAAAAACCTGCAGTGCCCTTTGGGCATTCGGGCACACTCCACCAGAGGCATGGCCTCATCCTGGGCGTGGTCCAGTGGGATTCCCATTCATGACATTTGTGCAGCGGCAGGCTGGGCCTCCCCCTCCACATTTGTTAGGTTTTACAAACTGGAAGTTCCCGCTTTGCAGGCCAAAGTGTTATCAGTCTAAGTCTCGCGTAAGCCAGCCCACTGTCTGTGCGCGGGCTACGCTGCTGATTTAGCTCCACTGGTTGAGCTACACTATGTGGGATGTGTTAGTTGGACCGGCTGTGCCGTTCCCTGCCCCATATTATGTGCTTGTGTACTGTGGTATCTTGGCCGCCCAGCTCCGCTTCGCGTTCCCTGGACTCCCCATGGGATTCATTCAGGATGCTGGGCGCGCGCACGGCGTTGACAAGGGTGTTCCCGCAGCGTAAGCTAGCTTACGCAATACGAGAGAACCTCTCGTAAGAGAACGTACTCGGTTACTAACGTAACCTCTGTTCTCTCTAGAGAGGGAACGAGTATTGCGTAACCCGCCGTGCTCTCGCCACGAGCTCATTTCGCTTCATGCGACAGAAACCAGCGAAGCAGCCTCTGTTCCTTGCTTATATACGCTAAGCCACACCCCTAATGACGGGCTGTGACGCATTAAGCGCGCCAAGCGCGCTCATTGGACGTGACGTCACGCGCAAGGCTCAGCCATAGGCTGCTGCAGTTGCCGCAGAGCAGCCAATGGGCACGCGATTCGCCTGCCCTAGGTCTGCAGGCTGCCGCACTGCGTTGACAAGGTTTAAAAAAATTAAGGATAATTTTTGGCTTCAGTATCTCGAGAAAGGAGACTTTCCCGCAGCGTAAGCTAGCTTACGCAATACTCGTTCCCTCTCTAGAGAGAACAGAGGTTACGTTAGTAACCGAGTACGTTTTACCACAGCATTTGCAGTAAAACCTAAGTAGCGCCGTTGATCAAAATTACCTATGGATGAACAATAATTTAAATAGGCTAATAAATAGGCCTAGTCTATATTGTCAGAATGTGGCCTTTTATTTAGACTAGCACAAGGGTTAACACTTAACAGTGCAGCTTGGTTTATTTATTGGCGGTTTTGGGTCTGAGAAATAGCTAGGCAGCTCTCTGGTTCAAAACGGTATTAAAGACGAGGCTGAGTGACTCCAGCTCCCTTTTACCCCGCTCCTTATTTGCCGAAATATCAGTGTTGCCAGATTGGAACGGTGATTTCCACCTTAAAACCCGCACACTCCAAGAAAAAAACCCCAAACTTTCTCTGCCTATAACAATGCAGTAACTTTAAAGGAACCGTATGTAAGAAATGTATTTCAATTAATCATAAAATGGCCCTGATATGTCACTAGACATTAAGAAATCATGTTCATTTCAAATACTTATATCACTGACAACAGTAGTCCGGCCAGGATATTGTCATTTAAAAAGTGAAGTTGCAGCCCTCAACTGATGTTGATGTTGTCATCTTGTGTTTTGGCCTGAAGCGCCACCCTCCACCTATCTACCAATCACAAAGTCAGTAGTGTTTCGGCATCGGGGTTGCAAGCTCTGCTCTAGTTACCACAGCTGCGTAGCAGCCTACATTCCTGCTGGATCCTACAGCCTATCTGGCAACCTCGAGTCAGGGGGGAGGGGGAGGGGATACACCGCTCTACAGTAATTTGAAAGTGATTGCAGTACCAGTTTTGTCCACAATCTTACATACAGCTCCTTTAATAGATTGTGATGATTCAAAGATCACCACCATTCGTTTTCCATAAGTTGATTGTACATGTTAATGTAAAGATGGTGTACAGTCTCATACAAATGCAAAACAACATCATAGGGACACGCATGACTCCAAATAATGCCATAGACATTAATTAAACAAATTATATGTAATATAAACCCCAAATGTACATAACTGAAAACAAAAACTAAGAAGAAACATAATTATTTAAATGAAATAACATTAAATGTGAAGTCTCACGCAGGGAATTCTGGGAATGTCAATTTAGAGAAATAACAAGAACAGAAAGAAGAGAGAAGCGACGAGCAGAAACACAATAACTACATCTGACTTCAGACACAGCCTTGATGAAATCAAATGAACATAAAAAACATCAAATCCCTCAAGATCTCACCTCCACGGCCCGCCATTTCACCTCCAAGCTCCGACATGTCTCTCTTGTCACCTGGCATTCCTGAAGAGTGAGTAGTGAATGCTTACTAATTCTAATGCTTTCACAGACAATACTGCTCTTAAGCAATTAAAAACACAACATGCTTGCATTTGTAGGTCAATATTTATTCTGCCAAGTAACTAACTTGCAAGAAAAGAAAAAAAACAATGAAGTGAAATTCTCTTGTTTTGTAGATCTACCAGTCTTTATTCTGGTGAAAAGTAGCATCCAAGTGTTATACAACATGTTTAAGCTTGGGTATCAGAATATGAGCATTTTAAAGATATTTACAGTTTTTCTCAAATTCTAAAACACAAAAGCCAATCCTCTAAACCAAATGACCAGTTGTCTAAACACATTTACTAAATCTAGCCATCATTTTCCAATATCATAAACACATTTCACATGAAGACACAATTCACAAAACACAATCCTCCGTTCTCATAAATCTTAACACATTTTTCCTTGCTAAAACACAAGTTGCAAAAGAACTCTGCTCATATTCTCAAATGAAAGCTCATGTGATGCAAAATGCTTGCCACAGTCAGCAATATTTGAACACAATGAACACACCTGGCGTCATTCATTACACACAACGACTCAAAATTGAAGACACTTGTTGCTAATGCTGTGACCACATGTATAAAAGCAAGTTCAGAGTGCACAGTTTGCTGAAGATTCCAAACAAACACAATGGATGAAGGCAGAGTCAGGGGAAGAGGAATTTGAGTCAGAGGAGGGAGAAGAGCTGGCAATGGAAGAAGAGGAGCAGGCCAACGAGGAAGAGGAGTTCAAATCAGAGGAGGAAGAGGAGCAGGCCAACGAGGAAGAGGAGGAGGCCAACAAGGGAGAGGAGAAGGTCCAGGAGGGAGAGCAAGACAACCTCGCACCATCATTACGGACGAGATGCGAGCAACAGTCATTGACCATGTCATTGTCCATTGCATGACAATGGCTGAAGCAGGACTAAGAATCCGTCCAAACCTGAGTAGGTTCACCGTGGCCACCATTATCAGGGCATTCAGACAACACAACAGGTATTGTACTCTATTGCTTTCTTTGTCACAATACAATTTTACAAGCCTGTGAAAGTAGTCTATTGGTTTCAAATCAGTTGTTACTCTATTGTAAAACATGTCAATTGACAACACATGTTTCATTCTTTAGAGTTGAAAAAATGCCACATAGAGGTGGGAGGGTTGCCATATTTACAGCGGCACAAGAAACCCTCATTGTGGATATGGTTCGTGAGAACAACCTCATCAGACTCCGGGAGATCAGAGACAAAGTCATTGCCGATAATGTCAACTTTGAGAGCATTGATGTCAGCTTGGCCACAATAGGCCGAGTTCTCCAGCGCCAAAAGATGCGGATGAAACAGGTCTATAGGGTTCCCTTTGAGCGCAACTCTGCGCGACACAAAGACCTACGTTACGAGTATGTGCAAGTAAGTATACATCCATGTTCACAGTACAGTTAGTGGACATACTGTGTTGGTCAGTGGCCTACATTACTTCTGGACAATACTGTGCTACCTGATTGACTGTTGTTCTGAACACCTGTGCACTTTCACATTTTCACAGAGGATATTACAGTTGGAGGTGATGGCCAGACCTCATGAGTACCTCTTCCTGGATGAGGCTGGCTTCAACCTGCAGAAACGAAGGCAAAGAGGCCGTAACATCATTGGCCAAAAAGCCATCACTGAGGTTCCTGGCCAACGGGGGGGGTAATATTACTCTTTGTGCGGCCATGGGTGCGAGGGGCTTGTCCACCGGCATGCTGTCCTTGGGTCTTACAACACCCAACGTCTCCTCACCTTCCTAGAGGAGCTAAAAGACATCCTCCTGGACCGCCAACAACACCATCCTGGGCCCGCACATCACATATATGTGATCATTTGGGACAATGTACGCTTCAACAGAACAAACCAAATCAGAGAGTGGTTCACCACCAACAGTAACCACTTTTTAAACGTCTGTCTGCCACCCTACTCCCCTTTCCTGAACCCTATAGAGGAGTTATTCTCATCGTGGAGATGGAAGGTTTATGACAGACAACCATACACTAGAGAGAACCTCCTAAGGGCAATGGAGCTGGCCTGTGTTGACATCCCAGTGGAGGCCTTCCAAGGATGGATTCGCCATTCCAGGGCGTTTTTCCCGCGGTGCCTGGCAAGAGACAATATAGCCTGCGATGTGGATGAGGTGATGTGGCCCGATGCAGCTCAGCGACATTATGCCGCACAGTGATTGTGGTGTGTGTGTGGTGTGAATAAAGTAAATAAAAAAACTTCACACCCTGATCATGTTTTCAAGTTGTGTGCAATAGATTCTGTTTTTGCATTGAGTTGTGTTACAGTAGTGTACATGCAGAATTTACTATAGATTTATACTCTTCATATGAAACTCACAAATCTAAATGCCTAATCCTCTGCAGAGATCTAAGAAGATCCATTACTGTAAAGTTTCTAAAAATATGCATTGGCAGTTATGAAACAAAGAACCTTCTCACAAATTGAGCATTGTGTTTTCAATTGTTTTGCTGTAGTGTGTAATGATGTGTATAGTGTTTACATTTTTGAAAGATTTGAGAAAAACTGTAATTTAATTCCTTCATGTCAATGTATTTTTTATCTACAATACAGACATTTGGACATTACTCACATTATGCTTTGCCTGCGGTCGAGGGTGAGGCAGAGGGCTATCACTGCCAATCAAGTTAATGTCCTCCGTGGGGAGGAATTTGATTGTGCAGTGAGAGCTTTCAGTCGGTCCACATTTGATCCTCAGTCCAGGCTGGATGTGGTGTTTGTGGATGAGAGTGGAGTGGGTGAAGGGGCTGTTGATGAAGGTGGGCCAACAAGGGAGTTCTGTCGTCTCCTCATGGTCCAGCTCCAGGAGCACCATATTTTTGAAGGGCCTTCCGAATCACGAGCTTTGCCTCTAGACAGTGTTGGTATGTTTGCTTTCCACACAATCATCTTAAATGTCACTTTTTTAATACTATTATATTAATATATTGATATTATTATATTATAACATTAGTCACTGGGTATCCTACACTAAACACTAATAAATGGTAATGCATCAAGACCTTAAATTTTAAACAATTTTCCTCTATAGCTCTGCACAACGGGATATATAGGCTTGTGGGCCAAATGGTAGCAGTTTGCCTAATTCAGGGAGGGGTTTCTCCACACTTCTTCTCCGATCGGCTCTTCAGGCAAGTCTGTGGCCTTCCACCGCTTGCCCCTTCCATAGAAGAGGTGGCAGACCCAGAGTTGCAGGACAAATTGCGCAAGGCAAGTTTGTAAATTACTTTATACTGTAATATCATTAGAATGTTAGAACAGTCAAGCAGCAATGTACTGGTTTGTAGATATGACTCTTTTTATGAACTGGACCTGTAACTCTCACATCACATTTAAAGAGGTTAAAGTGTTTCCATGCATTTATTTTAATAGTAGTAATTACTAGTTAAATATGTAGTTTTAATAGATGTATATCAATTGTCTATAAAGGACAAATGGCTTTGAGAGTTTGTTATAACTTCAGAAATTTCCCATAAGTGAAGCATCAAATTCTCCTCTATTGTTACAGTTTTTCTCGATTGCTTAAACACATTTCTTGAAACTATGCCTCATATTCTCAAAACAGTAAACACAAATCCATAACGTCTCACCCAATTCCCCAAACATCCTATTTTCAGGTCAAAATGAAGCTCTACACTCAAAACCACTCACTCTTGCTGAAAAAACAAACTTTGCCCTCAGACAGGACACCCAAGCCCTCAAAATCACACACACTACAACATAGTCTAACACACTGGTGCAATAAATTCAAAACAACATTTCCAAAACTGGTAAGTTATGTTACTTGTGGTTCCCCCCCTCACAAACCTTTTCACATGATGAACACAAAAGACACAACCAATGGATACACTGGCACATTTTTATTCATTCATGTACTACACAGTACAACACACACACACACAAACATTTTTTTATATTTTTTTTACTCTCTCCTCTAATTTTTTTTTACAGTATTTACTTACTTACAGTAAGATGTGTGTGACCATCATATGACAGTAAAAGAGCACGCACAAACCTTATTCTAATATGGAATTGTACTGGAATGGTAAAGAGTGTTAGTAGGTGACAGGAGGGCCTCGATCCACTCAAGGAGACAATATGATGAACACGTCTAAGAATGTTCCACGTATGGTTGAAATACCATCATTTGCCTAGAAAGATAACATCCTGGGAGTCAAGACTATAAAGGAGAAAAGATGTCCTCCCTTCACTGTCACACTCTGTGTCACTCTGTGACTGTACGACTGCTGGCCTTTTCTTGCAAGAAAATAACCTCATCAAAGACTATTGGAAATGTTTGTCTTTTATTCAGTGATATAATTTTGTTTGCCACCACTCCTCCCTGAAGGTTCTCGAGGCGATGGTAAAGCGACTAAAATTTGGCCTTACTCGTAGCCCAGCCTCCCTCATAGTCATACCATTGACAAAGACATGTGCAACTAGAGTGGCTTGAATTTCATCTGAGACTGCTTGTCTTCTTGCCCTTCGTCCTCCTCCTCCTCCTCCTTATCCCTCCTCGATCTCTTTCTTCATGTCTTTCTGGATCCATTGTTCCAAAACTCAATAAACTGATTTGGGCCCCTTTATCTATCTATTGAAGGATATGATTGATGTGTGTTCAATTTTGACTCTTAGTGTTTCCACCTGGGTAATTGTGTGCTAACTGAGCTGAAGCTGTGCTGACTTGAGTGAACAATATTGAATGCTAGTGCTATAAACATGACAACATGGTCTAGGCAATGAGAAATGAAGGGATTTGTGTGTAGAGTTTTGCAGTGACAGTTCAACAAATCTGACTCATGTGTCAAAACAGGGAATAGTGTTTATAGTTTAGTGAAATGGGTGTGCTTTTTGATAAATGGCATTATGGTTTTGAAATTTTAGTTCAAAAGCCTGGTTATAGTGTTTAAGCAATCAAGAAAAACTGTAACATGTTAATAACATATTAAGAAGTCTATAGAAACTCCATAATAACCATCTGTGTCAACTACAAACTGTCTAGCACCCCCCAGCAACCGTTTAGAGCCACCTAGAAACCATATTGCAACATATTTCAGCCCCACAATATCGTAGAGACATGGTTGTTGGCTCGTATGCAATCATGTAAAGCACCCTAACAAACGATTGCTGAGTTTTGCCACAGCAAGCACCACTCACATTTTCTCCAGAAAATGTAGATATCTGCCAGTTGTGCTTTACATTCCTTTCCTTCCTACCTTCCTTCCTTCCTTCTCATACTAGATAGTAAGTGCTGGTACATTAGAGGCCAGAGAGGCAATCACTGGAGCCACAGATGAGCTGTCTGTTATGGGAGCTTTATGCTACCTAAACTCCATGGCCCAGAGAGACGAACTGATGACAGCAATCCTGGAGTTTTACACAGAGGGCCGTATTCATGCCGCACTCCAGCAGTAAGTTATGGTTTAAGGAATGAAGAAAAATGATGAAGAGGAATTATTTTGTGTGGCAGATGCATCAATAAGTCTTTATTCCAGCTAAGAGACGTAATGAAGCTTGTAAAGCATTCAGATTCAGGGTGTGGAGCTTGTTTTTACCATGATAAGATTTCTTAATTTCTTACAGCAGTAGTGTGATTTTAATAAGTGTAGTGCTTGTGAAATGGACTAACTGTTTTTATAGTACATGCAATTCTATGAAAATACATGAAAATTTCTTCAATTGTGTTAATATTAAATTATTCTCAAAGAATTGCACATTGTACTTTCTGGAGTCCAGATGTCATTGAGTGGTCAAATAGGTTTAAAAATGTTTACTCTGTGATATATTTAGTATTTACACAAAATATTTTTCCTACTACCATCTTTGCTTTAGGTTCAAAGAAGGTCTAAATGCCCTTGGGCTCCTAGATGAGCTTGTGGCTCACCCAACAGTTTTTTAAGAACAATTTCTGAAAACTGATGCCCAAATTACTGCTGCTGACATTGTGGAGCTGTTCAAGCCACAATTCAGCTCACCAAGAGGCTCCCATAAAAGGAGACAAGAGACCAGGACCATTGCATTTTGGCGGGACTGGCTTTTGGAGGTGGAGGGTAAGACCGTTTTCAAACTCAGAAATTCGCAAATTGTATTTTTCAACCACACCGTATAATTATTTTTGTTAAAATAATTCAAATTATCATAGATAATCGAAGAACTGCGATACAAGTTTTTAGTTTGGATAACAGGTATAAAAATAATAGAGTAAATCTTCAAATAAAGATTGTATCAATTACGTTGTTACATCAGCGGACAAGCAACTGTTTAAAGGTGCTATCAGTGATCTCGGTTGGCATAACCTCTTGTTGATGTTTGAATTATTATCAAACATAAGCTAGCTAGACCCTACCTCCTCCTCATCCACATCATTCTTGTCGGTTATTGGCTGGAACAGTCTGTTATGTTTCGTGATACGGGTCGAACTGTTTGTTGCTCAGTTTGTTTGAGCTGCGTTTGTGGAGCGTGGGCTATCTGCAGAGACCACGTTTCTTTACAGTGTGTTCAGGGGACAGGCAGCTAGCAGATAGTGACGAGATGTTTGCGGTATGTGAAAAAAAATGTTTTAGCCTAAAAAACGCGTGACATCACTGATAACACCTTTAATGTATTTGTCATTGTATCATTAATGCAAGAGATTGTTCAAAAATTATGATTCATCCAGTGATTAAACAAGTGAAGTCTTAATGAGAGAGTCATTGAATCATTCATTCAAACGTTTTCTTTTTTAATTTTTAAACTTTATTAAATTGACTGCAGCAATAAACAGTTTGTCAGAACCTTGAGTAAATTACTTTTTTTTTTATTATTATTGTCTTTTCAGAATTGTGTGAGAATTGTGATCTATTTAAAAAAAAAAATTGATTCAGAATCGTGCAGCTCTACTAAGTACTTAAACGAAAGAGTTTATAATCATACATATTTCTCATCACTTGACAGGTGGAGATGCAGCTCCAATTTCTCTACCCGATATTTTAATATTTGCCACAGGATTGGAGAGGGTTCCAGCAATGGGGTTTCAACCCCAGCCAGAGCTGTCCTTCCTCCATGAGGGTGATGAACGACCGGCAATGTACCCCACTGCAAACACATGAAGAGTTTGGTTCCAAAACGCAATAAACGCCATTTAAAAAAAAAAATGAGTTTCTGCAAAAATCAGTATTGTATCTGGTCGATATTGATAAATCAATATTTAATTTTACGTAAAATGCTATATCCGGCGTGTTATTCTGTCATGTTTACTCCCTTTGTTTCCAAACCGCGTCAAACGCCAGTCTACTTTATCTGCAGAACACAATACATCCGCTCAACCAATCACAGCGCACCATTCCACGCACTGTAAACAGTAAAGGCGGCGCTTTAAATACATCCGGCATTCTAGTTTTTCTTATATATAAGTATTTTGTGTTTAAGAAACAAAAACAAAAATGAATAATTTTGACGGCATTGATGAACCTGTGGTGGTTTCTGTGGTGGGGAAGAAACGTAAGCCATCTAAATCGAATCATCTACGCGAGAAGATTAAAAAGATGAGGCACTCGGGAGGAGGAAAAATGCCGGCTATTGCCTGTAAACACACGGCGACAACATCACATTTCTGTCACGCTGACACATTGACCCCAGGGGATCTCTTGAAAAATTTTCAATTATTTTACTCGAAGACAACGAAAAACGAGCAGGACCAAGCCATTTTACAGCTTATCGCCGTCAAAAAAGTTCAGCGGCGACGTCCCAAGGTTGACAACAGCGAGATACAGAAGAATAGGGAGGTCACAAACGAATACCATTTGCTGACTGAAGATCATCCGACAAAGATGCCTGTCTGCAAGACCACCTTTTGCAGCGTATTGGGTAAGGTTATTTTTGATTTATTAATTATACTATTCATAGAGGACTGAGTCATAGCTGCCAACTCTCACGCATTCACCGTGAGACACACGCAATTAACACTTTTCACACGCTCTCACGCCACACATCCAGCACAGAAAAATCAGAGCAGGTTACTTATGATATAAAAAAATCTCAGCTCTCAGATTCTGTCACTTTTATTACGAAATTCAAACAATAAATACCGTTTTGGCGCTTGTAAATGTGACGCGACAGATCCCTAGCGGCACGTGAACGATCATCTCTGCTAATAAATAAACACGAATGAACACAGTTGAAAGATACAGTACAACTTACCGAAATGTATATTCCTCATACTTAATATCGACCAATCAATCAATCAAAGGGGTCAATAAAACAGCTGGAGAAAATTATTCACATATTTACCTCAGGAAAGCCATTTAATGAACATAGGCTATAGCACATTAGTTGGCTAGAAAAAAAGAGCTAAATATGTGTAGCCTACTATTACATATTTATTATATTTTTACTCATATCATTAAATAAAGTTATTATAATTAAAAAAAAAACGCATTATACGCATAAGTTACTTAATTTGAGTTATTTTTAACCTTAAATAATACTGCCAGCTGATAGGGCTCTCTGTATGTTTACATCATTAGGTGAGTTGTTTTTTATTTGAGAAAAATAAATGCCTATCTTGTGTAGCCTACCTTATATTTATCCAAATGAGTCAATATTAAATCAAATCACAATTATGATTGTGCCGTGAACTGGCACGGAGCCTCTGGCTTATTATTACTTTTGAGGATCAGCGAAAGGGGGTGTTCCCTCACGTGCCCCTCACTGAAAACTATAAATAGAAACATAGCCTACTATCCCATCCTGCTCTTAGTTGTCATCTTAGTAACATTATATTGTGAAAATGTAGCGCCTATGCTGGCCATCAGCCCTGCATGATGATACACTTTTCTATTGAATCTTTAATGTTTTAAAAGCGTTGTTTGTTTGCTTGCCACTTGGGCAAAAATGTCCTGGTTGGTCAAAAAGCATCTGATAAATAGCCCTACTACAAGTTAAATAAATAAATACATACATACATACATACATACATACATACATACATGCATAAACAAATAAATGTATTTTTTTATTTTTTTATTGTAGGTATCGGCAAGGAACGTGTGTCTCGAGTGGCAAAGTATTATGCACTCAACGCTACAGCCAGACCAGAACGCAGGGGTGGTGCTCGTAAGGTGGCTGAAAATGAGGCCAAGAAGCAGCTTGTGATGGATCACATCCAAACATTTACGTGTAGGGCTAGCCATTATGGAAGAAGGGGAGCACCTGGCCGGAAATACCTACCCAGTGACCTCAGCGTGATGAGAATGCACAAGCTATTCGACCAGCAAAATCATGATTTAGTCATCTACTCCCTGTATTACACTGTTTTTCGACAGCACTTCAACCTTGGATTTGGGCATCCTGCCACAGATGCCTGTTCTTCATGTGCCAAGTTTCAACTGAGAGTTAAGGACCCCAGCTTAACTGAAGAAGAGAAACGCAGTTGAGTCCACATCCTACAATTTACACAGGAGACGAGCACGGGCGTTCTATGATTTGCTGGGGAAGGTAGATCATGATGCAGTGACTCTTTGCTTTGACATGATGCAGAATTTAATACTCCCTAGAACCCCCATTGGTCAGGCATACTATTCCAGACAGCTGCACATGTATGTCTTTGGTGTTGTTATTCACCATGGGAAGGGCAGTAAACAAACAGTGGACGATGTTCATCTGTACACATGGATGGAGCACGAGAATAGAAAAGGTAGTAACATGACTGCTTCAGCTCTGGACCACTGTTTACGTCAACAGTTGAGTGGTGATGTTCACCGCGCTCAAAGGCTGCGATTGTTCAGTGATTCTTGTTTCGGTCAAAACAAAAATATAAATCTTCTGTCCATGCTGTTTGCCTGGATGAAGGAGGCATTTCCTATGATTAGTGTGGAGTATGTGTTCCCTATAAGAAGGGCACAGTTTTCTTCCTGTGGACCGTGTATTTGGAAGGATTGAGCAACAGGTTCGAAAGAAGGATACCATTCTTATGCCGGAGGAATATTACGAAATTTTGCGCAACCATGGAAATGTTCACATCTACGGGCAACACTGGAAGGCTTATGATTTCAAGGCGGAAACACAAGTTTTTGTAAAGGCACAGAGGTAATTTAAGCTAAGTGATGCAAGAATGCTGGAATTGAGGAATGACAAACTGGGATTCAAGGCTGTGTATAGCAGTGAATACTGCTATCACTCATTACTGAAGAGAGGAAAGAAGTGGGCAAACTTCAAGCCAAATCAGCTTCCCAATGAAAGCACAGTGAAAGAAGAAAAAAGGAAGGATGTGCTGAACTTGCTCTCTGAAATTGGTGTGAGTGCCAATGTGCGTGCCTTCTATGATAATGCACTCACTCAGTCACAGACGAACGATGTTGACTGTGACAGTCATGAAGAGTAGCTGCCCATTGTGTCAGCCTTTTGAGAGTGACCATTCACTGATACACAAACAAACACAAACACAGGTCTGTCCTCTTTCGTCCTGCACCGTCGTCGCTCATCCTTTATGCTTCCGCTCCTCCGTGAGAGATACGAGACCGGTGTGTCACACTGGTGTCGCTCATCATCAATCACGCCACCGGCCTCGCGCCGTTCTCTCACGGCCCTCAGCCTCGTCCTGCTCGCCACAATTGTTATATTAATGCAATATAATTATTATAATTATATATATTAATTAAATATGAATGTAATTTCAATTGTTATGTGCAAATCAGTTTTTAATCTTCTTTACAGTTCTATTATTTTATTCTATTTCAGTTCTACACAGATATTATATTAATGTAATGGATATATAGTATGCATAGGACAGTGTGTTAAAAATGAATGTGATTTTTATTTATAGTTTACATCTGGAAGCAAAACTCAGGCATTATTCAACCCATAGCCCTGTTGAGCAAGGTCACTGTGAGCTATTTATAGCTATTCCTTTACCTATCAATAGCTCATGGTGACCTTGCTCAACAGGGCTATGGGTTGAATAAAATCTTTAAAAAAATCTTTTAGACCTACAAGTGATATAAAATTGATGTGAATCTTTCTTCTTTACAGTGTTCCTAACATGACAAAGTATGAGTTTTTATTAATGCCATTAATGTTTTTGTTAATACTTTTTTTCAATGATTCAAAGAATTACATTTAAAAAAAAAAAAAAAAAGTTTCATGGATTTATTGCTTTTTTGGGGCAATTTTCTTTTCTTTTTTATAATAAATCTTTGAAAATTAAAATCTGGATTTTAATTTTTTATGTATTTATAACTTAAAGATGCTATGTGAAAGTTTGAAATAGAAAATAGTGGTTTTCATCTTGCCATTTTCTTGGTAAAGAAATCACAGTTTTACTCAAATTAATCAAAATGGATTTATTGCGTTTTGGAACCAAACTCTTCACATGTTTACTTATTTTAAGAATTCCAGTCAAGAATACCTATAGGGAGTTTAAAAGTGCAATGGAAACAGGGATTGGCTGTTCAGACCAGTTTGGTTTCCAGTAAATGTTTTATTTTTTTGTAGACAAGTTTTGTATTTTATCTGAGTTCCTGTCATGTTTTGGTTTTGTTTCATGTCTGTTACAGTCCTGTTATAGTCATGTGATCCTGCCATGTTTTCCTCATGTGAATGTGTCATGTTGTCCTTGATTGATTGTCTTGATTATGTCTACAGGTGACCCTTGTCTAGTAATTAGTCTTGTGTATCTAAGCCCTCATGTTAGCCGTGTGTCTTTGTCAAGTATTGTTCCTGTATTCACTGTTTGTAAGTCTATGTTCACGTTTTTTGTTTTGAGATCCAGGCCACGCCATGCCTTTTTTTATGTTGGATCTTGTTCTGAATAAATACTTCACTTGGGTTCTTCAAACTTTCAGTGGATATTACTTACATTTGTTCCTTGTAACAAGTTCATGTTTTTTTATTCCTGTTTAACGTGTTTGGATGTTTTTACTGAACTGTTTCCCTGTTCACCATTTCACACAATAAATAGGCTGAAATATTTTATATTGTTATAGTTTTATTGACTTTAACACATGAAAGAATTGTCTTATGAATGTTGCAGATATCAAGTAAACTGCATGTGAAATGAAACATCTAAACTAAATTGATTGGATAATAACTAGGATTCTGAAGCAGAAATATTATGAACATTTCAAGGAAAATCTGAATGTATTAGACAAAGCAAAACCAAACCTTAGTGAGATGAATGAGTGCTTAAAATGGGGAAAGAGAGATGTACTGTACATAAATACAATGTAAAAACAGTACAAAGAACAATAAAAAGGTTATTACAGAGAGTCAAGGAACCTAATGGCCTCTCTCAAGAGGTCCACTCCAAGGTTGTCTCTTGGTCCTCCCAAGGGATCAACAAGTTGCTGAAGTTCACCCAAGCGGTCATTGTCCAGGGTATATTCAGTCAAGGGGACCTCAACGCTGTCTGGCCAGTTAAAAGTGGGTACCTGAGGTGAGTGAGGCTCTTCTGCATCCAGTTGAGCTGGCTGCTCATCAGCACCAAACTCTCCTTGAATCCCAGTCAGATTTTGAGCCTGTAAGCGAAGACAGCCACGCACAAAGATCTGATATGCCGACATGTACCTTGCAGTTCTCAGGCGGTGATGGTTCCACTGATTAAAGATGTAAGTCCCGGTTAATTCGGGGAAGGTAGATGTAATGGAGTGCCCAAAGGTGCCTCTCATTGTTGCAGTCTACTACTCCATCGTCTTCTAAAAGGGTGAAAAGTGAATGGTACACTTTAACAACACCTCTCCAAACATCTCCCCACATCTCCCCACAGTCTCTCAATCCGCTGATTGTGGGTGCTCCTTCCCCTCAAAGCACTCCCCCTGTCAGAACCTCGAAAAACCTCCATGAAAAGACAAACGGCATTGTTCTCTCCACCTTGGTCACAGCGAACTCTTGATGGCACACCATACTGGTCGACAGCCTCAACAAACTTCTCCATCACAGTGCTGCTTCGGTTGTTGTTTGAAGCTTCCAAAAATGTAACAAGTCTGCTAAAACCATCAATAGCCCCATAAATAACAATTCTCCACCTGAAAATGAAATGCAATATTAATACACTTGTTAAAAAAACATTGTCCTGACCTGAAGTATTTTATATATATATAAAAGAGGAAGTAAAACTATGTTCCACCTAATTAGCTTGTGGTTGCCATCCAGATGCCATAAAGAATTTGGCCCTGCAACTCGGTATGTCCACCTGCGTAGTCTGGAAGACATGGCTCTGAGTGCAGCCCCTTCTGGGTTGGTCCGGAGCATACTTTGGCGAACACGCCTCCGTTGCACCAGCAGACCTTCTCCAAAAAGTCTTGCTCGTACAGCTTCTGGACCCAGTAAGTCATTGCCGTTGACCACCTGTTTGACTCTTTCATCCAACTCCGCATCAGAGATGTTTGTGAAGAGGCCACACAGAGATAGACTGAATGATCTGTTTAGGATCAAACATTTAGAGATAATTCTGAGTGTAACATTGATTTATTTTACTTAATTTTAAATAATTCTATATGATTTCAGTTTGTAAGTAGTGAAGTCAAGCTGACAATTATCATTATGCAATTAAACAAAATTATGACAATACCCTTGGGTTCATAAGTAAGATCTATATTTACCCAAGACGTCGTTTCACAGTGCGACTTGAAGTGCAGTATTTCTGCAATCTGGGGTATGGTGAACTGTAAAGACAGTAAAAACTGTAGTTGTTCAGATGTGATGTGGCACTTTGGACGCCCAGTATGTCCCCTAACGCGTGGAACTTGATAACCAAGGAAAGCTGCAATAGAAAACATTGAATTAGATATAACAATGATTAGTGCTTTAACATCCACTTTACTTTGAATTTTTTTTTTTTTTTACACTTTATCCAAGTATGCTTTACTTTACACTTTATCCAACTGCATGATTTATGTTTTCCATTACAGTGTGGGTACATTGAACATTAAAACCTCTAATGTGAAAGTATATTTCTGTATCCATCAGAGTTCCGATATAGTCCAGCCCATCCACCAGTTTCTCATAGTGAAAAACAACAATACCACCAGGTTGTCGTTGCTGCCGAACATCTGCCACAAACTCGTCAATTAAATTTAAGAGTCTGTCAGCTAGTTGGGATTCACAAAGTCTCCCTCTTGCCCATTGAAGACTCCTTGCCATCGTTTCCATTCTAGACAGAATTTAACAAGAAACACGGCAATCAATGGTTAGCCTTACCTTAATTTAAGTCAAATACAAAAATAGAGGAGCTGGAACAGATATTTCTTAATAATCAGTTGCCTTTTAGGTTAACTTACCTTGTAATTATTGTTTCAATAGAGTCCTGGTCGTCTGTTTGAGCCAATCGGGTGCACTCCCGAAATGCTCTATTGCAATCTGACAGAAACTGTCCCAGTGCCATTGTAATCCTCCTGAAAAGAAGTGTATTATAGTGTAATATAGTTACTTAGGAATAAAATAAGTGTAATATAGTTAGGAATATATTTAGGAAATAATGTTGATGTGATGGTTTCATCTATCTATCTATCTATCTATCTATCTATCTATCTATCTATCTATAATAGATATCTATGTAGCCTAGTTATGTCTGTCTGTCATCAACTCTGTATAATAGAATGGTAACTTTTCTTTCTGTTGTTATTTTGTAGATGTTTGTTGTAACAAAATGGCTTGAATGTAATTCTAGATAATTTAGTAAAACCATGGTTACTACAGTGATGGTAACTATGGTTTTACTGTATTGATACAATAGAACTGTAGTAAAACCATGTATCTATCTATCTATCTATCTATCTATCTATCTATCTATCTATCTATCTATCTATCTATCTATCTATCTTTACTTATTTGTTGTGTTATTCAGTTTATATTAAAGTTTATAATAACTGCATCCAATTTCTAGATTTTTTGTAATTGTGTCATCATTTTATTTGATTAGTTGTGCCATAAAAGTAAAAGCCTTAAAGTATATATTTTCTGTATATATATAATTGATATCGATGATTTAATTATCTTGTAAATACCATACAAATGTGGGGAAACTCTGGGGGAAAAAATGATTAAATGTGTTAAGATATAGGCTAGCCTATTCTAGTACTATAACTCGCTGTTAATAGACATATCACAGGGTGTTAAATGACCAAATATGTAAGTCGAAGAAAATGCATAACTCTGAAACATCAACTCTTATGGATTCCAACTGCAATGGTATTTTTGATGTATTGCATATAATGGCTGTCTTGCTAATTGCGAAGCAACAATCTCATGACAAACTTAAATAAAGTAAAAAATATATATATTTTCAACCCACCGTAATATGTTTAACAGTGTTTATTATAACCGAAAGCTAGTTTGTTCTCACAGTTACCTGTAAAGAAGTGTAATATATAATTTGAAAAACGATGTATGGATTCCCGCCTCTCTATACGATGCTCATCACGGGCGCGCACCGAACGTAAGATGCCAGGTGACGTAGGCTCATCGTATCCATTAGGTAAGTGCTTTTTCACAATCTCATGAATAAATACAATAAAACGAAGGTGTGCGTCACCAAATTAATAGTCATGAGAATGATTACAAACAGTAACGACAGGCGGTGTCACCGTGACACAACACCTTTATTTTATTTGAATTATTCATGATAGAGTGACTCAAGCACTACGCTGAACATATATACCTCATGAGCCATCATGAGCAACGACATGGAAGGGTAACTTCCAGGAAACTGAATAGATAGATCACGAGTGTATTAGCACTCCAAATCTATCCAACATTTGGGCGAGAATATAGATTAATCTCTTGTTCTGTGTAGTATTAATAAAATATATATTATTACTTTTGGTCCTATTCATGATTTCACAATGTAATATCCATTGTAAAAAAAGAAAAGCAGAAGTTCTGTTTCATTTCATTTATTAAAAATTCAAGCCACTCACTTTAGATTATTATTATTACGCATGTGTGTGTGTTTGTGTGTAGTGTGTGTGGTAATATAACTTTGTAATATAGCATATATATATATATATACATATATATATATATATATATATATATATATATATATATATATATACATACATACAGGTGCTTCTCAATAAATTAGAATGTCGTGGAAAAGTTCATTTATTTCAGGAATTCAACTTTACAGGTGAAACTAATTTACACTTTTTACATGCAAAGTGAGATATTTCAAGCCTTTATTTGATATAATTTTGATGATTATGGCTTACAGCTTTTGAAACCCCCAAATTCAAAATCTCAGAAAATTTGAATATTACATGAAATCAACAAAAAATTTAAATACAGAAATGTTGGTCCTCTGAAAAGTATAATGCATATGTACTCAATACTTGGTTTGGGCCACTTTTGCTTATGGACAGTTTCACCTGTTAAAGGGGTCATATAATGTCATTTTTGTACAAGCTAATATGATTCTTTAGGGTCTAAATTAAAAGTTTGTAATATACTGTAATTAAAAATTCATTAGTATTGTAAGAAAACACTCATTTTACCTGGTCAAAAACAGCTCTGTTTTCAGCACGCCGTTTAAGTGCATGTGTCTTTAAATGATAATGAGCTTTGCTCACCCCGCCCCTCTGTTCTGTGCGTACACCGTTTGTAACACTATCACACAATAACCATAACACGTCGTTCATTATAAACATGGGATTATGAATTATATTGATAACGTTGTACATAGAAAACATGCCGTATGTACCCTGAGTGTAAAAATAGTCGCATTCATCGTGAAGCGTGCAAGCGATTAGCAAAGATTAATATAAAGGTCAATAAAACGTTACACTCACTTCAGTTCTTCTGGAGGTGCAGCAGGAACACGAATAGTTGGTACTGATCCTTTTATCAGGAGCAGCTTCTTAGCAAATAACCAGCTATACTGATCCTCGTTTGTAAAGCAGTCTGATGAAATGATTCGCGCAAACATGAAAGCATTGACGTTGATCGTGGGGAATATTCCCTTCGAAAACAAACTCAGCCACTGCGTCTTCAGCTGTACGGATTTAGGAACATCAATATGACAGCTGTGTTCCTTATTACACCCAAGAACAGAACACCACAATCTCTTAGACGCCATTCTACTCAGTGCTCCAGCTATCAACAATGAACGCTATGTCAGCGCGTGCTATGATTGACAGCTCGCTCACAAGGGCGCGAGGGCGGGTCTGTGTTGAAACGCTGCTGTCAATCAACCATCGTTGGAGGGGCGTCGATTTTGTGACGTCACAAAATCGAACAGCTTGATTTGAGACAGGAGGAAACATATAAGAAGATTTTTTAAAAAACCACTGGATGGATTTTCATCATTTTATGATGGTTGTGTACAGGCACTGCCAACACACATTTCAGTACAATCAACTTGTAAAAGTGCATGTACCATTATATGACCCCTTTAAGTTGAATTCCTGAAAAAATGAACTTTTTCAAGACATTCTAATTTATAACCACCTTTATAGCCTATATATATATATATATATATATATATATATATATATATATTATTTGTTACATTTTATTGAGCTTGTTATCTTCGAAAAATACTGCAAAGCAATGCATCTCAAATCTCAGATTCTTCTAAATTCTCAGATTCAAGGCTTAATGGTGTTATCAGAAGGGGTTATCTAACAAATAATGCATAGTCAGAGCCGGATTAACGCAAAGGCAAACTAGGCACGTGCCTAGGGCCCGATTGGCGGGATGGGGCCCAGACAGAGGGACAAAAACAAAAACAAAATTAAATGTCCTATCTACAATTTATTTCAAAATGTACCCTATTAATCAACTAAAAATAGTGACGATGTTTATCTTAACCATAGACTGTTACATTACGTCACATTAACGCCAGCCCATGACTGTATAGAGGCGCCAGCCAGTTTAGTCCGAGGGGACGTCAGAGGCGATCAGAGGCGGTCAACGAACGCATCCATCAGGTGCTGCGAGTGCGAAGCAAAAGCAGAAATAGGCACGCAAAGAAGCACAGCTCGTAATGCAGGTCATCGATTTTGGTGTGATTGCAATGTATTTTAAATATAAACTTGTGGGCTACTGTAGATCAGCGTCATTTCTGGAAAAATCATTCACCGCTTTGTGAGTTTAAAAGAGCGCGCGAGCGTCATTAACGTGCCCAGACGCGACGCTTTGAATTTGCACGTACAATCAATGAATAACATCGCGTCCAGAGCTGACTAGTAAAAAAGCTACAAAAGCAAAAGACAAGACGTTTGTATTCAAAGTTAAAAAACCAACACACTGCAACATTTTTAAATGTTTCAAATAAAGGATCTCATATCTATGGGTCTATCTTCTATATTCTGATGCTGATGATTAGATAATACCCTGACATCATAGCCTATACGAATATTAGTTTAGATTTTTTTTTC
Organism: Rutilus rutilus; assembly: GCF_951802725.1. NCBI lineage: Eukaryota > Metazoa > Chordata > Actinopteri > Cypriniformes > Leuciscidae > Rutilus > Rutilus rutilus. Next base: position 13,069,830 of record NC_140232.1, on the reverse strand, counting down.
CTGCTCAGTAGCGATCGTGTCTTTCTCTTCCACTTGATTTGTGTATAGCATATTTAAGGTAGCAATGCAATACATAATAACATATTACTGATATTAATAATATGACAATATCTGCAGTCAATATTGATTAAATGGGAGGGAAAAATCCTGCCCATAACGCAGAAAAATTATAAAAGCACGTTCATGTTCATCTACTGAAGTGGTATTCTGGAACTGTGAATAAACTGAATAAAACAGCAAAATAACAACAAGAACAATAACATCTTCATTAAACAAAAAAGAGATTAGCTTAGATAAAGTTTGATAGGCTACCAGTAACAAGTCTGGACCCATTACTATTTTTAATGTTTTTGAAAGAAGTTTATTATTATGCTACAAGCCTGCATTTATTTGATCAAAAATACAGAAAAAAAAACAGGAATATTCAGCAAGGATGTGTTAAATTTATAAAAGTGATATTGAAGACTTTTTTAAAACAACTTTTTAATAATCAAAGAATCATGAAAAAAAGTATCACATGTTATAAAATAAATATTAAGCACCATTTCTAACATTTGATAATAAATCAGAATATTATAAAGTTTTCTGAAGGATCACGTGACACTAAATTCAGCTTTGCATCACAGAAATATATTTTAAAGTATAGCCTTATAAAATAGAAAACCATTATTTTAAATTGTAATAATATTTCACTATATTATTTTTCTGTATTTTTGAACAAATAAATCCAGGCTTGATGAGCATAAGAGACTTCTTTCAAAAACATTACAAATAGTAATTTGTCCAAACTTATGTACTGTGTAAGTAAAAATATACTAAATTTAAAATTAAATGTTGTATAAATAAAAAGGTTAGGAATCATATTTGTTTCAAGTGTGTTTTATTGGGGGTGGGGGGGCCTCCAACATGAATTTTGCCTAGGGCCTCCAAATGTCTAGATCCGGCCCTGTGCATAGTGGTTAAATTATAAAAAGATACTTTAGAAATATGACACAGTATAAATGTACATGTAAATACTGTTTGGATAAATGTGTAAATATATTACACAATTTCTATTGTGATTGTGAAAATGGTCATGACTTTTAGGGCTTGAACAGTTATAGTTAACTGTCTAAATATGCCCATTTAAAATATTCTGTAATTATTCTGAAAAGTCATTGTTGAACATGTATTTTCACCTTAAAAACTGCTATTTACAAGCTTTAGGTTCTCTGTGTTTGAGCAAGAGCAGCACCAAACCAGTAGGTGGTGCTAATGTCCCAAATTTAGGTACGTGTTAACACGTAAATACGCGTTAACGCGATAGTTTCACACGTTTCGGCCCTTTTGGCCTTCCATAGTTTCACACGTTTTGGCCCTTTTGGCCTTCCATAGGATTTGGCCAATCGTGGATCAGCTGTGTCGTCATCAGAGCTCGTGCAGCCGCTCTGGAGAACTGACAGTCCTGCGGCTGCTCTCAAAACGCTCTCGCGCTTCTTTGATGGCATCTGTCACAGTCACGTGGCGTCGGCACTGAATCAAGTCAGACTAAATTTCTAACCGGTATGCACTGCTTCAAGTCAGCCACCGATCGGTCTGCGCAGAGCTGCATGAAGTCTAACAAGCCTACACACACAGGCTGCGTACGAAACCGCATACTTCCCTGCTATACAGTAGGGAAAAAACAGTAGGTAAGCGAATAAGTGTCCGAATCATTAGTATCCATAAAAGAGTAGGCGAGAATTACCTGGCGTACTAATTTGCGCGAGATTCGGACATGCGTGACTCTTTAGCATGACACAATTAATCACGAGACACACAAGAGTCAATGCCATTTCACAATCAAAGCTGACATAATGACGCAAACTGTCATGAGACGTAATTTCACTATAAGAACTGATGTAATGTTTATTTGGGTGGCAAATTTTGATCTATGGTGATCACTTTTGGATGACCTATCAGTATAGAAAATTGACCTTTTTAATTTTATTATCACAGAGGAGTATTTGCCTGGAATTGATTTTAACAGGCATTTCAGAGTATTATGAGCATTATTATTTTCTAACCATTCAAAAATGGCATGACATCCAATTATGTAAAATAATTCAAACTCATATGTGACCGTGGACCACAAAATCAGTCACATGGGTAAATTTTTTTAAATTGAGATTTATACATCATCTGAAAGCTGAATAATTAAGCTTTCAATTGATGTGTGGTTTGTTATGATAGGACCATATTTGGCTGAGATACAACTATTGAAAATCTGGAATCTGAGGGTGCAAAAAAATCTAAACATTGAGAAAAACTCCTTTAAAGTTGTTCATTTATGTTCGCGATTGTGCTGCATTCACTCACACAAATATGTTTTATATATTTATGGTAGGAAATTTACAAAATATCTTTATGGACCATGATCTTTACTTAATATCCTAATGATTTTTGGCATAAAAGAAAAATGGATAATTTTGACCCATACGATGTATTGTTGGCTATTGCCACAAATATACCCGTGCGACATGTGACTAGTTTTGTGGTCCAGGGTCACACATTAAGAGGTTTACTATACCCCCTTTCCCCCTTGGCTGAATATGGAGAAATCTAAGATAAAAGAATGTCCTGCCAATATTTTATATACATGGGATGACAAACTGATCAAAACAAGAACTAATAATCACATGATTATTCATTCGGTTCAGACTTGGTATAAACTGTGGTCTCTGTTGGGACAGGGTAATTTTCTTTCCCCTAAAACACCTTTATGGGGAAACAGATTACTACCAATGAGTTTTTATTCAATTACACTGTTGGAGCATTGTTTTGATGGTGATATTGTAATGTAGTTTGAACAGTTAAAAAATAGATATAATTTGAGTAATAAAGAATTCTTTAGTTATCTGCGATTACGAGATTGTTTAAGGGTCAAAGCAAAAACTTATCCTTAGATACCGGATTTGACATTTATTGAGCAACTCTGTTATTCTGATAAACCACTATATAAAACAATATCTAGAATATATGAAGCTATGATCTCAAATCAGCCTTTAGATGACCCAGATAAATCCAGAAGGAGATGGGAGCAGGATTTGGGGGTCAGATGGGGACCTGTGGGGTCAATTATGTAAAGATGGGGTCACCTCAACCTTGAATTCTAAGTAGATTAATTTCTTTATTACACTCTATCTAGATTACATACATTTAACAACAGTATTTCACCCCTCTGCTTCAGATGTGGTACAAAAGAAGGAACATTTTTGCATTTCACCTGGTTGTGTCCTAAAGTAAAGTTAAGTTTTGGGTGAGAGTATGTGTCTGTGATAGTATATCACAGATTCATGGAATTGATTTTCCAATGGATCCAGAGGTGTGTTTATTAGGCAATTTTACCAACTCTAACCTCCAAAACAGTCAAGCTATTAAGCTTACTGAAATGTTGTTAATAATAGCTAAAAAATGTATTGCTTTGAAATGGAAAGCAGACACTGATGTGCCAATTGTATTGCGGTTGTCGGAGATTTGCTGCTGTGTACCCTCAGAGAAGATTACATATTCAATGAGAGGCAGGGGTGAATTAATTTAGAAAATCTGGAAACCCTTTTTGAATTATATAAATATAGTGCCACATGACTTGATTGGATAAAGTTGATTTTCTAACTGCATCATTGTATCTCTCTTTTCCTTTTTTTTTTTTTTTTTTTGTTGTTGTTGTTGTTGTTGTTGCCTCCTTTGTGTCTTGTCTCCTTGCCTCCTTTGTGTCTTGATGTTTGTTATTGTAATTGTATTTGAAAAAAGCTAAATAAAATTAAAAAAGGAAGATTAATATAATGTAAAATATCAAAAGTTAAACTGCAGATTAAAAACTAAGAAATTTCCTTTGCTTAATACTTTTTTTCTCTTACAGTTTTTCTCGATTGCTTAAACACATTTCTTGAAACTATGCCTCATATTCTCAAAACAGTAAACACAAATCCATAACGTCTCACCCAATTCCCCAAACATCCTATTTTCATGTCAAAATGAAGCTCTACACTCAAAACCATTCACTCTTGCTGAAAAACCAAACTTTGCCCTCACACTGGACACACAAGCCCTCAAAATCACACACACTACAACATAGTCTAACACACTGGTGCAATAAATTCAAAACAACATTTCCAAAACTGGTAAGTTATGTTGCTTGTGGTTCCCCCCCTCACAAACCTTTTCACATGATGAACACAAAAGACACAACCAATGGATACACTGGCACATTTTTATTCATTCATGTACTACACAGTACAACACACACACACACACAATTTTTTTTTTTTACTCTCTCCTCTATTTTTTTTTTATAGTATTTACTTACTTACAGTAAGATGTGTGTGACCATCATATGACAGTAAAAGAGCACGCACAAAACCTTATTCTAATATGGAATTGTATTGGAATGATAAAGAGTGTTGTTACGTGACAGGAGGGCCTCCACTCAAGGAGACAATATGATGAACACTATACTAGTCTAAGAATGTTCCACATATGGTTGAAATACCATCATTGGCCTAGAAAGATCTGGGAGTCAAGACTATAAAGGATGAAGGATGGCCAACCTTCACTGTCACACTCTGCAGCCACTCTGTGTGACTGTACGACTGCTGACCTTCTCTTGCAAGAAAATACACCTCATCAAAGACTATTGGAAATGTTTGTCTTTTATTCAGTGATAGAATTTTGTTTGCCACCACTCCTCCCTGAAGGCTCTCGAGGCGACAGTAAAGCGACTCAAATTTGGCCTTACTCGTAGCCCAGCCTCCCTCATAGTCATACCATTGACAAAGACGTGCAACTAGAGTGGCTTGAATTTCATCTGAGACTGCTTGTCTTCTTGCCCTTCCTCCTCCTCCTCCTTATCCCTCCTCGATCTCTTCCTTCATGTCTTTCTGGATCCATTGTTCCAAAACTCAATAAACTGATTTGGGCCCCTTTATCTATCTATTGAAGGATCTGATTGATGTGTGTTAAATTTGGACTCTTAGTGTTTCCACCTGGGTAATTGTGTGCTAACTGAGCTGAAGCTGTGCTGACTTGAGTGAACAATATTGAATGCTAGTGCTTTCTATATGACAACATGGTCTAGGCAATGAGAAATGAAGGGATTTGTGTGTAGAGTTTTGCAGTGCATGTGTCAAAACAGGGAATAGTGTTTATAGTTTAGTGAAATGGGTGTGCTTTTTGATAAATGGCATTATGGTTTTGAAATTTTAGTTCAAAAGCCTGGTTATAGTGTTTAAGCAATCGAGAAAAACTGTAATTTCAGGAGTACCCTTCATAGTGTACAACAGAAAAATGTACTTAAGCAGAACTTTTTATAAATTCAGTTGACAGTATTTTATTTTGATAATGAACAGGCTGTGATTTCAAATTAGCAGTGCTACTGACATATTGTGCACGCGAGAGGTGACTGTGCAATCACTTGGATTTTTTCCTCAGCAGTGGAAACAAATGAATACTCTTATTTATGGTCATACAGATAATAGTACATCATTCAAAACTGTAAACACACACACACACACACACACACACACACACACACACACACACACACACACACACACACACACACACACACACACTAATATGCTATTATACTCCATATAACTCAACTCCATGTAAAAGCCAGAAATTAAGCTTTTTTTTGCACAGGCCTATCTAAAGGGTTAATGGTGCCACCTGGTTATCAACAGTAAAAATTACAAATTGTACCTCTTCCCAACAGGGAAAACCACCAACAATCAAAAATGCATGATTATATGGTGTCATGGCTTTGCAATCAAAAAATGTGGTTATAATGGAAGTCAATGGGGCAAAAACAGCCACGAACAGTAAATGAGGGAGAAAAAGTTAAAATCTGATGCTGCACAAAAACTAACAATGCATCAAAACCAATGTTGTTTCTAATCTTTGACATGTCCAAGACTGTGATAAAAGGTTAAAAAAAATCCAGTCCACAATCACATTTTATATTGAAAATAAGTCATTTTGTGTGTTTTTTTCCCCCCAAATCAGTGACATCATTTATGAATTTGGCAATTAAAGAGTTAAAATCCAGAATTTGTTTTAAACATTTAGTAGTTTTGATCAGGACTGAGGTTGATTAATAGATTTATGCAAAAAAAATTTTTTTTTAAATATTTATCTGATACATTTTTACAGCAGTTTAAAGTAGTGGCTGTTTTCAGCCACGAACATAACGAAAGGGTAGTGAATTTGAACAAAGCACAAGGGTTAAAAATGACTACAAAATGTCATGCCTTTGAAAAATAAAGAAAACAGGATGCGGGTTCTGCCGTCTCTGTCTCCACGTGCCCCAAAATCAACCAAAACACAGCGAATACTTGACGCACAGACATAAGAAATATAGATAAATTATCTATCTATAGAAACCTTTAAGTGTCTACTTTTTAGTCCAAAAAAAAAAAAACGGTAGACTGTTATAAATTATTTCGCGGACCCCACTTTGAGAACCACTGCCCTAACAGATGTGTGACCAGCGAGCTGCCTGACCTCTCAGTCCTCCAAGTGGCCGGGCTGTATTAGGACTTTACCAGCACTACCTCCCCTTTGGCCACCACAATCAAGATGTTCAGCGAGGATTTATTGGTGGATTCTCCCTTTGGAAAAGTTCAGGCTGGGAGTTTGTTGTAATACCAGCAGCAACAATCCGCAACATTATTCACCATCAAGATGCCACTTGTTGGTTACAGCCTTGACCCATCTGTCTACTTGTTTGTAGATAGCGAAAACTTAGTTTTTTATATATAAATAACATGTTTTACAGGAAATGTTTAACACTTTATCAGAGTAATTTATATTTACATGTTTACATTATTGCTGTGCAAGTATCAAATTAATTTATATTTACATGTTTACATTATTGCAGTGCAGGTATCAAAGTAATTTATATTTACATGTTTACATTATTTACATGTAAATGCAAATTCTTCCATCCACAATTTCTCTACTAAATATTATTTTAATCAATGTATTGTGCTGTTCTTTTGTATCGAATATTCAAGGGGATATTCAAGGGGGAAACCTATGGGGATAAAAGTCTGTCACTAGCGTTTACTCTTCAATACTTTGCAAATGCTTTTATTAAGGTCATTGTGCTGAAACAAAGTAGAAATTCTACTAGAATAAGGTAAGTAATAGCCCCTTTCGCACATTTAACACATTTCACCTGTTTTCACACATGTTCCAATTTTCTCCATGTTTTCTGCAAAACACTACACAAAAATGCCCTCATTTTGCTAAACACATAATTAACTCAAGTGTCACACTGTGAACTCAAATAGCACAAATTTATCCATGTGTAAACATTTAGTAGCAAAACTAATGACACACCAATCAGAGTCTCAGAATAATAAAAATAGGGCCACAGTGATTATGTGCTTTGGAAAATGAATCCTTGGGGTGGGCAAGTTGGGGAAAGTTACTTTTAAAAGTAATGCATTACAATATTGCGTTACTCCCCCCAAAAGTAACTAATTGCGTTACTTAGTTACTTTTTATGAAAAGTAATGTTACATTACTTTTGCATTACTTTTTCTCATCTGGGCTGGTCTTGCTTGTTTGTTTTTTAATAAAAAATAAATAAATAAAAAAAAAACTATTTTTGGCAGATTTCACACCGAAAGTGAAGGAAATGCTAATGTATGCCTGTACAGTAGAGGGCACCGCTCAAACAAACCTTTCAGCTGTGCTGTTGTTCTAGATTTATGAACAATAGCAGAGAATGTCTAATAAGGGGAGAAGTTTCACTCTCAGTAAACTTCCGGCTTCTGAACAGGTTGCAGTTCCACTCTGATTCCATATGAGGGCGCTCACAGGACGAGTGCAGAATGAATGGAGGTCTATGGCGCTATACACATCAAAATCCACTTTTCTCAGGTTATAATTTTTTGTCTAGTAATTTGAATGTTGTATTTGAAAGGAGATGCAAAGGAATTACACATTGCGGGGTGTTTTTATTTTTTAGAGTCACTTATTTGCTTTAAAAAGTCTTTTAAATCGTCAATGATGTCATACACATCGTACGACCAGAGATACTGCTTAACGGCAATCCTTCACTCACTCTGGTGCGTTCGCGCTCTGCACTTTCTTTTCACTCGAGGCATCGACAACACAGCTGATACAGGTAAACACACGTGCTAGAAGAGTTTTTGTTTTGTTTGTTTCTGGTCCCGCTTCGGATGCCACGATGCCATCAAGCGGTCGTATTCAGCTTCTGGTCGTAATCAGTCCTTCACTGACCAATCAGCATTCATTAGCAGAATGCTAGCGTGTTATGGGCAACAACAACTCAACTTGTAAGAAATCGAAAGGACATAAGTACTCGTTCATTCAACTTTCGACCTATAACCCATGTTGAACCTACAATGAACTCTGAGATTTCTCAACGGCAATCGGGTGAAAGAGACACATTTAGCCGTCTAGCCCCATAGACTCCCATTCATTCTGCACTCATGGGCGATCGCCCCCAGTGGAACTCTGGTGGAACTACAACCAAAATTCGGTACAATAGGACTTAATAGGGAGTGGGCAGGCTCTCCGTAGACGGGCTCTGACAATAGGATACAGGAGAAAGAAGTTCAACACTCTTATTTCTAAATCTATTCTAAAGTAATTTTTACTTATTAGTATGGTTGAATTAGGTCATTGAAGGTCAGCAGCAAAGACATTGGTTAATAAAGTGAGATTAAAAACATAATGTATATTTGTTTAATTTAATATGGTTAATTATAAAAGTTTTGCGTATAATTCTGAGATTGCATTTCACTGTTTTTATTCATTTTGAGGAATACTGAATGTTTTCGTGCAAGTGAGATGAGTAAATGCATTTTCACATTTAGGGCCTTATCTTACGCAACTGTTTTTTTGCTAGTTTCAGTCCGACGCAGTTATAATTTTCACGCCCTGTGCTACGTTGTTTAAATAGCACAGGCATTTGTGCCCGTTTGTGTGCCCATGCTGGTCTGAAAATGAGGTGTGTTCTGGCGCATTGTTGGCACGTTGCTATTTTGAGGCAACAGAAATAGACTGCGCCATTAACCAACTGAAACCTGGTCTAAAGTCAATGGCGCAATATATATATATATATATATATATATATATATATATATATATATAGTCGTGAACGCGGATTGACAACAGACCCGGAAGAGAATACAATGCTGAATAAAGTCGTAGTTTTTGTTATTTTTGGACCAAAATGTATTTTCGATGCTTCAAAAACTTCTAACTAACCCACTGATGTCACATGGACTACTTTGATGATGTTTGTATTACCTTTCTGGACATGGACAGTATACCGTACATACATTTTCAATGGAGGGACAGAAAGCTCTCGGACTAAATCTAAAATATCTTAAACTGTGTTCCGAAGATGAACGGAGGTCTTACGGGCTTGGAACGACATGAGGGTGAGTCATTAATGACATCATTTTCATTTTTGGGTGAACTAACCCTTTAAAATTTGGGTTTTACAGACAGGTTACTTTTATGTAACCTTTCCAACTTCATATTTTATTAATTTATATATTTAATTTTCTTTTAAAGATTTTATAGATGTGATAAAATAAGTAATTTGCTGTGATTGCAAATATTTCAAAGATCAGTAGTGTGGACTAGGGGGACCACTGGCGGTCCATGTCCATTTTATGTTTCCATGTGAAGAATCTGGGCAATCTGTAAATGGCCTTCTTCATATAAAACAAATGGAGAACAGTTGATCACAAATAAACAAAAAAATAAATAAACAGTTTGAAGAAGATGGCCAATCTAATAATCTAGCCAATGAGAGAAGATTATTATTATTATTATTTTTATTTTTATTTTTTTATGTCACTGGTTTCTAGGTATATATTGGAGTTGGTCATTCGTTAACAAGCAGAAAAATAGAAGATCTGAATTGACCAATTGTTTTAATCTATTCAAGCAAACTACAAAAATTAAAATGGTTAAAGCCGTAAGTCCATTAAAATGCTGTTATGGAGTCTGCATTTGAATTAAGCTCTCAGTGGTCATTCCTAACTTTAGAGCCAAGGTTGAATTATTAACTGATTTGGCCAGGAAACAATTAGACAAGACAAACAGTGTTTGAATGTGTGCCAGTAATTACTGCCACAGTGTGAAATAAACAAAAAATAAATGCATCTGATCTTGGCCCATCATCATGACTGATTGTTTGATGTGTGATAATATGTTATCACGAAACATAGGAAACAATGTAGTAGGCTAATTATTATGTAGCCTACATTGTTTCCTATGTTTCGTGATAACATTGTTTCCTAAGCAATGGTGTGTTGGCCAATTTATTCAGAAAGGTAGGCCTAATCTATTTATTGTATGTGACTGTATATGTGCAGTTTATTTCCTGTAAATGTGACAGGGATGTATAAATCCAAACACATCATTAGTTTGAGGATAAGCATGTGGTGAAACCAGGTCTAGCTAGGTAACAGTTAGGTTAAACCAGTTTGGAAAAGTCCCAAGAGTCATAAAAAAACAGCTGAATCAAAGTCATCATGCGTTCGATCGCCTTCATATTTAAAAAGTAACAAACATTATTAGGTATTTTGCAATAGTGAGAAAATAACTCTTAAGTTGCTGATAACATGCCTTTTTTATATTTAACTATCCAAAACATACATAAAACAATCAGTTTTATTGTCTTGGTATGGCCTGGTGAGACCAAGCCTGTGGGAGTTAAACCAGTATGAAAAATCCCCAAATCTCCATGACAGTCATACACACAGACAAGCTGCATTATATATTTAGATCTGTGAAATTTCATATTTCCTCAAACAATAGTGAACATGCCGATGTTGAAACCAAAGTTCCCTAATCGTGTGAAAGTACCTCTCATTTTGGTTTGACTTGTCAGCATTATATCTAACTGTTCTAAAGATCATTTTACAGAAGCGCTAATATTATTATTGTAGCAATATATGAATATTATTTATTTATTTTTCTCTGTTATCTATAATATCAGGTAATCATCAAAATCCTAATTAAAAAAAAAAAAACAATCAGGTGTTATACAAGAAAAATAAACATACGCCCTTATATAACCTTGGGAGTAAAATTAAAATTGGTCAAGCTTTAGATTTTTCTCAGGCCAACTTTTGTTGCTAATGTACTAGCATACAAAAAACAAAATCACAATGTCATCACAACCTGAACACAGTCACAGTTTTTCTCAATCGATTTGACACCTTTCCTTAAAGGAATGTCTAGGCTCTCAAACAATTAACACTGGAAATTAAACACACTCTTATGATGGCAAAACAGTTCAATATTCACTGCATAATGAAGCACTTTTATTGTAGTAATGCATTTATAATATATAAATAATAACATAAAAACTACAAGTGTGTTCTCTGTTGATTTGATAACAAATTAATCTGTAGAAACAAGAAATGCATGAATGAAAATACGTTTAACGTGAAATTTTTTAATGAGGAGTTTAATTTAGTATAACAATGAGTTTTCACCAAAACTGATCTTGCCTCAGGTGGATGCAGTGAATGCTAGATCCATCCTTGACATTGTCTCAACTTCTCAACCGGCCTCTTTGCATGGAATTTTTTAGTTTGGAGAAATGTATCAAACTGATTGAGAAAAACTGTAACATACAATTGTGAACAACACAAAATTGTTTGCACACCAATTAGAACCATAGATGAGATTATTGGTTTAGGGTTGAAACAATATAGAAAGTGCTCTCAAATTACAGGACAACTGCAAGTACAAGAAGGTGGAGGAAGGCCAAGAAGAACATTTGTCTCTGATGAGATCTGTGCTACTGTAGTTTATCATGTGCTTCTCTTACCTAAATCAAGCGTAGCGTCAATTATGACAGGTCACGTTAGTCAAGCTCGCATCAGCTGACTCTCATCTGATCCACGTCTACCTATCTCAAGGAATCGTGCTATCGGGAATTTAGCGAGAAGAATTCGTTCCCCACAAGGATTTCACCTCAGATTCATTCAAGTTCATGAACTTGAACACGAGATTCGCCGCATTGATCATAAGCTGCCTGGTTTGAAAGTGACCTCAGTCTACATTGCTGTTCGCATCACTGTATAGCGTATTAGAAATATGCTTGCTCTAAAAACCCTGCTTATTTTATAGGCTATCTAGTTGCTATTGAAAATTGCTTTCTATAAAAGCTGTTTGTTGCTATTGGAAACATGGTTGTTTTAAGGTTATTTAGCCCAGTCATTATTTGGAACATAGCTGTATTTTAGGCTTGTATCTGTTGTCATTGTCACACGCTGTGCTAAGCATATCAGGTATCAGCAATATGCTGTCATTTCAGCAACTTGCTATCGCCTACTATACTGGTGGTTGCTAGTGCAAAAATGATAGAATATATGCTTGTTACTTAAGCCTAATTTATACTTCTGCGTTGGACCTACACCGGAGCCTCTACACTGTAGGTTATGAGTTGGTTTTCTTTTATACTTCTGCATCGTTGTCCGCGTTGACGTGCAATTACACATGAGGGAGCCCCGAGGGAGGGGTTCTAGCAGACCAATCACAGCACTTGCGGTTCGCGTAGAACTGACCCGGCGTTACATTTTTGGAGAGGTGCACGTCAGGGTACACCGAAGGGTACGCATGCTACACACAGCCTACGACGTAGCTACGGCATGAGTTTGGTGCAGAAGTATAAAATTGGGGTTCAGGCTTCTAGTATTATTGTGCATACTGTTCTAAGCAACATGCTGTGTTAAGTAGCACATGCTTGTGGCTAAAGCTTATCTAGATTATCAGTAACATACTTGTGCAAAATACACAGTAGGTACATTCACCGCAGAGGTCTGTTATTCAACACTAACAACATCGTAGCTTGATGGTCCTGTGAAGGAGTGTGGAATCATGGGAGTCATCATCTTCACCTCCACAACCAATGGAATTCAGTATGAAGGGAGCAGAAATCATGTTTATGAATGAGGAAGCACACTGTACTAAGATGTGCACTGCATCTCGGACTACACTAGTTTTAATAGTCCTATGTAGATTTTGTTGCTGCTAGTCCGAGCTATTGCTGTAGGGTGTATGCTTCCCCTGCCAAACTACACTAGTTTTAATAATAGTTCTGTGATTATACAACATGGTTAATGTATCAGATTTTGCTGCCGCTAGGGGTGTAAGCTTCCCCCAATAGATCCCATACACTGTTAAATTGACTACAGCAACACGCTTGTTGCAATGTATAGCTGCTGACTACAGCTTGGGGTGATGCTTCCCCCATTAGATTGGATCTATAGTACCATTAACATATGCATAGTGTTCTGCCTCTGTTAGAGGCTGTGTATAATTTACAATGGACATCTACGTTTATAAATATTATAATTTCGTGATTGTTTAATATTATGTGTAAGTTTTATTTAACTGCCGCTATTATGTAAGTTCCTATGTGAGGACTTTTATTTTGACGCGTTTCCACGAGCAATGCGCATTGAGTAACAGGAAATGGCGAGCTCATGGTGCAGTGAACGCTTGAGATATGTTTGTGTTGCATCAATCCTTCACAGTTTAGGCCTATGCCACTAACATCAGGATGTATTAACCATTCTATCAGCATCAGTCATGTTGGGGGTAGCCTTTCATTTTAGTTACAATAAAAGTGAACAATCACAAGGATATAGACCTAAAGTTGAGAATGTAAAATGTTGTTCTTAAGGTTTTGCCTATTTGCTCTTTAAAGGGAAGAAACAAATATATTTGCACATAACAAAGTTGAATCTCATCACTTGGTTTGCAGAAATATTATTACTTCATCATTGCGAAAAAAAGAAAGTAACGTTATGTGTCACTATAATAGATTGCCTCTGTATTTGGATAATTATTTTAATATATAATTAACAGATTTTTATACTGTTGTGCAGTAGTTTTGGCACTACATTTGTCTTTAAACAGTTTGACATTAAAAATTGGAATATGCTTTCAAAATTGTGTGCATTCATTGTGCTTTTGTTACATTTATTTTAATTCAAAGAGTTCAAATGTTGGAGAATGGCATAAAGAAGTGATTACATTTATACCTCTGATATACTATACACTGTAAATTTTAGAAGCACTAGTACATGCAATTATCTTTATATATATATATATATATATATATATATATATATATATATATATATATATATTTTTTTTTTTTAAATTTTTGCCTTTTATTAGGATAGGACAGTAGCTAGACAGGAAGTAAGGTGGGAGAGAGAGAGGGGGGACAGGATCGGGAAAGGTCTACGAGCCGGGACTCTAACTCGGGTCGCCCAAAGCGCAATGGTGCTACATGTCGGCGTACTTACCCACGATTATTTTTAATTAAAATACTGCAAAACTACCCCTGCTGTAGGCCATTGCTTAGAAAAAAAGTTTATCTTTCAAATGTATTTATGCATCAGCTTAACCACACAAATGAGTCTTTTGGTTTAAAATGTGAGTCTTATTATTTAATTAGAAGGAATACATATTTAATAGCCTAAATATGAAATATTTAAGGAATCTATCCCTGCAGCCGGAACCAAAAGAAATCTGTCATCATTTACCATAAATTGACAAGTAAAGCCCTATTCGCACGGGATTAGTATTACCCCTGGACCTCTGTAATTAAGAAATTACCCCCTGACGTCTGTGTTTTTGGTGGCTCATTCACACGGGCAAATAAATGTTCGTAATTCCCTCGAGTTTACGGACTTTACAGCGCGCGCCCACCCATTCACACTTCACTGAACGTGCTGAAACGAAGATCGCGCTGCAGTATTGCAATTCAAAAAAAGAACTTATTTAAAACCAATTTATTAGAGAAATATATTATATATATTATAGAATATCATATTATTGTATAAATATATAATATATCCATATTTACAACAAGCCTGCCTGAAGAAGTATTATAAATACCGAAACGTCGCGATAGGCTTGTTTTTCTATTCATTTTATTTGGTTTATTTCATTTTATATCACTTTTACTCTTTCACACTTTGATTTCTTGAGATACTTACAGGATGGACGTCTTTAAGGCCGTGTGAGACAATAAAGAAATGCTCCACGATACAGACTACTAAGTTACACTTCCACAAAAAGCGTCCAAACTTTCCAAAAGAGCTTCCATGTTGCGCCAAAATGCTTAATTTGACGTTTCCATGACAACGGTCCGAGTTGAGCTTCCGGATCACGTCTTTACTGTAGTTTGTTTTCTCTTTTGCAGCACTATAGTTTTTATTGGAGAAAAACTATAATCGGATTGGAGTAGAGCATATCGAGAGATTTTATTGTTAATATAGTTTTAATGCAGACGTAAAATGGACTGTTAAACGGCCCATAATGGTTATTACGTTCTTTAGGAAACGATAGGCTCACAGAAAAACAGCCCAAATCACAGACATGGGGATTCGCGTGGGACTGGTATTATCAGAGGACCCCTGTGTTGGCCGAAATATGGTAGGTAATTTTCGGGGGAATTTTTACAGACATGGCAGATTCGCACGGGATAAAAATCACAGACGACCTCTGCGATTATTACAAATTACCGGAGGTCCCTAGGTAATACTAATCCCGTGCGAATAGGGCTTTAGTGTGACGCATCTGTTCAGCTGGGTTGTCAATGGCTGTGACTTTATCGCAGAACTCGCTGTGATTGGACTATCTTTTAACCCATATAAAATGGCGCTTCATGTTCCAAAGTATGTTTTGGTGTTATTACATTAGTTATACATTAAGTTAACTATAAAGTGTCTCTATGGTGTAAGGAATTCCTCTTTTACCGAGATCCCAACCCTAAGCATTTCTGCACATTTCAATGAACTACAGCACCATGTTTCCTGTTCCATTGATGGAATGACAGAGATATGTGGGTAATGTAGTTTAAAACGTTTAGTAATGAAACAATAAATGTTAAATAATATATTTGATGGACAACTGGATATCTAAATGTGTTCATTGTACAAACCTTTATGACTTATATGAGGGACAGGCTGAAATGTGATATTTTACTGTGAGCACTTTTAAAAAACCTTTATGCCAGCTTTCCATATATGTCTGAAAACTATGCCCAACCTTATTTAGTAAACATATCATAAGCAGTTGTCCTGCCGATACACTAACCGGACTTTGAGTTACAGCCGTTTGAAATGTGCATTTTGCTCTTCCGGGGGCCGTTGCTGGGCCCCTGGGGGTGGAAGGGCAGTAAAATCTACACAGATCTACTCTCCTCATCATTGACAACAAACTTTGTTGAGTCACATTTAAATATCAGAGTATTTTATCTTTCCCCCCCTTTTCCATCATGCTTGTATTAGGTTTTGATGGGTATTGTGTGACCATCTGATATGAAAATACTTTAAAGAAATGCTGTAATATATAATAATAATTATTATTATTTCTTTGCTTTTTTGTATGAACACCAATAAATATAATGGATGAACCTGCAACAACTTGCCATTATCCAATTTCCAGTGTTGGCAGTAAATAAAAATCTATTTATATATTTACACTTCACTATTACTATTACATGGATAATGTACCATTCAGTAAAACAACAAAGAAACAGTGCCAAAATTTCCTCTTTTCTTTTCTAATGTCAGGTTCGCATCTTTTCTCTTTATTCTAGAGCATTATGTTTTGTATTTATTATCTTTGAACTGATTATGAAATTGGCATGATACATTTACCTGACATAATAATTGTTACTATTAAAAGACAAGTGAAATTGGTTGACTGTAACATAGGGATCCACTGGAGGCAAGTTTGTAGAACCCAAGTGCAGTTTATTTAAAGATCCAAAACATAAAAAATAAAACAAAATACAAAATACAAAACAAAAACTTGGCATGGCTTGGCATGGCTTGGATTGGATTGGATTGGCTTGGCAAAACATGAAACATGAAACATAAGATTCACCGACAGCAGTTACACAAAAAAAAAAAAAAAAAAAAAAAAACAAAGACACATGACAAACATGAGGGCTAAATACACAAGACAATGTAGGATTGAAAATAATCCAAGATATTTGAAACGAACAAAGACATTTGCTTGACTGTTTTATACCCCCTCTTTCTACCACAAGGACCATTTGGAGTTCCCAAAGACACAGAGAGTGATCAAAGCCTGTAGGCCAATATCTGTGTACTTTGGGGGTTGATGAATTGTCACACCTTTAGTTCAATGGGGGAAGTTGGAATTATCTGATTGGTCAGTTTAAACGTCTCACAATTGGGTTTTAGTCACATGGTCAGGAAGGGATAAAAGAAGATTTTAACTGTTACTATGTCTCTTTGGTGCTCTGGCTCTCTTATTCTCTGGGTCCCTTTCTTGGGGCTCTCTCTCTTTCCCTCATCTTTCCTCTTTCTCTCTCTCTCTCTCTCTCTCTCTCTCTCTCTGTGCGCATGTGTGAGCATTTGCGGAGCGAGTTAGAAGCGTGTGGTGGGTCTGAGTGTGATTTCTAACTTTTCTGTAGTTTGTTTGTTTGTTTATGTTTTTTGTATATTATTTGGTGTAGGGGAGGAGTTTTCTTTAGAGAAAGTTGTGGGAGTTTGCATGTTTGCACACTCGGCGACATGGGATTAAGATTTTGTGTAAATTCAGTGTAGATGAATGTGCTTTAGCGGTTGGCAATGTAGTTGGTTACAACGCTATTGTTTCTGCATCTAAAATGAATAATGCGATTGTTTTATTTTTAAACGCGATCGAAAAAGCCAATGAGGTTGTTCAAACGGGAGTCGTAATTGATACACTTACACATGTACTCCCTCTTAGGAGCCCTTCCAGAAAGATTATTTTGTCAAATATCCCTCCCTTTGTTTCTGTAAAACACCCTTGTGGAAACATGTAGTGTCTTTTCAGAGACAGGTCTACATGATTCTGAAAAACAATGCTGACGAGCTGAATCTGTCCTTTAATGTTAAAGTCGAGGACTTTAATTATATGGTTTATGCAACGTCTGAAACCATAATATAATGCTTTGGCTGTGGCAAAATTGCCCATCTGATGCGTGCTTGTCCTGAAAAAACGGACGAAAATGCCACTGTACAGACAAACTCTCAGAGTAATCTTTCTGAAGCTGTGTCTGTCACAGAGGATGTTGTGGCCCCTGCTGCTGTCGAGTCAGGTTCTGGTGGGTCGGTTGGGAATAAACCCACTGTGGCTGAAGTTACAGCAGGTCTGTTCTGATCGAAACAGCGGATCCCTGATCTCATGGGTTATGAGACAGGTAATTTAAGCAGTGATATCACTGTAACAACAAATAAAATGACACCTTCTGATAAACAGGACAGTGAGGGAGTTGTTGAATTGGAGATGGAAACAGAGTCAATCTTCAAAGTCCCTACTAAAAGGAAAAAAAGTCCAGATCAAGGTAATGAAACAAGTAAAAAAAGACAAAAATGAGGCTGAAAGTTTAGTCTCAGATAATGACAGTGACTCTACGGATTCCAACATTTCGGATTGTTCTTATCTTTCATCGCAAAATAAAAAAATGAAAATCAGGTACCAGTATTTAACGTTGAGGAATTTTTTTAAAGAAACTCAAGGCCTATGGAATTCAGGTTGAAGATTACTTCCCGATCGCTCAACTTTCCTTAATGATGCAAAAATTCTAATGAAAGGAGTTTTTGCAGATAAAGAAGTTTACCGTTAAAACTGTGAGTAAACTTAGAAAGCAAACCCTTAATGATGAAAAACAGGATATGGTGTAACTTCTTTTTTCTGGTAGAAGTCTTTGCCTTGCTGACTGTTTCTTTTAATTACTTATGTTTTTTTGTTTTGTTTTTTAATTTATGAGAGATTTTAAAATTGGAACTCTCAATTTAAATGGTGCCAGAGACAGTCAGAAGAGAATGTGTTTGTTTGAATTTATAAAACAAAAGCATATTGATGTTATGTTTGTCCAAGAATCACATAGCGACTTAAAAAATGAGGTAGACTGGAAAAAAGAGTGGGATGGGCATTTTTTTTTAGTCATATGTCTTCTAATAGTTAAAGGCTGTTTTTTTAAAAGTTAAAGCCAAGTTTGAAAATACTATAATGACTTTTAAAAAAATATATATGTATGCCCCTACAAAAGGGGCTGAAAGAATAGTTTTTTTTTTTTTTACAATTAGTGTTGTTATGAAAGACTTAAGCTCAGAAGAATTATTGTTCTTTGGTGGAGATTTTAACTGTACTGAAAATGATAAATTAGACAGGAATCATTTGGAGCCACATATTGCCTCACAAAAAGCTTTCACACAATTGATAAGAACATTTGATTTATGTGATGTTTGGAGGAATGTGCATCACAATAACAGACAATATACTTGGGCACATAGTAGAGATAATCTTATTTCTATGGCAAGACTGGATAGGCTTTGTGTTTAATTATCAAGCAAAGCTTACTAGAGAATGTACTGTAAAATAATTCCAGTCGGTTGTTCCGATCACTGTTCTGTTGTTTGTAATATTTTAATTAATTCTGTGCATTTAAAGAGTGCTTATTGGCATTTTAATACATCCCTTTTAAATGATAAAAAGTTTATTGAAATGTTTTATTTGTTTAAGGAAAATTTTAAGAATCAAAAACAGTTGTATACTTCCTTACAACAATGGTGGGATTGTGGGAAGGTCCACATTAAACAATTGTGTCAAGTGTACACTCTCAATGTCACTAAAGAAATGGCCCAGTCAATGAAAATGTTAGAAAATGAAATTTTAGATATTTTGAGTACAGCTTCTAGGTGATGGTGTTTGTTTTTAAAGCAGTACATCCAAAAAAGAATTCCTAGCAGACTTATTGGGTATGAAAGTTCAAGGGGCGTTAATCCGTTCGCGGTTTCAAAGCATCTCACAAATGGATGCACCATCTAAATTTTTGTGCAATTTAGAAAGAAAAAATGGCCAAAGTTGTATCATTCATTCACTACGCTCTGACACTGGGAAAGAACTTACTGAGCCTAGTGAAATACGCAAACATGCTGTTGTTTTCTACTCAAACCTGTATAAATGTGAATTGTCTCAAAGAGAAAATGAAGACACTACTTTTCTTAATGATCTTCCAAAGATTGATGAGGAGTCCATATGCTTGAAAAAATCTTTGTCACAAAATGAGTTATACGCAGCAATGATGAGTATGGAAAATGGAAAGACTCCTGGCATTGACGGGATTCCTGTTGATTTTTATAAAATTTTATAGCCAGTGATTGGTGAACATTTCTTTTTGGTTCTTAATGACAGTTTGAACAAAGGACTGTTACCGTTAAGCTGTAGAAGAGCTGTTATTACCCTGCTGCCTAAGAAGGGGGATCTACAAAATATAAGTAACTGGATACCGATGTCTCTTTTATGTGCAGATTATTAAATTTTATCAAAGGCTCTAGCTGCAAGGTTAAGTCAAGTTCTGAGTCAAGTAATACATTCCGATCAGAATTATTGTATACCCAATATGTCAATCTTCGACAACATATCTTTGGTCAGAGATGTTCTAGAGGTTTCAAGGTTATTAGGTGTTAATGGTGGTCTAATTTCGTTAGACCAGGAAAAAGCCTTTGACCGTGTAGAACATGCATATTTGAGGGATGTTTTAGAAGCTTTTGGTTTTAGTCAGAGTTTTATAAATACGATTGAGGCCATGTATCGTGATACTGAGAGTGTACTCAAAGTCAATGGTGGTTTGAGTGCTCCTTTTGAAATTCAGAGGGGAGTTAGACCGGGATGTGCCACGTCTGGAATGTTATATTCCCTGCACTGTAACGGATTTCTGTAATTTGAACAGTATTTTACTGTAATATGTACAGTAAGATACTGTAAAATATGTATACAGTATGTTACAGTAAACAGCAAAGGATTATGGGAAAATATAGGGTCACTACTGTAATTCTTCACTACTGTAAATCAATTTACAGTAGTGAACTTGCCCGCGAAAAACTGACCAATGGCAAGAGGGATTTCTTTTCAAGTGTTTTTTTGAGGGGTGAAGTGGCAGTTAATGCACGGACAAAAGATCATGTAACTCACCAAAAAGGTTAGTATATAATTTCTATTTTATGTAAAACAAACATTTTCAAATGTTTTTACTTATGTTAACAGCAAACTAACATGATGTATCGTTTTGTTTTCGTCTGAATGGTTTTAGTGCCTTTTTTTCCTGACTGTCGTCAGAATGGTTTTTTGGTGCCTTTATTACTGTCTTTTTTCCTGACTGTCGGCCGGGTCGCTGTCACGGTGATAATATTAACTGGTGAGTAAGTTAAGTTCACCTATATTAGCCGAAATATTCTTTAGTTAAAACTATAAAAAATAATGGTTGTGTGTTCCTCTGCCTCTTTAACGCAAGTTAGCTCATCAGGCGGGCGGAGTCGTCGGTAACGTTAACCGAGCTAACAGCGAACTCAACGTGAAATACTGAGGTAAAGTGAGATAGACGAAACCCTTGTTAAAGTGCGGGTTTTAAACAATATTTTCACGTAGGCCTATATGATTTATTTTCAGGTTTGTGATCTGGATAATGCCATCTGCAACGATGGAGTGTGTTGGAGCCTTTTCATTGTGACAACATCAACTGGTATGTAACGTTATGGTCAACTTCACCTAAATTAGCCGAAGTAAACTTATTAAACAGAGAAGCATAATAACTTTGGTATGTTCTGTCTCCTCTTTCACAACTTTTTGGCAGATGTACAACGTAAATACTGAGTAAAAACTAAGTTAAAGGGATAACGTTACACCTTAAACAGAAAATTATGTAGTCTGTCATCATTTACTCGCCCACAACGTGTTCTAAACCTGCATGAAGTTCTTTCGTCTGAACATAAAATAAGATATTTTGAATAATGTTGGTAAATAGTGGCTGGTCCGCATGGACTTCTATAATAGAAAAAATACTTTGGTTGTCAATGGGGACCAGTAACTGTTTGGTTGCTCATGTTCTTTAAAATATCTTCTTTTGTATACAGCACATTAAATAATTTAATGGAAGTTATGAACAAGTTGAGGGTGAGTAAATGGTGACAGAATTTACAATTTTGAGTAAACTAACCCTTTATCCAACACCATTGTTATTGTTAATTTCATCTTTTGTTTTATTTTCATGTTTGTGGTCTGAATTATGTCGTCTGAAATGTCGGAGGTGTATTTTGGAGTCTTTTTTGTGATTGCCTTCGTAATAGTGATAACATCTACAGGTGAGTAAGATGACATCAACTAAATTAGCTGAAGTATGCATTAGTTAAGCAGGCAAACATGTTCTTTTCTGTTCTTTATTTTGAATTTGCAGCGGCCATTCCCTCTGGACTGTACATCACTGCTGACGCTCTCCACTAATACACAGAACGGGTTGACGTTGGAGGAGGAAGAGGAGAAGGAGGAGGAAAGGGTTAGCAATATACCATTATCAATATAGTAAAGTTTTGCTAACTAATATTTTTAATGTTGTTTAATTGATTAAAAACTATAAACACCATACAACATTATATCTTACCTCATCTTCACCCCACATGTTATTGTTGTTAGTAATAAGGTCTGTTATTGTATTTTAGTTTTTTCTGTAAACTATAACACTAAAAGGCTGCTGTGACTTTGTCTGTTTCAGGAGAGTCTGTTCTCAAAGCAAAAACATGGATGCTGACAATGAAGGGCAGAATCATCATCCAGTTACAACTGCTAACAGACGACTCTTCAGCATTAGCTGTCTATTTTGTCGAATGCAGAATCAGGTAAACCAAAATATATATATACATATATATTTTTTTACATTACATTACATTTACATGCATGCATTTGGAAGTCACTTTTATCCAAAGCAACTTACATTGTATTAAGTTTAATTTAAATTATCCATTCCCTGGAAATCTAAGCTACAGGAATGTATTGAAAAAGAATGAAGCTTTAATGATTTTAATGTAATGTATTATGGGGTAACCATCCCTGTAGGTTAGGGGTGGAAATTGGCAAAAATTTGATGATTCGATAGTATTGCGATATTTGGGCCACAATTCAATATTATTCCGCTTCCTAACATTGCGATACAGCAAGTATTGCGATTTGATTCTGCGATATATTGCGATTCATGTCCCCCATATTATTCAAAGACATTACAAAAAATAAGACTGCTTAACTCACTTCAAATGTCACATTAAATCTGTGAACATCTTCTACACATTTACTGGAGGCTAGTGCAAAAACTTTGTCCTTGAACATTCAGGACACAGGACCTTATTACAGAACGTAATTATATGAACGCGTCACCACCGCATTAGCACCAAAAACATGGAGATTTTATTTTAGAGAATAATTACACAACCTATTCGATATACTATAATTCTATAATTAAATAAACTAATCGAATATCCAAAAATTGTGACTCATCCCTGCATGTAATACCTTGTTTTTTTCCCAAAATCTTCACTAACGTCTCGATTTTCGAAGGGGATTATAAACGTTTCTTCCTTAGTTCGCTTTTATTTAGGCCTATTACATTCACATTCTTTACTGTGGTAAAGTAGAAAAACGTTGTAGGACAGATAGCCTACATTTTTACTTGCACGTCAGATTCATTTCAACACAGGTTTTGCTTGTTATTAGACATGTACGGCACGTCAAGTTTATTTGATTTTTAGTTTCGCTCTCTTTGGCAGCGCAATTTCAAACATAGCTTAAATGTCTTGCCCTTGTGGAAGATTAAATTCACTTTTCATACCTTTTACAACAAGTAGAAAACATGAAGATATCAGAAAATAGATCGATGGTCTCTTTCCTCCTCGTGTCCCACATCCCTCTCAAAGCACAGAGCGGTATGGCTTCATGTGGAATCACGTGTCTTTGTGTGGAAGTATTAAACGAAAGTTTTTTTTTTTTATAGATTTAACTTTTCTATTATGTAAGTTTCTAATATTTACTGATATGTGTTTGAATGCTTTACAGGCTTTGTGTTGCTTCTTTGACGGAATTGCTCAAATAAAGACTTTTTTGCTCGAATAAACTACATTTTTTTTATTTCAATTTTCATAATAACCCCCGAACCACTGCAGGTAGTTGGTCCATTACCACCGCAGTGGTAAAAAAAAACTGCCACCGTCACAGCCTTATAACCTTTATTGTAATACTTTGCGCTACTGTATCAATATAATTGCGTGCGCAAAATATCGCGACACTGAACATAATCGATTTTTCCCCCACCACTACTGTAGGTGGATTCAGAATCAGATGTAGTGCTTTTATTAACGCCAAAGTACATGCAGCATCAAGTTTGAGGGTTAGGGAAAATTCTGCCAACACCGGTCTGAAAAAATGATATATTTTTCCCTGCTTGTGTTTGCAGGTTCATTCTGAGAGTCAACCCTGATGGCACCAAACACCAAAGGCACAGATCAGACGGAAATCTGGAAAGGTCCAAAGAAAAGCATCAGCCTGAAACCCTCAGTGTTTCTCATCAGAGAGCTTGTCAACTTTGACTGGCAAAATTTCTGAAATGTAACAACACAACACTGACTTTGACTGTATTTTATTGTTTTAAGGCCTGTTTTGCTTTTCAGTGTGTGTACGTTTTTGCCATGCTACAGATACAAATGGTCACCAGGAGATTAATTCTATGGACTTTGGAGATGTTGCCCTTTTTTTTCTTCAGCTAGTGGCTCCTAAAGGTCAAGATTTGTAATTTGTACTTCTAAAACAAAATGTTCAATGATTAAAAAGAATATTATAAGGACAAATGTTTGAGTTATTGTGATTTTTTGGGGGGTGGGGTAAACATAAATTAAAAAAAGAAAATTTAAATGATGAGGAAAAAAAACAAAAAAAAAACAATACTAATACTGTAAATGAAAATACGGTAATAATACAGTAAATGCTACAGTATACTGTAAGTGAAAATACAGTAATAATACTGTAAATGCAATTACAGTAAATGGTACAGTATACTGTTAAGTGAAAATACAGTAATAATACTGTAAAACATTTTACAGTAACTTACTGGCATCCAGCTGCCAGTAAGTTACTGTAAAATTTACAGCAACCTCTTTACAGTGTGGCCACTGAACCTCTGCTTCATAAATGAAGAACTGAGTTGAGAGGGTTTACTATACCACACTGTAATGTCACGTTGCACCTTTCTGCTTATGCTGATGGTGTAGTTGTTTTTATATCTGGAGCTGATGATATTGAAAAATTGGAGATTATTGTTAACAGTTAAAAAAAAAAAGAACTTCTGTAAAGGTTAACTGGGGAAAAAGTGAGGCCCTTTTAATGGGTGTTTGGAATAGAAAATCTGTCACGGAATGGTAAAAATAGTGAAGTGAGGATTCATGTGCGGGAAAGAATGAATTTTAATAAGTAATCAAAAATAAAACAAAACTACAACAAAAACTCCCCCTAGGGGAAACCAAGACAGGCATCTGGCATAACTGGAAACACAAGGGAACATAGAACAACAAACCAGCACAGGACTTCTTCTTCTTCTTCTTCTTTGTTTTTAACGGCGGTTGGCAACCAGCTTTTGGTGCATTACCGCCCCCTTCTGCTCCGGAGTGTGAATCAGACAATAGGCTTACAATCTAGTTTCCACATAAAAAAAAAAAAAAAAAAAAAAAAAAAAACCCTTTCATTCATTACCCAACACACTTACCCATATCCCTATTTTATCTTCATAACCTATTGAACAAACCAGTTTCCCTTAAGAAAGTTAACAATATCCTAACCTGTGCTCTATCACCTATGCTCAACACTCCTTTTAATGTTAAATCCTGCACCCCTATTTCCCTCAAATTATTCCTCATTGTTACTCTCTGTTCCTCATACCTCCTGCATCTTATAATTATGTGCTCCACTGACTCCTCTTCCTGACACCACTCACACAAGCCTGTCTTGTGTTTTCCTATCATTTTCAGTGATCTGTTTAAAGCACCGTGCCCCAGCCTTAACCTTGTCACTACAGTTTCCTCTCTCCTGTGCCCACCACCTAACCTATTTATTTTTACACTCTTTTGAATTTGATATAAATGCCTTCCTTTCTCCTCTCTGTCCCACCTTTCTTGCCAAATTTGGTTAGTTTTTTCCCAGATGATACTTTTGACCTCTGCTTTACTTATTTTAATTTGCATTTCTATATTTCCCTTCTTTAAAGCCCTCTTTGCCAATTCATCCACCTGCTCATTCCCTTTCACCCCTACATGTGCTGGAACCCACATAAATTGTACCTGTCCTCCTTGATTTGTTATTCTTGTTACTGACTGAAGGACTTCATATAATACATCTTGACGGCTAGAGTGAAAAGACCTTAAACTCTCAAGGACTGAGGATGAATCGGTGCATATCAGAACCTTTTCTTGACTTGTTTTTTCCACCCACCTTAACGCAACTAATACTGCCACCATTTCCACTGTATATACTCCTAAAAAATCAGATGTTCTTCTATTAATTCCTATTCCTTTAGCAGGTATTGCCACCCCATATCCTGTCACTCCTGTCTCAGGTTTCTTAGAACCATCTGTATACACATGTACAAATTCTTTATAATCTTTATTTATAAGGTACTTAAATGCACTTACCAAATCTATTTGATCTTTTCCATCATCTTTCCTTTTTAATTCTAACAAATACCAGTCAATATCAGGCCAAACAAGTAACCACGGAGCCACCATTGGATATACTACAGTAGGGCTCATCTTCAAATAAAATACTCCAAATTCTCTTGCTACCTCGTTGCCTATTCTACTAAAATTCTCTCCTTTGTAACTTGCATTCTCCCAGGTCTCCTGCAACACTATTTTTGTGGGGTGGAACTCATTATGACCCTGCAAATTAGCCCAATAATTTGTCATCAGCTGCCTCCTTCTAATTGCTAACGGCATTTCTCCCATTTCTACCTGCAGTGCAGGTACTGGTGAAGTTTTAAAAGCACCACTACACACTCTTAATGCCTGTGCCTGGATCCCATCTAGTTTCTTTAATAGAGATTTGGCTGCTGACCCATAAGCTACACTGCCATAATCCAACACAGATCTAATCAATGCCACATATACTGTTTTTAATGCATAACAACTAGCTCCCCATTGCCTACCTGTCAAACATCTCATTACATTAATTACTTTTTTGCATTTTCCTTCTATTTTCTTTATATGATCTACCCATGTTAACCGTGAATCGAAAATAATCCCCAAAAATTTGAAAGTTCCAACCCTTTCTAATTCTTTCCCATACATATTTAACTTCATCCCTTCCTTAATTTGTTTCTTGGTGAAAAAGACTGTTTGAGTTTTTTCTATTGAAAACTTAAACCCCCAATCATATCCCCACTCCACCACCTCATCAATTGCTCCTTGTACTTTCCTGATTGCATGCTCCATATTCCTTCCCCTTTTCCACAACGCCCCATCATCCGCAAACAGTGACCTCCCTATATCCATTGGTACCTTAGTAAAGACATCATCAATCATGATGATAAAAAGTAGTGGGCTAATCACACTGCCTTGAGGTGTTCCATTGCCCACATCGAACTGACTTGATATGTCTGACCCTATTCGTACTTCAATTTTTCTTCCAAACAAAAAATTCTTTATCCAATTAAAAACTCTTCCACCTACACCCATCAAGTGCAACTTTATCAACAATCCTTCCTTCCACACTACCAGCACAGGACTGCAAACACAGGGAGACTAAATAGGAAAGCAAACAACAGAGGGTAACGAGAAAGGCAGGTGGGGCAAATTAATCAATAATCAGGTAACAAGATGGGAGGGGCTAGACAATTGACAGGAGAGCACATGGCACAAGGAAATACATGACAAGCCATGTGCTCACAACAGACCAGACTATACACAAACACATGACAAACCGGGAGTGTCAGAGCTCTGTCACCAAACCAAGAGACAAACCAGACAGAAGTGACAGAACCCTGACATAAACTCCCAGTTTACCTGGAGGTTTAATCTGGAAGAAAGACAGATTAAAATATCTTGGAATCTTTTTAGGTAATGAGGATTTTATTAAAACAAATTGGGATTGTATGCTAGAAAAAAATTAAAGGAGTTTTACAGAAATGGAAATGGCTACTTCCCAAACTGTCTTATCGAGGTTGTACACTGATAATCAACAATCTGGTGGGGTCCTCGTTATGGCATAAACTTGCTTGTGTTGATCCTCCTTTTGGACTTTTGCCAAAGCTTCAAGGAGAAATGGTAAACTTTTTCTGGGACAATTTGCACTGGACTCCTCAAAGTGTTCTTTTCCTGCCAAGGGAGGAAGGAGGTCAAGGCTTGGTAAATCTTGTCAGCTGAGGAGCGACTTATTGGCTATGTTCATTCAACGACTATTGATGGGTCCCCAGAATCTAGTGTGGAGACCATTAGCACAAACCATTTTATGTGGGGTGAATGGAATGGGACTTCATGCTCCACTGTTCTTAATGTATTATGCTCTCCTGGATTTGACTAGACTACCTTCTTTTTATAAAAGTCTTTTTAAAGTGTGGAGACTTTTTAAACATGAGTGGACAGAGTCAGCCACATCTCTTTTCTGGTTGCTTGAGGAACCTGTGGTGTTTGGGAATCCCCTTGATGTGTCAGGAGATGACTTTCCAGGGCTAAAATACTTGCTGGTGTCAAAGAAATTACTGCAATTGAAAGATATTGTCGACAAAGCAGGAACTGGACTAAAAAATGCTGAAACTGTTGCTATACATCTGGGTATAAGATCAGTGAGATTTGCTAGAAAGTTTCTGAACAAACTGGATGGGGCTTTGAACTCAAGGAAAGAACTCTACTCGGGAGATATAGTATGGGTGATAATTCCCCTGACGCTAATGACTTTTTCCAGAATTATACCTGATCTTGAATCCTCATATAATAGTCCACTGTTGTGTTTGAATAAAAATGAAAATGTTGATTTTTGTACAGTTAAAGGAAAGGTGATATAGAAATGTATTGTGAAGATAATAAATAAACACGTTAAAAGACAGAGTTGACACAGTGTGGAGAGACAAACTGGGAGTGGTAGAGGAAATAAAACCAGAGTGGAGAGTATACAAACCACCATTGACTAAAAGAGAAGGCGATCTCCAGTGGAGAATCTTGCATGGTGCAATCGCTGTTAACGCTTTGAATCCCACTGTAAATGATAATTGTCCCTTCTGTTCAGAGAGAGAAGCAATATTCCATTGTTTTATGAATTGTGACAGACATTCGCCACTCTTTGATCTTTTAGAATTTTTATTTTCTTTATTAGGGATATTTTTTTACAAAGCAGTGTTTTATACTTGGCTTTAATAAAATATAAGTGTCAATTCATGTACTGTATTGTTGGTCAAGCCAAATTAGCGATTTATATTTCCAGAAGAAATTAAATAGAACAGAGAAATGGACAACACATTCTATCAGTTTTTAAGAATATGTCCAAATCAATAATTCTTGTTGATTTAAATTATTACAAGATGATGAATGCAATCAATGTTTTTTGAGACTGAATGGTGTTGTGTTAGTATGTGCTCTGTACTTAATGATGAGTTGTTTTTCATACGTGAATTAAGGTAGTTAAAATCACCTGTTTTTCTGTGAGATTATTATTATTATTAAAGGGATACTCCACTTTTTTCGGAAATATGCTCATTTTACAACTCCCCCAGAGGTAAACAGTTGAGTTTTACCGTTTTAGAATCCATTCAGCCGATCTCCGGGTCTGACGGTACCACTTTTAGCATAGCTTAGCATAGATCATTGATTCTGATGAGTCCAGTAGCATTTCTTTCAAAATGACCAAAGAGTTTCAATATTTTTCCTATTTAAAACTTGACTCTTCTGTAGTTAAACCGTGTACTAAGATCGACGGAAAATGAAAAGTTGCGATTTTCTAAGCCTATATGACTAGGAACTACTCTCATTCCGGCGTAATAATCAAGGAACTGTGCGGCTGTACCATAAGTGCAGCAGGCGTAATGATATGACGCAGCGCCTGAAAATAGGTCTAATAGGTTAGACAAACTTAGTCCCGGTCACGTTGGAAGAAGTTACCGAGCTGGGGACTATTTTCAGGCGCTGCGTCATATCATTACGCCTGCTGCACTCATGGTACAGCCACACAGTTCCTTGATTATTACGCCGGAATGAGAGTAGTTCCTAGTAATATAGGCTTAGAAAATCGCAACTTTTCATTTTCCGTCGATCTTGGTACACGGTTTAACTACAGAAGAGTCAAGTTTTAAATAGGAAAAATATTGAAACTCTTTGGTCATTTTGAAAGAAATGCTACTGGACTCATCAGAATCAATGATCTATGCTAAGCTATGCTAAAAGTGGTACCGTCAGACCCGGAGTTCGGCTGAATGGATTCTAAAACGGTAAAACTCAACTGTTTAACTCTGGGAGAGTTGTAAAATGAGCATATTTCCGAAAAAAGTGGAGTATCCCTTTAAAGTGTTTTAAAACTCAAAGCTCTCTCTCTCTCTCTCTCTCTCTCTCTCTGTGCATGTGCGAAGCGAATGGTGAGAGTGAGTGGACAGCTGAGCGCGTAGTGAGTGCGAACAGAATTAAATAAATAAACATTTTATTTTGATGGTCCCTTTTGAACGTGCTGTTGACTAGAAGTAACTTTGCAACGATATGTCAACTAACTTTCATTGGAGTATAAGTAGACTGTCTGCTTAATATCTGCAAACACTTTATTGTGATGGTCTTTTAGACACTCTACTGACTATAAGTAATTTTGCAACTACATGTTGTTGATTTAAAAATCTTGCTTTCCCCTGTTGTTTGATTTCATGGAAACAGACACCAGTGATTTTGCCAAGAGATCTCTTATTTATTTTATATAAGACATAGGAAGAAGAGACAATGGATAAAACAAAGGTCGTGATTCAGCTTCGCAGTCATCTTCCTGCTTTTCGGACAGAAGGGCTTGGTTTTTATACCATTAGCCAACATCTCGTCATCTCTCTGCCATAGACAAAGACTATCAGTTATTGTATATGTTGACCAGAAAACTGCATTATCAGAAAAACACATGATGTGAAACACATGATTATAATGTAACTAAAACAGTACATCACCAGAGAAACATGTGGTTCCCATTAACAATGTATCTCTTTATGCTATGCTCGGTGAAAACACTGCACATACATTTCAGTCTAACTCCAACACACTCAAAGTCTCACAAAGTCTCTCCTCCATGATTCACAAAATACAATTCATTACAAATGATTATAAATGTATATAAAAATAATAACACATACATAATACTACTGATTAATAATACTATTGATTATGAATATTAATAAAAAGTAATAATAATACTAAAAACAATATTAGATAAAAATGTTAGTCTTCAATGTCAACTTAATCTAACCCTAACCCTAACCCTACCAGTCTATTAATACTTAACTAACACTCTAATGAGAGTCAGTACACATGTAGGTGCAGCGTTACTTTTAGTCAACTAACTTTGATTTCTTTGGTGTTAAAGGGACCATCAAAATAAAGTGAAACCAGTTTTTTTAAAGCATTCATTCATCTGTAAAAATGAGAATGTTAGACAATAGAAAAACATGGGATCAAGGACAAAACTACTACAGCAAGACAAATAAAATATTTACTATAATATTATTTCTCAAATATGAATTTATAACTATACCTTTCCTTCATTTTTAGTAGACCCATACTACACCAGTGTGTTTTTGTGTTTACTTGTTTACAAAAAAAATACATAAGAATGATAACATTAATAAACTGATAAGATGTAGGCCTATTTTTATGATTATGGTTAGTCATTATTTTCACTTAATTTGACAAACGTTCTAAAGCATTGATAGAAAAAAACAACTGTTAATGCATCTGAAGCTTAACATTTATGATAACCTTTGATAACGTATGACGATTGTGATATAAAAAAAAAAGATAAAGTATGACGTTATTAAAAAGATTTCCAGTTGAGTGTAAAGCAACATTCAAATCATGCAACATGCAACTCCAAGTTATGTTGTCTTGAGCTATCAGCCTATGATTCAAAGGCTGTTTTAAAAATATGCAGACAACTTTGGGAGACAGAATAAAAACACAATAATATAATTGTAAATATTTATTTAAACATGCAAAATTAAAAAGCTTAATCTCAGTCATTCATGAGAAACGAACAGTTCTACTTCTACTTTGTTCAACTTTATTACCTGTTTGAAATAATCCATAAAACAAAACGCGATCTGAGGCGCTCACGCTAATAATTTCTGTTCCACTCGCCTGTAGTATTGGTTGCCCCCGCCCACGATATGGTCTATGGTAGCTCCATCCATTGGAACCAAATATTTCAGGAACCGAATATATTGTAACACCGGTGTTTTCGTACACTATGGCGGCCCATACAGGTGGTGTTTTAGATTCCCTCACGCAGCGGCATGGAGTTAAAATCGTGGCGGCGGGCAGTGCAGAGGAATGTAGTTTAGCTGTTGGAAAAGTGATTGGACATGCATGCGTTTTGGCTGCTTCAAAGATGAACAATGCAATTGTACTTTTTTTGAGCATGGTAGAAAAGGCAAATGAGGTGGTAGAAAAGGGCATTGAAGTGAGGGGTTAATTTTCACCTGTACTTCCACTTTCTACACCAGTTAAAAAGGTGACTTTGTCAAATGTTCCACCATTTATCAAGGATGAAGTGCTAGCAAGAGAGCTTTTAAGCTTGGTAAACTTGTTTCACCTGTTAAGAAGATCGTAATCGCCAGTAAATCGGAACTGTTGAAACATGTCGTTTCCTTTAGAAGGTTTACATACATGGTTTTAAACAATGGGAACGAATTGATCTGAATTTAAAATTCAGAATAGATTAATTTGATTATACAGTGTTTGTGTCGACTGACTCTATGAGATGTTTTGGATGTGGAAAGACGGGTCATCAGATTCGTGCTTGTCCGACCAGTAACGCGAATGTCAATAAACCCGGGCCTTCGGGTGTACAGCGTGAAGTGGTTCATTCTAATGATGCGGATAAATTAGTTTCAACTGATGCTGGTGTAAATCAAGAGTCTACAGTTGAAACAAGAAATGAAAAAATTGTCGTTGAAGAACATGGCATTGAACAGTTAGAATCGGCGAAAAATTAGTCTAATGAGAATAGTGAAAATTTGGAGTTGGTCCCAGTGAGTCAGATGCTTGATGCTGATTCTGCCACTGAAAATCCAAATAAGTAGGATAATGTTTTATTGATGGAAGTAGATCAAAGCCTGTTTAAAACACCCCTGAACAGGAAGAAGAGAAACGAATGCATTGTAAATAAACAAGCAAGAAAAACAAAAGTACAGGCCAATGAAATTGACCAAGGTGCTGGAAGTGAGAGCGATTCTTCTGATTCCACTGCTTCAATCTGTTCTTAGAGTGATTGGCCATGTCACGACTGCAGCACTGAAAAAATCAAGATATTTCTGACAAAAAAGTGACAAAAAATCTAAGAGGTGTACAAGTCTTTGATTATTTTCCAAATCTTAAAAGATTTGTTGAAGTGACTAAGATTTCAATGAATGAAGGATGCTTCTTAGAAAAAGAAGTGTATCGTCTTAAAAAAATTGTCACTAAGGTTCAAAATCAACTGAGAAATAGCGATAATGAAGCTTGATTTAATGATGTATGGGGCCTGTCTCTTACTCAGTTTTCTATGGCTAATCTTATCCTGTACTATGGATTAAATGTGAATGGAGCCAGAGATGTGAGGAAAAGATTGGAAATATATGAGGTAGTGAGACAGAAAAAAAATGATGTTTTATTTATGCAAGAGACCCATAGTGATGATAAAAATGCTGTTGAATGGTTTAAAGAATGGAATGGTTTATCTTTTTTAAGCCATAACACTTCCATTAGTGGTGGAGTTGGTATTTTATTTGATAAAAATGTTGTTCCCAGTTCAGTTAAAAAGGAAGAGATTATAAAAGGAAGAATTTTAAAAGTGATTGCGAACTTTGAAAAATATGTATTTATTTTCATATGTATTTATGCCCCAAGTCAACCAATACAAAGATTGTGTTTTTTAGATACTCTTTGTAAAACTTTTGAAGAGTGTAAAGGGGAAGAATACTTGTTTTTGGGAGGTGATTTCAATTGTGCAGTAAGCAGTTTAGACAGAAATCATATTGAGCCACATATGCCATCACGCAGAAGGCTCATTCAAATGATTGAAACGCATGATTTTAACAAAGATGTTAGACAATATACTTGGATTCATGCTCGAGATAACTTGTTATCATTAGCAAGGTTAGACAAGTTATATGTCTTTAAACACCACCTTAATATTTTTTAAAAGATGTTTTATTTCTCCGGTTGGTATTTCAGATCACAGTTTAATAGGATATGTAATCTCTATGAATTCTGTTAAACCAAATAGTGCCTATTGGCATCTTAATACAACACTTTTAGATGATAGTCAGTTCAAAGAAATTTTAGAATGTTTCTGGATTCATTTTAAAAAGGAAAAAAATAACTTTCAATCTTTAAAGAACTGGTGGGATTTTGGAAAAATTCGAATAAAACAACTATGTCAACAATACACCCTGAATGTCACCAAAGAATTGGCTAGATCTGTTCAGATTTTAGAAGCTGAAGTTTTGAGACTTCAAAATTCAACACAAACTGGAAATCAAGACCATATTGATGATTTTAAACATAAAAAATCAGCTTTATCTGATCTGTTGGGGTTAAAAGCACAAGGAGCATTAATAAGATCACGTTTTCAAAACTCAAATGAGATGGATGCTCCATCCAAAATTTTTTTGGGGGGTTAGAAAAGAAAAATGGGCAATGAAGATTTATTAACGTTTTACAATCTGAAAGG
Organism: Rutilus rutilus; assembly: GCF_951802725.1. Taxonomy (NCBI): domain Eukaryota; kingdom Metazoa; phylum Chordata; class Actinopteri; order Cypriniformes; family Leuciscidae; genus Rutilus; species Rutilus rutilus. The sequence goes on along the minus strand of NC_140232.1, from coordinate 13,035,036 downwards.
GGGTTTTACTTTCAGATCCAATTGAAATGCGTAAGAGAGCAGTCGGTTTTTATGAAAAGTTGTATAAAAATGAGTCCAAAGTGTATAGAACAATGTTTTTTTAGAGATTTACCTCAGATTTCTGAAAAAATCTAATGAAGATCTTAATAAACCCATAACATTGGAAGAGTTGTATCAGAATCTTCAAAAAATGGAATGTGGTCGAGTTGCTGGAATGGATGGACTTCCAATTGAGTTTTATAAATCTTACTGGAATATAATAGGAGAGGATTTATTGGAAGTTCTAAATAACAGTTTAACCGAAGGATGTCTACCTTTAAGCTGTCGAAGAGCAGTTCTGACTCTTTTACCAAAAAAAGGTGATTTAACTAGGGCTGGGAAAAAATTTATTGCGATTAATTAATCGCATCCAAAATAAAAGTTTGTGTTTGCATATTATATGTGTGTGTACTGTTTATAATTATTTTGTATATATGAATACACACATATGCATGTATATATTTAAGATTTTTATTTATTTATATATAAATTATTTATATTTATATATAATATAAATTAAGTATAAATTTATATACAGTATATACATGCAAATATTTCTAAAATAAATACATGCATATGTGTGTATTTATATATACAAAATAATTATACACAGTACACACACATATAATATGCAAACATAAACTTTAATTTTGGATGCGATTAATCGCGATTAATTTTTTCCCAGCACTAGATTTAACTCATGGCGACCTGTTTCTTTGTTATGCTGTGATTATAAAATACTTTCGAAAGGGTTAGCAACAAGACTTGGAAAGGTTTTAGAAGAGGTTATACATCCAGATCAGTCTTATTGCATCCCTGGCAGGTCAATAATTGATAATATTTCATTAATTAGAGACATTTTTGAAGTAGTTAAAATATTTGGTTTAAATGCAGACTTGATTTCCATTGATCAAGAGAAGGCTTTTGTTCGTGTTGAACATGATTATTTATGGAAAGTTATGAAAGCTTTCGGTTTTAATTCAGCTTTTAGTGATAAAATCAAAACTTTGTATAATGACATTGAGGGTGTGTTGAAGTTTAATGGTGGCTTATGCGCTCCTTTTAAGGTTAATCGTGGGATTAGACAAGGTTGTTCTTTGTCCGGAATGCTGTATGCACTGGCAATTGGACCATTTTTACTTAAATTGAGAAAAGACCTGACTGGTTTAAATATTCCAAAATGTGATAATGCAATTAAGTTATCAGCGTATGCTGATGACATTGTTATAATGATTGAAGGCCAGAAAGATATACAAAGTTTAATAAGAATAGCCAATGATTTTGAATCTATTTCTTCTGCAAAACTCAATTGGAAAAAGAGTGATGCAGTGTTGCTGGGAAAATGGAAAGAAAAAACGCCAGATCTACCAGGTGGTTTAATATGGAAAATGAATGGTTTTAAATATATTGGAGTGCATCTGGGTGATGAAGCTACTGTGCAGAAGAATTGGGAAGGAGTAATTAAGAAGATAAAAGGTCGATTGGACAGGTGGAAGTGGCTTAAATCAGCAATGTCTTATAGAGGAAGGACGATTATAATAAATAACTTGGTTACATCTTTTTTGTGGCATCGGTTGGCTTGTGTCGATCCACCAACCTATTTGTTGGCAAATATACAATCAATTTTGATAGAATTCTTTTGGGACAAGTTACATTGGGTAATTGGTGTATTTACCAAAAGAGAAAGGTGGACAAGGATTGGTCCATCTGCAAAGCAGAACTGCTGCATTTCGACTGCAGTTTTTGCAGAGATTTCTAATAAGCTCAGAAAATGTAAGTTGGAGAACAGTAACCAGGAGTATTTTGAAATCTGTTCAAGAGATGAACCTTGACGAATCCCTGTTTTTAATGGATCCTAAAAAAATGGACACTTCCTGTTTACCTGTTTTCTATCAAAATCTTTTTAAGGTTTGGAGTTGTTTTAATGTGAAGTCTGAAAATACAAACTCCTTATTTTGGTTGCTGGAAGAACCCCTGATAAATGGTGCGAATAGTACAGAGGCGATCTGCTCTTACATCAGAGGAATCTAATATGCTCAAAGACTATTGTGAAGGACTTATTTGTTCTAATGATTTGGATCCCTTTCCTAAAATGTTTTTATCCCCCAATTTAAATTATCATTCTTGAATTTTCCTACAGCTAAAGAGTTTGTGTTTAGATTTTAATGATGTTAATGGAAAACAGTTGTATAAGGCATGTGTAAAGTTTTTTTAACAAAAAAGGTTTACATCAAAAAGTCGATACACCTTGGCGTGATGATGGAGAGCGTTATATAAGCCACCATTAACCAAAAAAACAGCTGACATTCATTGGAGGGTTTTGCATGGAATAATTGCAGTCAATGCTTTCGTCTCTATTTTAAATTCCGAATCAAGTCAAGATTGCCCTTTTTTTTCTGAAAGAGAAACTGTTTTCCACTGTTTTACTTATTGTTCAAAGCCTTTGTTTGAAATGTTAAAAGCAATTTTCAGTTGTTTTAATGAAGTAGCCTATTTTCTGTACAGATTTTAATTTGTGGTTTTAAATATATGAGAAGTAGAAGAGGTGAATGTCAGCTGTAGAATTTTGTACTTGGAAAAGCGAAAATGGATATATACATTAGTAGGAGCAATCATATAAAACAAAGGAATGATAGTGATGTGGTATGGGTGTTTAAAGTAAGGGTTCTCAAGTCTCACACATTGGCCGTGAGACACACGCAATTCAACCAGTTCACACGCTCACACGCCACACCGTGGCTGACTCCCAATTAGCCTACTTAATAGCGACCTAAAAGTATGTACTTTTTTTGTGAGGAAAAAGTACATACTTTTGAGTGTGTAGCAAAAGAGTATGCACGTTCTGGGACATACTTCGATGATGTCATGCAACGTAAACGAGAACGTGGTTGCCTAGTTACGCACACCGCGACTGTTAACAAAACATTTTACATTTCATTCATTCTTATATATCCAATATAATTTTATTTACTATTCCCATTTTTTTTCCACAATACATTTACAAATTCTCGGCCACCGTACGTTCGTTACTAGGTAACCAACAACATTGCACGAACACACGTCGTGATGGAGAAGGTAAGTTGGAAGAAAGCTCGTCTAACATTTTTAGGCTAGAACATTTAATATATAGCCCATCGTATACATTATTATTGATGCAGTCAAAAACTCTACAACTACTTTGCAACCAGGCCAGAAGCTTTGGCTCAGTTTGGCTAGAGCTTACGTTATCTGAAACTAAGGGAAATGTTAGTGGGTATGGGAAGGAATGAATAAGTATCTTCATTCCTTCCCATACCCACTAACATTTCCCTTAGTTTCATGGGCGGGGGCGGGGCTCCATTAGGGCTCCTCCCCTAACCGCATGTGATCTCACGCCAAGCTTTTGATAAAACTTGAGAACCCTGTAAATGGTGAAATCCAGAGTTGTTGTTGATTTTCGATTTTATAAAGTAATGAATAACTTAATGAAGTTTGAATCTATATGGTGTTACAGAGAAGCCTTATGCTCAGCTGTGAATGGAGAGTTGTGTTTTGCTTTAAGTTTGTAAGGAATTAATTCATTGTGAAAAAATGTTTTTTATGGTTGGTAATTTTTTATTGTAATAAAAGTAATTTTGAAAAATCAAAAAAATCTCTCTCTCTCTCTCTCTCTCTCTCTCTGGTAACATTTTACATGCTGGGTAAGATTATTGGTATAAGTTATCATCATCTCATACATCTATTTTGTAACTATTTTAAGTGTTACCATAACCATATTTTGTCATTAAACCTTTTCAATTACAAATAATGTGCTAACTAGTTTTGATTTGGTATTGACTTTGAAGTGCTACCTATTGCAATACAATATTGTCACCCTCTATAGCAACGCTCTCCCACATATTAAGCTATTGTAACCGCTTATTTCCGTCGTTGGTATAAGTGGCAGTGGGTGGAATAGACAAGAAATGTACAGTTCCCTTTCGAGGGAACTCGAACTGCGTCGGTGACGACACTAGGGGAACGCCCTTCAGCGTAGCGCGTCTGAATTTATGAATGAAACTCAGTCCAATCCTATTGGCGTTGCGTGATGACGTAGTGTGTGACGGCATATACGGATGTGTACAAAAGCACGCCGGCACACAGAAATGTCAGCTTTTTGCTATTCAGCAAGCGCTCTGTGTGTGTGAAAGTCAGTTCGTTCTATTTGGTGTTGTTTGTCTGTTCATATATATTACCCATCATGTCCAGTGTGCAGTTTAAAAAGTGCGTGTTCCCATGCCCTCGTTTTATTACGGCTGGGGACACACACGAGATGTGTGTGTCATGTTTGGGAATGCAGCACACCCAGGCAGCCCTCGAGGGGGCTGCTTGTGGTCACTGTGAAACTCTTTCTATGAGAGTGCTGCGTTCCCGCCTGGCTTTGTTTTCTGAGGACGGCCAGATGCGCGCTCCCCGCGGTTCAGGTCCCGCATCCGCCGAGGCGATGCGGCGGCTTCGATCGTGGGGCTCGCAGCGAGAGCTTGCAGAGGAGATCGAGACTGCCGAGGCACTTTCTCGATCCTCATCTGAGAGTTCAGATTCCCCTATCCCCCGTTCGGGAGCCCGCCCCGCGGCTTCTCCCGTTCGGGATGTAGACCCAGTACTGCAGCTGTCTGATTCTGAGGAATTAGACGTGCTCAGTATTGTGGAGGGGGATCTAAATGAGACACAACAATCGGCCCAATCTGTTCAGTCTGCATCAAGTTATGATGAGCTTTTGGAGGTTGTGACACGGGCTGTGGAAAAATTAGATATTAGTTGGCCACAGGAGAGGCAGGAAGCGCGCGTTAAAAGTAAACTAGACGAGCGCTTCCTGCAACACCGCGCACAGCCTCCACGCCGGTCTTTACCGTTCTTCCCGGATTTACACAACGAGTTGTGTAAATCCTGGAACAGGCCATTTTCAGCGCGCCTGTCTAACCCCCCAATATTAAATTATAGTAATATTGTGGGGGTTAAGGAGAACGGATATGGGATGATGCCTCGGGTTGAGGAAGCTCTGGCCAGCTATCTTTCACCTGACCTTGCATCATCCCTTAAAACACCGGCACTGCCCACCAAGCCATGTCGTACTACATCTGCTTTGGTGGGCAGAGCTTATATGGCGGCAGGTCGGGCTGGTGCGAGCCTGCACACGATGGCTATCTTGCAGGCGTACCAGGCCGACCTGTTAAGAGAAATAGATCAAGGCGAGGGTCCTACTATGGAGGATATAGCTGAGCTTCGCAAAGCCACAGACCTGTCTCTCCGGGTTACCAAAGAGACGGCCCGTTCCATCGGTCGATCTATGGCAGCTCTGGTAACCACGGAGAGGCATCTGTGGCTTAACCTCTCAGGCATCAAGGAGAAGGACAGGGCCTTCCTCCTTGATGCACCCATTGCTACCACTGGTCTGTTCGGCGAGGCGGTTAATGCTGTCGTCGACAGATTTCAAGATACAAAAAAGCAGAGCGAAGCATTCAAGCAATATCTCCCACGCCGTTCAAGGTCTAGGAGGGCGGCTGCTAGAGATCAGTCACAGCCATCAGCCAGCTCCTCTTACCGCCAGAGCCAGAAAGGGAGTGTCGCTTCTAGAGGTCCCCCTCAAAAAGCTTGGGACTCTAGGCGGCGCTTTCACCCACAGCCTCCTGAGAAGGCGGATCTGAGGACCGTCATCCAGTCTAGGAAGGCAAAGGGAAAGAGGTCCTAACTCCTATGAGACCTCGGAGGGCCGCCCCCCCCGAGAGAGAGCGATTGAGGTCCCTTCTCTCGTTGGGCCCTCAGGAAGCTGGCGTCAGTATCCCGCCGTCTCTGACGCTTCGGGACACGCTAGCTTCCAGCGAGCACACGCTGGTCTGTCTGCCCCAAGGGCTTGCAGCCAGTCAGCGTTTGGGTTCGCACACCGTGAGTCGTTGTCGGTCTTTCCCTGCCGGTCCTCCGCTTCAGGGTGCCGTCAAGGACTTGCACAAAACACTGGACACCAGCCCCGAGGGGCTGGTTCCCTTGGTGAATTTTGCAGAGGCATGGCAAAACCTCGCGAATATTTCTCCATGGGTCCTGCGCACTGTAGAAATTGGGTACAGACTGCAGTTCCAGGTCCGCCCACCAAAATTCAGCCGGGTGGTCTGGACTTCAGTGCACCCAGAGCAGGGTCTGGTGTTGGAACAGGAAGTTCACTCGCTGCTGGAAAAAGGGGCCATAGAGCATGTTCCCCCACCAGTCAGGGAGTCCAGGTTCTACAGCCGGTACTTCATAGTTCCCAAGAAGGATGGAGGGTTGCGTCCAATTCTAGATCTAAGGCACTTGAACCAGTCTCTGAGGAGATTCAAGTTCAAGATGCTCACTATTCCCATCATCGTGAGTCAAATCCAATCCGAGGATTGGTTTGTCACGATAGATCTAAAGGACGCATACTTCCATATATCCATCCTTCCATGTCACAGGAGGTTCCTGAGGTTCGCTTTCGGGGGCGAAGCGTACCAATATCGGGTTCTTCCATTCGGCCTAGCACTCTCCCCTCGCACATTCACCAAGTGTATGGATGCAGCTCTGGCCCCGCTGAGGCTCCAGGGCATCCGTGTGCTGAATTACATCGACGACTGGCTAATCCTGACCCAGTCTCGAGAGTTGGCAGTTCGGCATCGAGATGTCGTCCTTGGCCATATTCAGCACTTGGGGTTGAGGCTCAACACGAAAAAGAGCGTGTTGACACCCGCCCAACGGACGACGTTCTTGGGGGTGGTATGGGACTCGACAACGATGCAGGCACAAATGTCTCCTGCACGTATCGAGTCCATATTGACCACACTAAACAGGGTGAAGCTAGGCCACACCATCACAGTGAAACACTTCCAGAGAGTGTTGGGTCTCATGGCAGCAGCGTCCAGCGTGATTCCTTCTGGCCTTCTGCACATGAGAGCCCTGCAGTGGTGGTTGAAAGCCAAGGGGTTTTCCCCGAGGGGAAATCCTTTCCGCATGATAAGGGTTACGCGCAGATGCCTTCGTTCCCTATCAATGTGGAAGAAACCTTGGTTTCTGTCCCAAGGTCCCAAGTTGGGAGCGTTATGTCGCCGAATTACGATTTCGACAGACGCCTCCCTCACGGGCTGGGGCGCGGTCATGGACGGCCGCTTTGCGAGAGGTCTCTGGCAGGACCATCATTCCTCTTGGCACATAAATTGCCTAGAAATGTTGGCGGTGTTCCGGGCTCTGAGGAGCTTCCTGCCAGACCTCCACGGTCGCCATGTCCTTGTGAGAACCGACAACATGTCGGTGGTGCCTTATTTGAACCGCCAGGGGGGTCTGAGGTCGCGCCCTCTGTGCAGACTGGCGCATCAGATCCTCCTGTGGTCCCAGCGGAGACTATCGTCTCTCAGGGCGGTGTATGTCCCGGGGGACCAGAATCAGGGAGCAGACGTCCTGTCGAGGCAGGGGCTGAGGCCCGGGGAATGGAGACTCCACCCCGAGACGGTGGAGTTGATATGCGAGAGGTTCGGCCCGGTGGAAGTGGACTTATTTGCGTCTCGAGAGACGACACACTGTCCCCTGTGGTTCTCCCTCACGCATCCAGCCCCGCTGGGGTTGGATGCCATGGTACAGACGTGGCCGAGGCTACGTCTGTATGCTTTTCCCCCGATCGCTCTGCTCCCGGGAGTTCTGGAAAGGGTCCGTCGAGACGGTGTCAGTCTACTATTAGTAGCCCCGTTGTGGCCGGCCCGAGTATGGTTCTCGGATATCATATCACTCCTGGCAGGCCAGCCATGGCAGATCCCTCTGAGGAGGGACCTGCTGTCCCAGGCAGGGGGCTCAGTTCTCCACCCTCGGCCCGAGCTGTGGAAACTGTGGGTCTGGCCCTTGAGGGGGCACAGTACCTAGAAGCCGGCCTATCTACAGGAGTAGTTGAGACTATTCTCAGTTCCAGAGCTCCCTCCACGAGGAAGTTGTACGGCCTGAAGTGGAATGTATTTTCCATTTGGTGCAGAGAGCGTGGATTGGACCCAGTTAACTGCCCGGTGGCTTCAGTACTGGAGTTTCTCCATGACCGCTTTTCTGCTGGACTTACCCCATCCACACTCAAGGTTTATGTGGCTGCCATTGCGGCTTTCCACGCTCCTCTGAGTGACGGGCCTCTGGGGAGGCATCAGCTGGTCGTACGCTTCCTACGGGGAGCCTGGAGGATGAGACCTGCGACTCGCACCAGGGTTCCCACCTGGGACCTGGCAGTGGTCCTCGAAGCGTTGGCTGAGGCCCCCTTCGAGCCGCTGGAGTCGGCTGAGGCCAAGAACCTGACTCTCAAGATGGCTTTTCTCCTTGCCATCACCTCTCTTAAGAGGGTGGGAGATCTCCAGGCACTCTCGGTATCTCCTCAGTGCCTGGAGTTTGCTCCTGGGAGAGTCAAGGCCATCCTGCACCCCAGTTTGGGCTATGTCCCTAAGGTGCCAACCAATATGGCTAGGTCTACGGTTCTGCAGGCGTTTCATCCCCCACCTCATGTGACGGCAGAGGATGGAAGACTTCACCTGCTCTGCCCTGTCAGAGCATTAGACATTTATGTTCAGAGGTCTTCACAATGGAGGAAGGCGGACCAGTTGCTGGTGTGTTTCGGGTCCCCCAAGAAAGGGCTTCCCGCCTCTAAGCAAACCATCAGCAACTGGATCGTTCAGACTATTTCCCTGGCCTATCAGGTGCGCAATCTGCCTTCACCTATGGCCGTGAGGGCTCACTCTACTAGAGGCATGGCGTCCTCCAAAGCCCTCCTTTCAGAGACTCCTATCCATGACATATGTGAGGCGGCGGGCTGGGCCACTCCGCACACATTCATGAGATTCTACAGTCTGGACCTTCCCTCTACACCCGGTGCACGAGTGCTTTCGTCCTAAGTTGTGCCTGAAGACAGCTTCACACTAGGATGAGCGGGGTTCGTTGTGGTATAGTGGGTATCTCGTTCCCCTAGTGTCGTCACCGACGCAGTTCGAGTTCCCTCGAAAGGGAACGTCTCGGGTTACGTATGTAACCCTTGTTCCCTGAGAAAGGGAACGAGACACTGCGTCGGTTCGCCACACCTCACCCCGCCTGGAGCACTTGCTTCATAGCAAAAGCTGACATTTCTGTGTGCCGGCGTGCTTTTGTACACATCCGTATATGCCGTCACACACTACGTCATCACGCAACGCCAATAGGATTGGACTGAGTTTCATTCATAAATTCAGACGCGCTACGCTGAAGGGCGTTCCCCTAGTGTCGTCACCGACGCAGTGTCTCGTTCCCTTTCTCAGGGAACAAGGGTTACATACGTAACCCGAGACGTTTTCTACCATCTTGCTGACAATCTTTCTTTAGTCATTCGGCAGTCTTGCAGACTGAACCGCTGCAGGAAATCTACCCTTACAGATGGTGCCGAAACCCGGGATCCCTTGCAGTGAGTTTTCTGAAATTTTTTCACAGTTGATTTTGTGAATGGATTAAAGCTGACCTTCTGACCATGGAATGAGTAAGTCTGTTTTCTTTGTTTAATGGCATGATAGGAAAAGTCTCCATTTGCATGAACTGAATGAAACCGAATTTAGAAGGTTTTGAATAGCTTTAATAGTCCCATTACTGTACAATTTGTGAATATTGTGAATATTTAGATCACCTCAGGGATGGAAGGGAAAAAATCTGATAACAGTGACGTATTGTTTGCTTTATGGAGCAAAAAAGTTGAGCCTACCTTGTGTAAACTCAAGAAAGAGTACATTGGGATTAAATGTCCATGAGGAAATTCTCCAATGGTGGGACACAATTGGCAAACATCAAAAGAAATCAAACCATGATGAAATAATTGAGGCTTTAAACTTCATAAGTTGTACACGTCCTACGTGAGTTAACAACATGTCTATCTTCAAGTATAGATGCTAAATGTGAAGAAATACAATCTAAAAATGCAGAGGCACAAAAGTCTGAGGCAAAGATTCAAGATATTCAAACACAGCTGGAGCAATTACTAGCTGAGCAGTTTGCCCTGATTGAAAAGTGTAAAAATCACAAAGAAATCATTGCAGATCTCAAGGCTAAGCTAAATGCTAAAAAGTCCATGTCTTCTTAAAAGCGATGGGACTAAAAAGCATGTTCACCTCTTAGAGGAGGTGACTTGCTTTAATGAATCTGAAACATTTAGTTCAGAAAATGCATGTGCAACTGTCCAAGAAAGTGTGCCTCTTTCAGTTCTTACGGTGATGCAACACCATAATAGCGTAGAGTCATGTACCAGAACGCATGGTGTGCAAGCATTGGAGAGTCGTGAAAATCCTCAAACTCCAGAAGAATGCAGCAATCAACCCTACGGTAAAGAATGCAGGTTTTGCAGTTCCTGTCAGAAAATAGGCCATAAAGAGGGGAAATGCTGGTCACTGGGTAGGGGTAGACCTCCTCCTTATTTCCAGAAAAATAGCAAACCACTTTCTAAGGGCAAACATCTGCGATCTGCACGTAAAACTCTTAGCTAGTTAACTGCTTTGTTCATGCAAGGCCTTCAGCTATTAACTTCACTTGCAAGTGGGTTAGCAGCCCAATAGCAACAAGTTTAATAGTTAAACATCCAGATTGCAATGATCATGTTTGTATTTTCAAATTTGTAATCGTGCAAAACACATTGTGCTCATAGAACACACTTTATAGTTGCTTGTGCTACTACAATGTGCACATAGGCTATTTAAGTTTATTCTTTAAAACACATGATTGCTTTACTGTAAGTGTTGTATGAAACACTTAGGTTAAAAGGTTGTAGATGCTATGAATTTTAGGCCATGTATCTTGTGTGAACTGGAATAATTGTTTTACTGGAATTGCATACCAATTTCAAGTTGCATGTGCGACTATGTTGAATTTGTTTGTCTCCTTATGGTAAACCTCTGCTATTTTCCATATAGCTGCAGTAAAACCATTTACAGGAGCATAGAATTGCCATGTGCTTGCAACGTTGATCACAATTTGCATTAACCATGAAAATGCTTTCCTCACAACAGGATTCAGTAACTCTGTACTTTGCACTTTTCTTATGCTCCTTAACAAAAACATTGGTGTGGGAAGATTTTGAGCCAAATCACACCTCATACTCACTGGCTCCCTGGTACAACAACAGGACCAAATTTGCATCGCAATTGTAAAACCTCCTCACCTTTGGTTGGGGGCATGATGAATTTACACATAGCCACAGCTAAATGCAGCCACATAATTTGATCTTCACACAAAATCAAATCTGCATCTGTCTGATTCTGCCTCACAAAATTAATGCATACAAATGTTATTTAAGTCTTTACATCTAGACTGAATTATAACTGTGAATTGCATCCAGTAATTGTTTGTTTAGTTTTTCTTTGGATTTACTTTATCACTTCTTAAGTAATCATCTCACCAAATTAAATTTTAAATTGTATGTTAGTATTTCTCATTTTTACCCAAGTACAATATATGTACTCTCATTAATGCATTTGAAACATTTCTGAAACTTACTTGATTTCTGCTTATTTGTATGTTGTCCATTTTACTTGCAACAATGTTTTTGGACATTAATTCAATTGAATCTCTGTGTTTGGTTACATTGAATATTTTGCTGATACTCTTCATGAAATGGAGTTTTAAACCAGCATTTGTTGTTTTGTTGTAATGCAATTTATTTAAATGTTTCCAGAAACAGTGTAAGAGCTTGTAAGATTTTATTTTATTCTCCCTTGATCATATTTTTAAGTACATCAATTTAAGGGCTTTTTGCCAGAGACAAATTTTAATCTGGCCATATCAATCTTCTGACCAATGACAAATGTCACATGTGTGCTTTTTCTGTTTGTCGTTATGCTCTTTTAAAATCACAGGATCCTTGCAACCCAAGTTCACATCCTGTGTCCTGCCTCAGAAAGAGGAACCACCGTTTGCTCCCAGATTCAGTGCCTGTTCTTGTGGATGTGTGAAGTGTTCAATGGATGATTTGCATATCTAGGAATGGTGCAACACCATTTGATGGAGCCTCCTCGTGCAGGGCTGAAAGGAGAACAATGATTGAAGACTGAACAACTGCTATTGCAACAAGCCTGGACGAAAAGTCTGAAGATGCAACTACACACAACAGAAAGTATGTCTTTACGGACTATGTCACCTTTGGATTCCATGTGTGTGGCCAAAGGTGCCAAGGGTGGAATTGTAGGATTGAAAATAATCCAAGATATTTGAAACGAACAAAGACATTTGCTTGACTGTTTTTATACCCCCTCTTTCTACCACAAGGACCATTTGGAGTTCCCAAAGACACAGATAGTGATCAAAGCCTGTAGGCCAATATCTGTGTACTTTGGGGGTCGATGAATTGTCACACCTTTAGTTCAATGGGGGAAGTTGGAATTATCTGATTGGTCAGTTTAAATGTCTCACAATTGGGTTTTAGTCACATGGTCAGGAAGGGATAAAATAATATTTTAACTGTCTCTGTCTCTTTGGTGCTCTGGCTCTCTTATTCTCTGGGTCTTGGGGCTCTCTCTCTTTACCTCCTCTTTCTCTCTCACTCTCACTCACACTCTCTCTCTCTCTCTCTCTCTCTCTCTCTCTCTCTCTCTCTCTCTCTGATCGCAGCACTTTCATCACTTGATAAAAAAAAAAAACACATTTCAGCGCTAGATTGCTTCTTATTTAACAAACGAACTAAACGAATACTTTGCTAGTTAACTGGAAATGTTTTATTTATTTGTATTGGTACATCCGTGCCGCGAGATGTTTCAAAAGTGGTGGGGACAATATCGACCCTGGCAAAAAGTGGTGGGGACATGTCCCACCCGCAAATTACGCCTATGATGACGAGACACGAGGAGAAATTGACAAAGAACTGTCCGACACAGCCCACGTAGCTCTCACTACAGATGGATGGACCTCCAGGGCCACTGAAAGTTTTCTCACGGTGACCGCTCACTATATTACTTCGGAATGGGAAATGAGAAGCTGCGTTTTGAAAACATGCCCCATTTATGAAATAAATAAATAAATAAATAATTAGATAATTAAGCTATATATCATATGCTGAAGTAAATTTTTGGAGTGTTAAAGATTAAAAGAAAAAATAACAACAAGAACCGTACAGAACCGAAAACTGTGACCCTAAAACCGTGATACAAACCGAACCGTGGGTTTTGTGAACCGTGCCACCCCTATCTCCCACATATTAAGCTATTGTAACCGCTTATTTCCGTCTTTGGTATAAGTGGCAGTGGGTGGAATAGACAAGAAATGTACAGTTTTCTACCATCTTGCTGACAATCTTTCTTTAGTCATTCGGCAGTCTTGCAGACTGAACCGCTGCAGGAAATCTACCCTTACAACTTGACAAGGGACACCTGTGAACAATGAACCAATGACAACATGACACATCAGACAAGGGAACACATGGCAGGATCACATGACTTTGAACAGGGGATCACATGACAGACATGAAACATGACAAAAGGCTTGTTCGACTTGAACCGGCGCTGCGCAGACCGATCGGTTTATGACATCAAAGTACCGCGAGAGCAATTCAAAAGCATAAGAAGCCGTCTACTTTTTATTCGCTCTCGCAGTACTTTGATGTCATTCACTGATCGGTCTGTGCAGCGCCGGTTCAAGTCAAACAAGCCTATTGACATGAAACGTAACCAAGACAAGACGTTACATTGACTTATATCTGTATAATAAAATTGTTTTATTTGGACTTCTCTGTGCATGCTCTATGCATGCTCAACAAAGACACCTACATCTTGGATGCCCTTGGCTTGAGGTAAGCTAAAACATACCAAAATTTTATTTCAAAGTGAACTATCCCTTTAAGCGTCTGCGACTTACTTTCACTTTGATTCACTTAGTTTGCATGTTGGCTTGATGAATAGATGCTCAACTGCAATCGGATTCGGATTCGGATTCAAATCCATCTCGAATGCGTTTCGGAGGACATTTACACCTGGTCTTTTCATGAGCGGATAGCTATCTGATCACAGAAAACACATTAAGTGGCCAGGTGTAAACAGCCCACTCACTCACACACTGTCTGTTAACGTTAGACTTCCAAAACGTGAGGAAAAAAAGAGGTGTTCGATTATGTCATAGGCCGACAGGCTATGCCATTTGGGGAGGGGCCGCTCACTGATCCCCCTATATTTTTGAAAATCCTAGACATGGTTGCACCTGCACTTCGTTAGTGCTTTCTGATTAGCCTGTGTTTCTATTGAAATAAGAGGCTGCTGTGGCCCGCCATACGGGTTGAGCAGAGAGGCTGCACAGTTTGACCGGATGGTGTTGCTAAGAACTTGCTATGTTTACTTGCAACTTGCTATTATCAGACCCTCACGGGCTCAAAACACTGCCGGCCCACCGACTCTCCCGATTGCCACTCCGCCCCTGGTCTCTTGTATTCCTCCATGGCTTCACCTTAGTCTCTTTCCTCTAGAATCTTCTGAAGTTTGTGCCTTGTCTTGCTATCCATCTTAAAGCACAAATGCAATGTTTTTGGTCTGTGCAGTATAAGGCCTTGTTTCAAGCCAAAGAACTAACAGAACATTTAAAGAACATAAAGAACATTTACTATTTGATTCCTAATATATGCCACAACTCATTATCTTCCAAAGCTACCCAGAACCCCAGCATTTACAAAACAATGGAAAAATGTAACCTGTTTATATTAACTAAATGCTTTTTATCACACTTGTCTGCTTTTATCTAAGAAAAACAGAAGGTGCCATTTTTAAGAACTTTTTAAGAAATGAATAGTCCTTTGGGAGATCAACATCAAATTATGTACTACATATTACAGCATTGTTTCAATACAAGACCAATGGACTCGCACACCTTTCTGTCTTCTTTGGGCACAAGATGTTCCTTCCTCACCCCAAACAAAGGACTTATTCGATTAGCTTGCTTTGATATAAGGACTGGTCTTCCTTCTCTAGTCTATACTTACTCTATGTGCAATTAATATTGTTCTTGAAACATATAAATTAAGATAGTTATAAATAAGTTAATTTACCATATGATTCAAGAGAGAGCCTTTGATGAGTAAATGGTGATTGAAATATTCTAGAAACTTTACCTGGGAAGGGCTGATCATGGCAAGATTCGCTGCGACTCAAGTAGCTCTTGCGAGGGTTGGCTCTTAAAAGAGCTGTTGAGTTTGATATTGTAGAGATCTTAAAAAAGGGACTAAGTAATCTGCAAGTAATCCTGCAAGACAGAAAGGAAGGTAATTTTATTACATTACATGCAAGTAGTCAGTTTATATATATAACTGTAGGATTTATTTCTGTAAAGAGTGTTGCATAATTAAATGTTAAATGCATTTTCATGTAATAAGTTCACTGATATGTGGGCATTTCCATGAATAAAAGTATGTCTTTAATAGCAAGCAATATTTATATGAACTCGTTTAAAAATAACATGATTTACATGCAAACAGGACAGTTATCAGCAGTTTAACTGATCTGATTATGACAAAATATAATAGAATATCTGATGTCATGTGACAAGTCAAATTAGCTATTCCACTCTTGCAAACAGAGGTAGGTTATGAGGTGTGGAGAGACATCATGTATCATTGGAACATGAAGAGACAGGGCCCAATTTGTAATAATAATAAAAAAAAATACAACAATTAATATAAACTTTCTGACAGTGTGTGGGGCATCCGACTACTTTCCAAGAAGGGGTGCAACTGATTTACAAATATTGTGATAAATATGTACAGGAATTGAGGCAGTAGCCAATGACAGCAGTATGAGTAAAATCTGCAGGATTATGTAAGAGTTTTCAAATAAGTACAAGTATCGTTCAAATTTAACAACTTGTTAAATCTTGTGAATTATTAAGACTTTGAGACTATGTTCGTACTGATTGGGCTATGGGTTTTGTAAGAAAAGGTTTAAGAAACAACATATGCTTGATAAAATGTTTGATTAAGGTTTTTTAATACCAACACATACAAACCACTGCGAATATATTTGCCTTTGTAGCTGCCCGTCTCCTTCGTTTTCTTCTCCTCAAACAATAATGGGCTGACTGAGTCCGAAAGGCCCTTTTGGTCTTTTCAGCTGAAAACAGAGAAAAGAAAATATCATTATGTATAATATATAGGATTACTTAAAGGAAAAAGTACAGAATTACCTTACAATTTTTGGATTTTAAATTATTAGGCATTAAAAGCGTGGTAAGCATTGTGGTTACTATCCTTTTACTACACCTATCACAGTAAAGCTAAGGTTACTGAGGTAAAAAGCACATTAAGTTTTGTGGTTACTGTGGCAATCACATTGATCGATGACAGCCGCTGACTTCATTAACGTGCAACCTGGAAGTTAAGGGCGCCTTGCAAACATGACAATCACCTTTCGTCTGAAGGGACTGTTTGGTAGGCAGGCCCCGAGGCATGGCGAAATACGCAGTGTCTCATTCCCTGTTCTCAGGGAACAAAGGTTACAGTCCTAACCTAGACGTTCTCTTTCGAAAGGGAACTCGCACTGCATCGATGACGCTTTGGGGAACGATATATCCACGCCGCCATGCTAAGGGGAGGGCCTGCCATATGCATTGACAACTGTCAGAACCAGCAAATTCAAATGAAATGCCAGAGAACCACTCACCCTCAGGTCACACTCAGCTGTCATTGACAGCATTCCTTACGGTCATAGCCCAAGCTATATGCTTTCACAGGAAGACCTCCATAAACATTGTTTTTCTGAATTGCTAAAACACTAAATCACATTCTCTGAACCAATTTGTCGAATAAATCACTCTTTCTGTAAAACATTAAACAAGTTCAGGTCTCATGCATTCTTTTTGCAAAACTCTAAACACATTCTCACTCTCTAAAACACATTTGTCACTGTGATGCACTTGTGTTTCAAAACTCAAAACACAGACAAGGCAATATCAAACAAATAACACATGATTAACAAGTGGATAAAATGTATAATCCACGGCACGCCATATGCTATGACGCGCACCCCGTGCCAAAATTAAGCATCCGAACGACCGTCCGACCGATCGAACGTCAAACCGAACGTCTTGTACTTTTGAGTGTCTTACTGAACGGGTGACCCACGTGACGACCTGAGGTGACTTCAGCATCTTAAAATTAGCTATTTTTTAACCATGCAAGTATTCAAGCTGATGTGTAAAGACTATAAATGGACATTAAAGGCAATACATGTAAATATTGTACACCTAAAACAACACTAAGATATTTACTGCATCCTGCTGTACTGTAGCCTACTCCATTCTCTGAACCAAATTCTCAATAGCCTAAACCAATTTGTCGAATAAATCAGTATTTCTGCAAAACCTTAAACAAGTTCAGGCAGTTAGACACAGTTTGCAAATCTCCTACACTCTTTTTGTAATTCTCGTTTTGCAATTCAAACGATTCAAAATTGTTCACACTGATTTCTAATGATGTGATCAAACCAACTGTATATGAGCCAGTTCAGAGTGTACAGGTGACACAGGTGCAGTGATGATATGAACAATATATGGAAACAATCTGAGAGGGAGAGGAGGAAGAGTATGTGTAAGAGGAGGAAGAGGATGAGGACGAGAAAGAGCAAGGTGTGGACAGTGTTGTGAAGGGCTGGATGTGTCAGACTGGAGAGTTTTTCCCTTCGTTTGGCAGGAGACAGCATTGTCTGTGATGTGGACAAAGTCCTCAGGCCAGAGCCAGCTGGAAGACATGATGCTGAAGCAGAATAAATCTCTCATTGACCTTGATGTAGCAGTTACACAACTTAAAAGTATTTGAGTGTACCGTAACATGCTTTTCATTTAGAGTTTTATTTGACCTTTTTGGGTTTTGCAGTTGGACTGAAATATTTTTACAGTATGCAAGTAATACAGTAACCTCGCGCACGAGCAGATCCGTTTGCTCTCTGGAGAAGCATTCAGTCTTTCCGCTTGCAAAGTATAAAGCCTCTAGTACTTCTGCAACAATATCAGCTCAAAAGTATTGAAACAAATATATATATATATATATATATATATAAAAAGATTCAAAAATCTGATAAGCATTTTTAAATTACTGATCATTACAGTAAGAAATAGCTGATTCCAGTCTCAGTCAGAGACATAGCCAGGTGTTGAAGACTTTTCATTTATGTAGACGAGGCAGGGTTTAACCTGGCAAAAACACATAGACGAGGAAGAAATGTAATTGGGAAAAGGGCCACCGTTGATGTGCCGGGTCAGAGAGGAGCAAATATCACAATGTGTGCTGCAATCTCAAGTGCTGGTTTGGTCCTGCAGAAAAGCCAGATTGGTCCCTACAACACAGAGCGCCTTCTTTGTTTTTAGATGACCTCCACCAACAACTAGTGCCAGAAGCAGAACAGGTGGGAGGAAACATGAGGACATTTGTGATTACATGGGACAATGTAGCATTCCACCATTCACATGAAATCAAAAACTGGTTTGCAGCACATCCAAGAATGATTTCCCTTTTTCTTCCTCCATACTCTCCTTTCCTCAACCCCACTGAGGAATCTTTTTCTGCTTGGAGGTGGAAAGTATATGATCATCGGCCACATGACCAAATGTCCCTCTTGGATGCCATGGATGCTGGCTGCAGAGACATCTCAGCTGAAGACTGTCAGAGGTGGAAAAGGCATGCCAAGCGTTTCTATCCAAGGTGTAGCGAGAGACAACATACGATGTGATGTAGATGAGCACATGTGTCCAAATGCTGAAGATTGTATAGATCTTTAAACCGAAGGCCATGGATGTTTGTCTTTTTTGTTTTGTTTTGTTGATCACTGACAGCAATTTCATATTGCTAATAAAGCCTTTACTGCAGCAATTATGTCACTTACAGTTTTTTTTTTTTTTTTTTTTTTTATTTGAACATTCTATAAAGTATTGACTCCTTCACATTTAGATTCTCAGTGGTCATTCCTAACTTTAGAGCCAAAGTTGGATTATGAACTGATATGGCCAGGAAACAGTTAGCCAAATTCTTGTGTTTGAATGTGTGCCAGTAATTACTGCCAAAGTGAAACAAACAAGAAATAAATGCCAATCTTGGCCCATCATCATGACTGAGAGTTTGATTTGTGATAATATGTACATTATTTCCTATGTTTTGTGATAACATTAATGGAAATAAGCCTTTGGCTTTTTTTGTGTGTATTTTATCCTCTACAGTTTTTTTTTTTTTTTTTTTTTTTTTGAAATGATGATATGTATGGTATGATTCCTCTATGTAAAAAGTTTCTGTTTCAATATTGTCTAATAAACCAATCAATCAATAATCTATTTATTGTATATGTGATTGTATATGTCCAGTTTATTTCTTGTATAAATTATAGGGATGTATAAATCCAAACACATTATTATTTTGAGGATAAGCATGTGATATAGGTAAACCAGGTCTAGCTAGGTAACAGTTAGGTTAAACCAGTTTGGAAAAGTCCTGAGAGTCATACAAACAGAATAATCAAAGTCAGCATGTGTTAAATCACCTTCATATTTTAAAGTAACAAACATCATTAGGTCTTTTGCAATAGTGAGAAAATAACTTAATTAAGTTGCTGAAAATATGCCTTTATTATATTAAACTCAGTGTTATTGTCTTGGTGTGAACTGGTGAGACCAAGCCTGTGGGAGTAAAACCAGTTTGTAAAATCCCCAAATCTCCATGACAGTAATAAACACTGACAAGCATTATATATTTAGATCTGTGATATTTCATACTTCCTCAAACAATAGTGACCTGTTGTCAGCACAAATGTTGGATGTTGAAACCAAAGTTCCCTAATCGTGTAAAATTAACTCTCATTTTGGTTTGACTTGTCTGCAAGTTTAGGGTACGATTGGACCCTAATCTAAAGTGTGACCAGAAAGCATAACTTTAAGCTTTAAAACTATTATAAACTTCAAACTTATCACACTTTCTGGTCAGGCTTTCTCAAGCCAGCTTTATTGTTTGTCTAAATTAAATGGATAAAGCATATCCAGTTAATACTGTTAACTGTACGGCACTGTCTGTTTGGCCGGAGTCAAAATAGTAACCAGCATTAGTTGTTATTTCAAGGTTCTGTTGTTACTTGACCTAACCCATTACATTTACTTCTATTTATGTAAACTAATTTGTCAGGTTAATATATGAGATGTTTGTACGTCTTGTAATCAAATAAAGAAGCAAGCACAGACACAAGTGTGTATTTTCTCTCCTCTCTTTACTACTCTTCTGTCTTTTCCTTCCCTCCACTGCCATCTAGTGGCTACACAATAACTCTGCAATCTAAAGTGTGACCAGAAAGCCTAATGTATGTCCATGTATGACCACCAGGTGTTCTGTCTATCTATCTATCTATCTATCTAATTACAGTTTTTCTCGATTGTTTATGTTTACACACATTTTCTGGTACTTGAGACACAATGACCACAACATGTAACTCATTCACCAACCCCCTGAACCAATTCTGCTAAACTACAAGCACAATTCCTGCTTTACACTCAAACTGCAGTTCTAAAACACACTTTTTTTCAAAACACTACACACAATCCTCTGCTTTTGGCACAATTTTCATGCAGAAAATCTCTTGTTTTCACAAGGAACACACTGCCATTCAAATATGCACACTGACTCATCACATGGGCAAACACCTGTCACACAGTTTTACAATTAGCAATCAGAGCTTTAGCATAAAAGAGCAACAGGTGAGCTCTGGAGCAATGGATGCCAACATTGGTTTTATTGATTTTTTTCTTTTTTACTGTAACTGTATACAGTCAATTCTTCTGTTGTTTTGTATGTAGACCAATGTACAACTTTGTGTTGGTTGGGATGTACACTGTGTACATTGTTTTTTGTGGGAAAAATAAAATATATCTGTTACCGTGTATTTGTGTGTTCTGAGTATAAAAACAATATTCTCAAATATTTTACAACACACTTATGTATGTAGTGTCTGTAGTAAGTGTAACACTGAACAAAAAAAGGCCTAAATCGTTATGATGAATGGAGAAGAAGTGTTTTCCATTCATCATAGTGTTTTACATTGAGCACATCAGTGTTCAACTGGTTCTTATAAATGTCTATTCATGGTTTGTGTGTGTCATTTGAAAACAAAATACCATTTTGAGAAGAAATAACATTGTTTTGAATGTAAAGTTTCATTTTGCAGGAAAATTGAGGGGTTTTGCCCATTGTGTGTGTTTTTTTGGATTTGTGTGTAGAGTTCTGAGAATATGAGGCATGCTTTCAGAAAATGTGTGTAAACAATCGAGAAAAACTGTATAACTTTAAGCTTTAAAACTACTATAAACTTCAAACTTATCACACTCTCTGGTCAGGCTTTCTCAAGCCAGCTTTATTGTCTCAATTAACTTTTATTTAGTTCAGTATTGTAAAGGTTTTTTTTTTTTTATATCCTCTCAAAAACCCCAGTACACTGTGTGATGCTGGCTGGTACTGTTTCATTATGGACATTGGCTTGAATTTGGCATTATACATGCTATTGTTTTTCACCTGCCTGTGTTTTTATGGAGAGATAACCTTACAATATATGCTACCTATCAGAATGTTCTTCTAATGCTATATTCTCATAGTTATAACTTCTAAGGTCTATCCATCCATTTTCCAAAACCGTTGGAGGGTCATAGATTCAAAGTGTTGATTGTTTGATTGTAATCAGTAACTTCAACTATTCAGTGTATAAGTTGCTGATCCTGACTGGAATCATGTACACATCCTTACATGTACATTTCAGAATATGGCTTTACATTATCTGTCTGTTAATATTTTAAAAGCAAGAAACTTGGATCAGAAAATATATATGTAATTTCTTGAAGAAAATGTAACAATACAAGAACATTCTACAATAATTATGATGTGTTCAGATAACTGTAGGCTATTAATTGTTTAGAGAGCATTAAATGCAACTGTGTAGTCTATTCAACTCTCAAATCTGACAGAAAGTTGTCTTGCCATGTCTTCATTGACTAATGGATAAATGCCGCGTTCCAGGCAACCTGTAACCCGTGTTTTTCCAACCTTATACCCGTGAAAGTGCACTGGAACGGCAGTCAAACCCGTGACTTCCCACCCGTGAACTCGTACTAGACCGATGTACTCCCAGTTACGAGTTGGAAAAACACGGGTTACAGGTTGCCTGGAACGCGGCAAAAGCATATACAGTTAATACGCAGTAGTAGCTATATAAGGTACCTTGTGTCAAAAATGATTTATGACCCTTGATTTATGACTTTTATGACATGCGTTTATGACCGGATGTTTGTACACATGGGGGTTTTATGACCACCTGTTTGTTGACCTTTGACTGTGTGTGTGTTTCCGGAATTTTTATGGTTGTGTGTTTATGATTGTAATCTGGTTGGTGTGAGAGGAATGTTTTTTCAGGAGGGGTGTTTTTATTATGGATAATATTCACAGAAGTCCGAAATTATGAATATGAAGAGATCTGTCATGGATTTGTTTTTCAGAGGTGTTTTGACTGTAAACTGCTTGGTGTTACAATGAAGTGAATAGTTTTTTTTTGTTGTTTTTTTTTTTTCAGGGATGTTTTTTTTTTATTGGTGACGGATAATTTCCACAGATTGGTGAAATGGAAGTGAATGTTTTTGCAGGGATGTTTTTATTAGGCCTATTGGTGGATAATGTTCACAGAATGGTGAAATTATGAACATGAAGAAATCTGTCATGGATTTGTTTTTCAGATGACGATGCAGCTTCCATAATGTCTGTGGGGAGAATAAAAACAGGTGAATGAAATTAAGAAATAGCATAGATAAATTAAAAAGCAGATACAATAACAGATATGTGAAATAAGGTGACATCTATTTAACTATTTATAAAAGTAAGTTTTAACCTTTCAAACACCACATTATATGAGTTAAGAATACAAATGTCTATGTCAGAGTGAATTGTTTTCAGATTACACAGTCACGTGCATAAATAAAACAATTTAGATTATATGAAACAAGATGTTAAATGATCAAGTATAAGTATTTTAATCTAATACACAACAAAACACTGACTTATTGCACTGACTGACTGCATAGATAAAACATAAAATAGTGAATAATAGTTCATATTGAAATGTTAAATGATCATGTATAAGTATTTTAATAGTGAATAATAGTTCATATTATTTGAAATGTTAAATGATCAAGTATGAGTATTTTAATCTAATACACAACAAAGCCTTACATAGATAAAACATAAAATAGGTTGTTTTGTTTGAAATAAGACGTTAAATTATCAAGTGTTTTAAGGTTTAAAGGTGTTGACGTTAACTTACCATCGGTGAAATTAGGAGGTCTTTTTGTCTCTGGTTAAAATATATCATATATCCTTGAATTTAGAATCCTTGAGCAGAAGAGATGTTTGCTCTCCGTTTGCTAAATTGAAAATGAAGATTGGTTCCATCATGGCAGGGGCACAGGCCCTCCCCTTCCTCTATGCGTAGTTGCTATGTATTAACATATAAAAGTCAGGGGTCAAAACAAAAGAGCCAGGAAGTTACATGTTATATAGCCTACTCTTATCCAGTGATTGTGCTGATAAGCTAAATCGTCCTCTTCCTGGGTGAGCTGTCCCCCAGCCTGTTGGTCTAGGAGAACGTGTGAATAAAAGATAAAACCGCAAATGACACCTCAATTCTGACACCTTTTGAAGATCAGATTTCTTTTTCTAACATTTAAACTTAAACACATTATAGAACACCCTTTGACTTTATGAATACACAAAAATGACAGCTTAATGATTTTTATATTTTGTGCATTTATTTAAAGACCGCATGTAGGCCTACCATTGTGACGCTTGTGTTACCTTACTTCTTTGGCAATATTAAAGGTTTTTATGAAATATTATTTCTATTTTTCAGTACATGTAGTCAGAGTTATAGAAAATAATAATAGTGCAACAAATAAGGTGATTATGTCTTATTTATTTTAATCAGGTTTGTTAAAAGTATGCATGAATGATGTTAGTTCATCTGCGCTACCATGTATTTGCTATAACAATGGAAATATTTGAAAAACCTGTTAAACTCAAGTAACGATGCAATCCTTTAAATCTCAACTTTGAGTGCATCAGAATTAAATGGATGTAAAATTATTATCATGTGACATTTTATTTAACGTGATAGAAAAGACAGTGACACCAATGACACACATAAGACCAAAGATCATTATTCTTCAACCATAATTAGGTAGATGAGACTTAATTGTTACATTTGGCATACAATCTAAATGAATAGCTTCGAATAAAGTTTATCTATAAATGGGGGTCACCGGTGTCACTGGGGTTCTCCCATAAGAAAAGAGACACCGACTGTAACACCAGTGATAATTTTCATGAAAAAAAACACATCTGATCAGTCATGGTATACTAACTAAATGAAGTTGTTTATTCCATAAGTATTCTAGTTTATTTTTATTTTTATTTTTACATCCCCCTAACAGTAAAGTGGGTCATACCAGTGAGTTCAACTAAAGCTTCATATGAAATCATGAGATAAATGAGAAGATTTTTGATAACTGAAAAGAGGCCATGGGTCTTTCTTCATAGATATTCATGAATTTGGAAGAAGGAAGTCGAGTGATGTCATCAGTATGATTTTTATTTTAAAATATTAGATTTTGTTGAACGGTAACGCCAGTGACACAACTCCAGGGGACCACTACTTTCAAATATTAAAAATCAAATATTGCCACATAGATGGCTCAAGACGACCTAATTGGTCAAATAACATACTGTTTTATTTTAAAATGTAAAGAAATTGTAACCCTAAAGTGTTTTTCAAGTGTGATATTTCTGTAAAGGCTAGGGACAGAAAATGGACGTTGCCTTAAAATCACCCAGAAATGATTTTGCATAAATTTTACCCGAGCTATACAATTTTAAAGCAAAGACTGTGTTTAGTCATCTTAAATCTTATTTATCCAAAGATATTCAAACAGTATTTTGTCCACCGACACACACCAGCATGATGTATTTGTGGCGTGCGTATGTATCTGTATATGCGTGCGTGTATGAAAAAGTATCCTAAATGAAAACCGTGCAACCCAGTGTCACAAAAGGACTTGTAGGCTATATATGCATTATAATTAGATTTTCCACTTTAAAGTGTTAGTTTCTTTGTTCATGATTTTTTATTTTTATTTTTTTTCTAAATAAAAATCTGTACATTTATACACGTTTATATTATTTTTGTCTATTTAAATTTTATTTACAAACTCACCACACACACACACACACACACACACTAATGGCCATTAGCTGTAATTTATTCAAAGCCATCTTTTTCTGAAAAGATGACACCTTACACTTGAAGAGTGCACATTGTTTTAGAATTTTGCAGTCAAAAACAAATTATGTGAAAATCACCAATTGTAGCTTCAGATTCTAAAGGGTTTATTCACTGTTCTCAAACCAAGCTCATGCTCCACTCGACGCAATGGTGGTAACCCCCAAAATACCAGAAACTTTTCTAAACTATAGCAAAACAAAACATTAAACATTACTAAATCTCCCACTTAACATTAATCTGGTTCAAAACAATTTTAGCATTTACTCTCCCCTTTAAGTTTCATGGCAAAGCATGCTGGGGAATAGAGATCCCAGCCCCGTTTCAGTTAAATTTAAGTTTGTCTAATTAAAAGAAACAAGTTCATAGAACTCAAAACAATTAAACAATTCAATATAATTAAAATGTGTAAGTTTTGTGAACTCAAAAGAAAAGAAAATTCATTAATACTCATAAAAGTTCATTTGATTGAACTAATTTGTATAATTTAAGCTGGCCCTACTCAACCAATTCATTATTTTGAGCATTAGGGTTTACAGAAAATCAGCACACATAAGCCTCTGTGGTCCATGATGTAGCATAAGTAAAGTTGTCTTGAGTGGATATGTAATACTCGTCTTGAGGTCTTCAGAAGTCATAACTTCAGGGGTCAGTGGGGATCCCCGAGAATATTTAATTTCCCTTAAAACCAAAGATTAAGCTAAAAGAATATAGTTTCCAGTGTTCCCTACCAAAATCAAATAGTGTATGCAATTTGTATTACACATTTTTTGTTGTGTTCTGACACAATGTCATTAATTGGTACTTTTTCTTTTATAAAATTTACTTTTCTTACGTCTACAAAGTATCAATTTCAATTCATTTTCCAAGCAAGTATAAAGTAAAAATATGATAAATATGCCTGACGCAATGTTTTAAGAATTAGCTGTTGCAATACTCCACACAGTTCCTCACACAATGACACCATTAAGGACGGTCAACGACTCATGTCGGTGAAAACACAGCGTGTGTAAGGTAGTTTTCCAAATACCCCCCCCCCCCCCCCCCCCCCCCCCGTATGTTTTGTATTACACTTTTCAAAGGATAATCTAGCTTTAAAGTTAGAATAAAAAAGTTAAAATCAATCATAGCTTCATACCTGGTGTGTTCTGACACAAAGCCATTAACTGGTTATTTTTGTGTTATAAATGTAGCCTACTTATCTTATTTCTGCAAATTTCAACCGGATAAATATAGAGTTAACACACGATGAGACAAGTGAATAATGCTTTTATTTATTATTTTTTTATGAACAAATACAGCATAAGAAAATTACAAAAATTACAAAAATGTAACTGCGATATTCTTTTAGGTCTGTCTACGAAGCGGTCACAAGACACATAATAGGCCCAACATGAAAAGTGAGTCTTGATGTTTTTCTGATACACATACGACTGTTACATTTAAAACAAATCCCTCAATTAAGTTACGCATTACGAGTCAAGGTGTCGCAGACACACAATTTGTCATGTTTGTCTTCACAATGTGTGTTTCTTTAAGAAAAACAGTCTTTGTCCCTCATCAGTTTAACATATCTTAATTTTTCACGATTATAAATATTGATTAGCATCAGCTCACAGCTCAATTGTTACCAAATGCTAATGAAGAGATAATCTACACAGAATGTCACTGTCACATTAGTTTGCTATTACCAGTGATAATGGCTCTGGTAATGTCACATGACTGTGAGTACACATATAAACCACAAAGTTTTGACTATGAAGCAAAAAACAAAAACAGTAATTAGTTGTAGCAATATGGAGATTGAGTTATATGTTTCTTTGATTTTGTTCTCATTTTTCTAAAACAGACTGTTTTAAACTGTTTACCACGGTTTCATTCTTAACATCACCATTCTTATTGTAATGCCGGGTGTTATTGTAATGTTTTGGGTAGTGTTTTCTTTACACTTTCCCCTGGATATCTGTTTCCTATGTAATGTTAGTGAACTCGAGGTCTTCTCGTCTTCTATTTGTTCATATACAACAGTATTCACATGAATTTGCTTGATTTAATAACTTCCAATGCTGTGTATTATATCCATATATGTGTTACATAACGCCAACATGTATTGAAAAGCCCATTGTGTTACAGCAAAACCACTATTTGTAGAATGATATTGTAATGTATCAAGTTGCTGCCTCTGTTTTTCTGTTTATCTCAGTGTTTCTGGCTATATGTTTATTTGTTTGTTTAACCGTGATTCAATTTTCACACCTCAAATCTTACAGACGTAATGTTTATTCAGAATTTAGACTACTGGTTAAAAGTCGACGTGTAGGGTTATATACAATCGGTACATTGTGTTTCAATTTCACTATAGCTACAATTTAATAAACACTTCAGGCGCTGAACTTTAACATTTTAATCTTTGGTAAAAGTTCAATTAAAGTCTGCACAAAAAGAAATTCCATCCTATCTGTCCATTCTAAATGTATGTTATGGATCTATTGCGAACAATTCACCCGTGCATATGTCTTCTTGACCGTGTAATGTTTAATCAAAATTTTGTTGGAAAATATGGTAGATTTACTTCTGTTGCAACAGGCTCAACAGGGTTATGTGGCATTTAATTAACATTGTTTATTTCGGTATATATATATATAAAAACAAGTTATATTAGCAAAACAAATGATGTATTAAATCCCAGCGCTCTCTTTAAGGAGTGCCTTAATAATGTTTAAACTAATCCAAGTGAACCAAAACAACACTTGACTGTATTAGAATCATGAACTATTTCAGCACCATTGCATCTATTTATTTCTCTAACACAAAGTCTTTCAACCAAGCTGGTTGTTTAAGAACTCTCACACTTCTTCTAGGACTTGTTTGCTGTTCCTTTACATGAGCATGAGACTGTAAGCTTGCTTTCCTTTCTGGTGTTTTTCCCAAACTTATCAACACCTCATTTGGAACTCTAGTGAGACGAGACGCATTCCATTTCTTCCCATCTTCCAAAAGGAAGGTATTTGGACCAACTCTCCTTCTCACCAGACATGGAGCAGTGTACCTTGTTGAGCCTTTGTGAACATGCTCTGGTTTCTTAATACGCACCCAGTCCTTTTCCTTGAATTTGCTACATTGTTACATTCCTTCAGAAAGTCAGCAAAAGCAGTAGATGTTAGTTGTGGACCATTATCAGACACTAAGCAGTGTGGATTACCTTCTCTACTGAAGATGGTGTCCAGGAAGGTTATAATGACATCTGTTGTCACTTGTGATGCAAAAGCTACTTCTGGCCACTTACTGTAGTAGTCTACCAGTGTTATGGAATAGCGGCAATCCCATGTAGCAAACTCAAATGGTCCCACAATATCGATGGCTACCTTTTCCCATGGACCGTTAGGTAGTTCCACAGGTATGAGTGGTGCAGGTCCCGGCTTGGCTGTTTTGTCGTTCAGCTGACATGTCAAACATGAAGCAATCAGAGTTTCTACACTTCTGTCCATTTTCGGCCACCAGTAGAGCTCGCAAAGTCTTTGTTTTGTCCGTACAAATGCCTTGGTGTCCTTCGTGAGCTAAATTCACAAGTCTTGTATGCAGCGACAATGGAACAGTGATCTCCTCGCATAATGAGCGGACCCTCCACAGAAAGCTCATGTCTGATGTGAAAGTAAGCTTCTAGTTCTTGTTTCACTGACTTCTTGTTTTTAGGCCAGCCATTCTTGATCTGTGCACGAAGTTGGGCTAACTGGGGGCAGCTCTCCGATGCAGAAGAGAACTCAGAGACTGACAAAACAAGTAAGTGAGAAACAGTGGTGACCATTTCTGGTTCATCTGTTGGTTCACTCATCTCAGGTAAGGGGAGTTGAGAAAGACAGTCTGCTGTTGTGTTGTATCTCCCAGAGCGGAATGCAACATCATAGGAATAGCATCACAGACGGGCTGACCACCTAGCAATTCGCATGCCAGCTCTACCTGTGCCTTTTGATGTAAGAAGCATTGTAAGGGCTTGGTGGTCAGTACGCAAAACGAAATGTCTACCCCAGAGATACGTCCTCCATTTTTCAATGCTCTACACACAAGCCAGTGCTTCCCTCTCCACAGTCGAGTACTTTCTTTCGGCTGACGAAAGAGTTCAGGAGGCAAATGCCACTATGCGCTCGTACCATCAGCATGTAGCTAAGCAAGGACTCCTCCCACACCGTAATCAGAAGCATCATTACTCACGAAAGTTGGCAATCGGGGATCGAATAGAGCTATAATGGGGCTATAGGAGTGTCTTCAGGGTGGCAAAACTTTGATTAGCCTTATAAGTCCAGAGAAAGTTCATGTCAGTGGAGGTTCTCAAAAATCCATGCAGGGGTTCAACCACTGTTGCATAATCAGGTAGAAATTTACTAAACCAAGACGTAAGGCCCATGGAATGAGCGAAATGAGGCTGTGTCATGGGGAGAAGGTGCATGCACGAGAGCAGCTACATTATCAGGGTCTGGATGTAACCCCTCTTTAGAAATTGTGTGCCAAAATTTTAAGGTTTGCAGCTTAAATTTACATTTCTGCATATTTAGTTTCAGATCAGCCTTGTTCAGACAGTACGGCTTTTAAGCGAGTGTCATGGATGTCCTGTTTCACCGTAAACAAATAGGTCATCCAAGTAGGATTGAACACCTGGCAATCCGTGCAGTATAGCTGTCATCATCTTCTGGAAACCAGGCGCAGCTGAAGCCAGTCCATACGGAACACGTTTATAACGGAACAGTCCGTCCTGGGTAATAAATGCCATTAAATCTCGACTTTCAGGATGCAATGGAACCTGGTGATATGCTGAGGCCAGGTCTATGGTTGAGAACACTGTCGCATCACGCAGTTCTGCCAACAGTTCCTCTATATGGGGCAATGGGTGGCTATCTACAACTATAGCCTTATTAGGCTCCCTTAAATCAATGCACATGCGAATTCCACCTCCTTTTTTGTGTGGGGAGACCCATGGAGATGCATCCACCCGTTCAATTATGTCATGCTCCAACAGGTTTTTCAGTTCATCTGAAACTGCTTGTCTGACTGACAGTGGCAGTCTTCTCAATATTTGCTGAACAGGAATGAAACCTTCTTTCACATTCACTTTGTGTATGAATCCACTTGCACATCCTACAGTATGCACTGGCAGTATTCTCATTTGTAATCACAGTATCGCCTTCAATATGGCAGTAAAGTGCTTTCAGCAGATCCATTCCCAGCAAAGGTGAGCCTGACTTCACTATGTAGAACGTACCCGATGCTGTACTACCATCATGGAAGATGTCTGTAGAGAAACAGCCCAGCACTGGAATAATCTCTTTGGAATAAGAAACCAATTTTATTTGAGGGTAAAATTACCCTCCTTTTAATTGAGGGTGCATGAAGCAAAATGTTTACGGTAAATGCTCTCGGGCAGTATGGATACTGATGAGCCCGTGTCCACAATTAACTCCACTGGTTGACAATGTCCATCATTTGTTTTAATTTGCACTGAACAGAGAATTTTGTCTGTCACCGTCTTAGGATCATTCATGTATATTACAGTGAGCTCTGGTATAACAATCTCACGCACCTGTTTCTGTGATGATTGGCAAATTTTGGAAAAGTGCCCAATTTTTTCACATGAATTGCATACTGCTTTGATCGCTGGACATGAAGGTTTGTTAGCCATATGGTTGTTGGATCCGCAACTGTAACACGAACGCCGCTGTCTCGCGTTGGCAACTGACCGATCTGACGAAGGGGAAAGTACTGTCTTTCTGTCCCTTTGTTTTACATTCCAGTGACTCTGTATGGCCCGTACTTTAAGTATCTGAAAGTATCTTGGAGTTCTTTAATGCGGTCATCATTTGCACTGCTATTGAGACAGCTTTATTCAGCGTGAGGTTCAAGCAAAAGTCTGTCCCAAATGCGTGAATTAGCTGCTCGCTCCACGAGCTGGTCGCGTAGCATTTGTTCTTCCATTTCTCCGGAATCACATGCAACCGAAAGCTCCCGTAAAGCAGCCAGGAACTGATTAATAGTTTAATCAGTCCACTGTGTCCTTTGCCTAAATTTGTGTCTCTCTGCTACAAAATTAGCTGCAGGAACGAAATACCTTTTCAGTGCAGCGACAGCCGTAGTATAAGTATTGCCTGTGTCTGGTAAGGTATAAAACAGTCTTTGTCCTTCTGTGCCCAGGGCAAAAAAACACTGGAGCTGGAGAGATCCTGTGATGTGAGGTGGAGCTCTCATGGTCAAATGCAGTCAGTACCCAGATAGCATGTAACCATTGAAACAATGTTGAGTCAGTGTTGATGCGTCAACGCTGATTACATTGAAATAACGTTAGAAAGTGATGTTGTTTTACCATCACTCTTGCACCCTCAGTTAATATTGAAATAATGTTCAGATTTCAACCACAAATCAATAGTGTTAATATTGCTTCAACATTAAAAAGTGATGTTGTTTCAACATAACTTTTGCACCCTCAGTTAATATTGAAATAATGTTCAGATTTCAATCACAAATCAATGGTGTTAATATTGCTTCAACATTACAAAGTGATGTGTTTTCAATGTCACTTTTGCACCCTCAGTTAATGCTGAAGCAATGTTGAGATTTCAACCAAAAATCAACGGTAATAGTATTGATTCAACATTACAAAGTGATTTTTTATCAACATCACTTTTGCACCCTCAGTTAATGTTGAATCAACATTACACTATGATTGATTCTACATCACCAATGCTGAATCAACACTGAAATTAACTAAAATAAATCGATGGTAATATTGTTGAATCAACGTTACACTATGATGTTGAATCTACATCACTGCTGTTGAATCAACACTGAAATTAACTTAAATAAATCAATGGTAATTGTTGAATCAATGTTACACTATGATGTTGAATCTACATCACTGCTGTTGAATCAACACTGAAATTAACTTAAATAAATCAATGGTAATTGTTGAATCAATGTTACACTATGATGTTGAATCTACATCACTGCTGTTGAATCAACTCTGAAATTAACTAAAATAAATCGATGGTAATATTGTCGAATCAATGTTACACTATGATGTTGAATCTACATCACTACTGTTGAATCAACACTGAAATTAACAGAAATAATCTTTGGTAATATGGTTTGATCAATGTTACACTATGATGTTGAATCTACATCACTGCTGTTGAATCAACACTGAAATTAACAGAAATAATCTTTGGTAATATGGTTTGATCAATGTTACAATGTGATGTTGATTCTAAATACATTTTGTTGAAACACTGAAAATACAACTGAAAAGGAATGTCAACCAATGTTGCCATCTGATGTAATAAGTTAATGTTGAAACAACATTAATATTTAAACTACACTTCAATGATGCGTCAACAAATTCCTGACCAAAAATTTGGCAAAAACCTTTTAAAATATAAATGACACATTTCCAGCAGTTGAGTTAATTTATTTTATTCAATCAATCAATGACAAAAATATATTAAAAGATCATTCTTTAAAAAAGAAAGGGGGAGAAATAGGACAAAAGCATTTCAACCTTTAAAAATAAAATTGGCTTCAGAAGTCTGATGTCATAACTACAGGTGGTCCAACGGTTCAGGTTTTTAAAAATCTGTCATACATCAGACTAGTGATGTTACATATGACACTGAAGCTTCGATGCGCGTATCACATAAGCGACACAATTTGTAGTGAAGCCCCGTATCGAGGCGTGTATTGGTTTGCTAAAGTCACGTGATCGATGACAAACGATGCCTCACTTTCTGTCTAGTCACGTGCGCGTTTCGCTTTGGTTGTCAGAAGGCTCGAACTTCAGATCGTATTTAACGAGTCATTGTTGCCTCAGTCGGTCTGGTTGATATTTACAATTATTGACATTTAATAACAGATGATCCTATCAGACAATGTCCTTATTCATTTTGTGTGTGTGTGTGTGTGTGTGTGTGTAGAGAGAGAGAGAGAGAGAGAGAGAGAGAGAGAGAGAGAGAGAGAGAGAGAGAGAGAGAGAGAGAGAGAGAGTAGGCCTACATTAAATCTTATTGAATCATATAAGCTACTATATTTTATTGTCACACTTTAATGGGAAAATGAATTTATTTAATGAACAAATCAAACACAAACATGTAAGGCTTTTATTTGTACACATAACATTGAAACTATGGAGTGTGTTGTGGTTGCTTCATCTGCCAGAGCTTCTAACACAGGCTTCTGGCTGCTTTATTTTAAATAACCACCAGATGGCGCTGTTCTCAGCGCTGTTCTCGACACTCTCGAAGCTTTGAATCTTTTCCCGGAACAGTCAGGGGAAAGCCTCAGTGATTCATGAGGCTTCATTTCCCCATCCCTACATCAGACTACTGCCTCTTTTCCTCTGGGTTCTCTGAAATCTGAAAAAGAAAGCATGATGTTACTTGAGAACAAGTCAATTCAGTTGCCACATTCAAGAATGTTAATATACTAAACACAATACGATTCGCTTTTTAAAAAAAGTTGCTGAACACAAAATATTCTAACTATGATTAAAGTATCGTTAAATTCTGATTATTTCATTTATTTTTTTTAAATCTATTAATGCTTCAATATAAAAAAAATCACTACGGCAGGGGTGTCCGATTTTATCTCCAGCCCTAATTAAACACACCTGAAGCAGCAAATTAAGCTAATCAAGGTCATTGGGATCAATGGAAACTTCCAGGCAGGTGTTGGAGCTAAACTCATGACTTCATGAAGAGGAACAAACACCTATGGGCTATAGCCATTAACAACATCTCAGTTCAATTTCTGTGAAACTACATAGCATTCAAGTAACACGTTTATCTTGTAGAATAAAAGAACTTTGGTTTTAACAATGAAATTTCTTTAAAGGGATGGTTCAGACAACACAAAAGAAGATATTTTAAAGAATGTTGGTAACCAGAAAGTTGACGATGGCCATTGATTTCCATAGTAGAAAATAAATACCATGGAAGTCAATGGCTACCCTCAACTGTCTGGTTACCAACATTCTTCACTCTCTTCTTTTGTGTGCAGCAGAAGAAAGAAATTCATACAGGTTTGGAACAACTTGAGAATGAGTAAATGATGACAGAATTTTCATTTCGGGATGAACTATCCCTTTGAAGCTGCAGATTCACCTTATTTAGAACTTAATCTCTTCAAATATCACAAAATAAAATAGCCATGTCAGTCACTTTCTTAATAAACACAAGATGTTTTTTGTTATTGTGTTTCAGTGGAAATTTCTCAAATTTAATACAGATTCAGGAATATGAATGATTACCTGATTAAGCAGTGATAAGGCACAGGATATCATCAAGTCCCAGGTCAGGTGATTATGCTGTCGACAACAACTCGGTGTATAATCAATGTCAGCATTATCAGGAGGGGGTGCTTTCTATTTATTTATTGTCCATCTTCGTCGGCCTTCATTCCTACTAAAGGAGCAATGTGCTCTGCATGCAAACACTGATGGATGCAAGACATGGGCTATGTTTGCAGTGTAACTTTCTTGCTCATGTTCATGTCTTCTGCACTTCAAGAAATGTGTTAAATGACATTAGAACTTTATTCAGAAAATTCGTAATAAACTTTACTAAAGTAATGTGCATTTTTTAAGTATGTAGATGCACCATTGTTTGAAACTGTGCTAGAGAAGTCATGTAAGTATGTCAGGTGCTTCAACAAACCAGACTTCTGTATAGGATGCACCTATGTTTTCTCTCTAATGAGGAAGCATTACACTACTGAGAAGTGCACATGAGAAGTGCACATGCAAAACCAAAATGGGCGTTTACCAATCAGTGGCCAATTTCAAACTACAATAAATGTTTTTCAACCATTTTTCAACAGACTTGCTAAACCACCCCACCCCTAAACCAAGCCCCCACTGGATTAGAGCAAATCAGGTAAAGCGGTTGAAAATGCCCATTGTGGTTTGAAAACGCCCCACTGATAGACAAACACCCACTAGTGTTCTGCAGAGATACCTGCCTGTATGATCTTGTGCTCATCAACTACAAATCACTGTTAGTTCAATGTCACTGTCTCCACCCATGTGTGCTGTTGGCTTTCATCAAAATTTCAATGCTGATCCAACACACTTTAAACACTGAAATGTCAATCTCAACCAAAATTATGGTTTGGATCAAAACTCAACATTGTATTAATGTTCCCATGCTATCTGTGCGATTTATTTCAACACTTTACTTACTTGGAAAATTAATGTATGTTAGTAGATTTAGTAACAATAAATAAAATGCAAGTAAAAAGCATGCTAAAAACAGAAATACATTATATGCACCATTGTTTGAAACTCGGAGAGTTCATGCATGTCAAACACACAAGACTTCCGTATAGGATGCACCTTGTGTTTTCTCTCTAATAAGGAAGCATCAATTAACTACTGAGAAGCCCACATGCAAAACCAAAATGGGCGTATACCAATTAGTGCCAACTTTTAGTGCAAACTATAAGACTTGCTAAAATCATATGGGCCCACCCCTAAACCAAACCCCCAGTGTATTAGAACAAATGAGGTAACACCATTGAAAGTGCTCATAATGAACTGAAACACCCCACTGATTGGGAAACACCCAGTAGTGTTTTGCACAGATACATGCCTGCAAGATCTTGTGCTCATAAACTAAGACTCACTGTTAGTTCAATGTCACTGTCTTCAACCATGTGTGCTGTTCCCTTTCATCAACATTTCAATGCTGATCCAACACACTTTAAACATTGAAATTTTGATGTCAACCAAAATGATGGTTTGGATCAAAACTCAATATTGAATCAATGTTACTATGCTGTCTGGGTAAGGTGTTGATGCTCCTGGGAATTATTTTGGAGACCCTGGCCACGTTCTCCGAAAGTTCTGGCCAAACAAAACTTGAAGCTGACTCCCTACTGCACCAAATGCAAACGAAAAAGTTTTTGTTTCTGCTTGTCACATTCAACCAGTTATTTGAAGTCAGCGACTACGCCACTAAGGACTTGCAATCTTCCACATCAGTTACAGATTGTATTGATCTGATTGAAGGGCTCAAGGACAGCTACACACAATTCAGGAATGAAAATGATGCATTTGATAAAGTAATGGCACTGACAGATGAGCTGATGAATAAATATGAGATTGTGCGCTGCATATCAGTGGATCACGCAAGAGGAAGTTGCCGGCCAGGTTAGATGATACGCACGTTGATTATACTCTGGGCAAATCATCACCTGTACAGCAAAACTCGGACCTACAGAAATTATGGAATGACATACTGGACAAGCCGATGATGGAGCTGAACACTCGTTTCAAGCCCGACACATATGGCTTTATGAGAGCCGCTGCTGCCTGCTTGCCACTGTCAGACACTTTTGGTGACAAGGCTCTTATCCGGCCCACCTGCGCGCACTTTTCCATTCCCGTGGAAGAGGAGCACACTGTGTTTGTGCAGCAGCTTAAAAGAAAGGCAAAGGCCAACAAGACCACAAACGAGAAAAAAGAAACACTCGTAGAAGTGGTCGACGCATGCCCCCGTGATATTTTCCCCAACATGAACAGTCTCCTGCGGGCCCTCCTCACATTGCCCATGACGACATGTACTGTGGAGAGACTCTTTTCAGCTGTCAATCGGATAAAAACAGGCACCAGGGCAACAATGTTGACAGATAGACTGAACTCTTTGTCCCTGCTTTCATTTGAACGGAGAATGACTGATTCACTGGAATATCAAGACATTCTTACTGTGTTCAGCATGAAACCCCGCCGTCTCCTGCTGTAACAAGCCTTAATTCTGACAAGCAAGTTTGAATTTAATTGTGTGCATGTGTGATTATTTATCAGCTATCTCGGATTGTTATGCTGTTGTTTATATGGTTAGATATGTTATTCATTTAATTATTCTGAAGAAATAAGCTACAGGAGAAATCATTTTTGATTGTTTTCCTGCTGTTTGTGTTTAGCAGCTGTGTCAGATCCAATGCTGCTATTATTTCATGTCGATACAGTTCTTCTGTCATTCTGAATTTATAAGAAACAGTTACATAATTTTGGACAGTTCCCTGCCCGCCGTGCTGGGTAAATAAATGGACAGAGAAACAGACCCTCCAAAGATATAATTCCGTTTCAGTCTTTTTGTGTATTAAATGTTCAAAAGAGATAAATGAATTAGGCTTACTGCCAAGGTGTGTCTTTGTCCGCTTCAGCACTGATCTGAGGACAGCGATACAAGAGCCACACAGGTAGGCTCCTGAGTCGCTGTCCTCAGTGCCGCAGAAAAGCGCTAAAATGGAGATGAAGGGGAACCCGTTTTTTTGTTGTTGTTGTTGTTGTTGTTGTTGTTGCTTTTTTTAACTGGCCAATCCAGTTTTCTGGTGGCCCACCTACAAAATCCTGGTGCCGCTAGTGCACACAAGACTGCTCATCTACCATGACAGTCAAAGCTGCAAAGTAAGAGATGTCATATGGATTTTCTTGTGAATTAAAATGAGGCTGCGAGGGATAGACTTAGTCTTTACAATGGCCCACACTATAAAGATCCTAGATCATGTGTAATTTTCAAAAATCAGAACTTTCAAAACTGTTTTAATGGAGTTTTTGTATATTTAACTATAATTAATATAGTTAATATGGGGGGGGGGGGGGGGGGTTGTTTTGTCAGCTGAATAATGTTGTTAAACAGCAGTACAATCCATTGAACACACTACTTCTATCCATCACAGCCTCATTTTCAAATTTAATATAATGCTGTCCTGACTAAGGTCTATGGCAGTGAATACAAAAACACATGAACAATAAAAAAAAACTTTGATCACTGGATTAAATCCATTCCAGGTCCCAGAATACATTTTTACAGATCTCAGTTTGGCACAGACCCTACCAAATAGACATGAGGTGTGCAGGGGTGAGCATTTGGTTTTAAAACCACAAACAACTTGATGAAAAGGCAAAGGAAATAAATAATCCAAACTGCAAAATAACCCTTTTTATTTTTTTCATATGAGTTGGAACTTTACTTTTTTGCCAAGTAAGTAAAAATAATAATAATATATATAATAATAATTATATTTATATATTTTATTTGTATGTATGTATGTATGTATGTATGTATATATATATATATATATATATATATATATATATATATATATATATATATATATATATAGGGTGAATTCAGGTTGATTGGGACACTTTTTCCATTTTTCCAGTCATCTCAATGGCAAAAAGTGTCCTATTCACCATATATACTTTTACAGCATTTTTTAAACTGATTACGATAGTCTTTTCGTCCCTATATTGTGACGTGCATTGACTTAATTTTGTCCATTGGAAATTGATTGGATCATTGTTTGCTTTTAATGTGATCTCATGTGAGTGACAGGTTGTGCAGTCCTCAAAAACATTCCAAGGGGGAGGGGAAGTTATTTTGATTAAAGATTGAATGAATTGTGTGTATGGATCAATCATTTATGAAAAAAAAAAAAAACATACTGCAATATTCCATAAAATTTAGATTTTTATGGTGGCTTTAACGTGTTTGAGACAACAGCCTGTAATTTTTATTTATAACCTCTAGGTGACAGTATTATCCCAACAGTAAATATCACAATAATTAAATCTTGTGATCTTATGTGAAATATTAACAACCACAAGATGGCAGTCTAAACTCTTTAATCTGAGATACTAAGATATTCTCCAACATGTGGACCCCACCAGAAGCAGTCTAAATGGATGGATATATGGAATATTGCAGTCTAACAACTATTGAAGTAATTCTGTTTTTATAGATATATGGTATATGAATTAAAGGTTTGCTGTGTGAACGATTTACATAACATTGTAGAATCTCAGACTAAAACGTCCTGTTTTGTGGCACAATTGTTCATCAAAACAATACAAATTATTGTTGAAATAACAGTATTATGAAATGAAAATATGGGGAATTTTTTGGTTAGTTTGGCAAATCATCATTGTTTACTTGATGCCTTACCATTCCTGCTAAAGGCAACAGAGCCTGTTTCATTATATAACCGAATCATGTCAAACCAGTTTTGGAAAGTCCCCAGAGCTCCATGGCTGTCACGAACACAGCCAAACCTAAACCAAGTGTTTAGGGTTGTGATACTTCCTCATACAGAAGTCACATGGTTATAAGGAAGTTCATTAATCATGTGAAAGTGACATGTCATTGTGATGAAGATTTAACTTATTCTGTTTGTTATTCATAATATTTAGTCACAGCCCAGTGTTTTAACATTGATAATCAACAACTGCATTAAACACCTCCATTTTAATGTTTGATGGTCTTCAAAAAATTGTATAAATTAATCAGGCAATTTAAATGGTGAATTTTAATTTAATTTTAACTTCTTTTTAAGTGCTTTAATAATTTATATTTTGTCTGTGGTCTTGTGTATCTGGTTTGGCCCACTCATCAGAAAGTAAACACACGCTGACATTTCCCACAGAATGCTGACAATAAACTCCCTATGGTTTCACTTCAGATGCATGGCGTTTGACAAACAAAACCACAACCATGAACTGGTTATAGCATTTTCTTCCTAAACCACTTTCCAAAACCATCCAATTACAAGAGAGACATATAATTACATATTCAGTCTCTAGGCAGATTGAAATCTAAACATTCAATTCAATTCAATTATTTCTAAATAATATGTCACAATATAACAACAATATTACTGTCCACATTTTACTGAAAAGAAATGCCATTTGGGACTTATGTGGAGTTATTAAAAGCACTGTCAAACCAATAAAAAAATTATTACATTTAAATTCAAATTAAATTAAATTAAATAACAAAAAATAAAATAGAATAAAATCGTCAGCTTTAAGGGGAAAATAAAAAGTTCAACAGTTTTCAGTTCCTGTTTGATTGGTAGCATTGTTCATGTGAAACATCAGCCACAACCCAGTTTGAAGAAGTTTCTTCTGTGAATGATCTACCAGTGAGAGAAGGGAATTTAGATGTCATCAGTATCTAGGTAGATTTAAGTTGGTGAAGACTGGAAGCCTTTTTTAAAGACAAGACTCTTTGAAAGGGCCTTCATAGAAAAATATGTGTCTAATAGTGTCAAAACATATCTATAAATAGTGAAGATCTGTACCACTTCAAATCCATTACACAATCTATTAAACAATCTTTAATCTATTCAAATTTATGGCAGATTTGTAAAATGGATGAAATATGCTAAATAAAAAAGGGAACAGAGGCTGTTTAATAGGTAATTAAATCTTAAGTGTAAACAGACCACTGACCTAAATATAAAGACATTACAACAATCAGCAGCATCACAAAGTTAGTAATAAGTGGCTTTAGGCCCTTGATAGATTCAGTCTGAGTTTAACTGTTTCTGCTGCACATTTCAGCATGGATTGTTTTGTGATCTTGCCACAATATAATGGAGACTTTGCAAAGAGGCTGTTATTAAAGGGACTTACAGTACAATTATATTGGACATGACAGAAAACGTACAGTCTGTAAACACTAGGGCTGGGAGAAAAATGGTATCGCGATTTTTTTTTAAAAGATTTTAAAATCAATTTTTGTATATTACAGAATCGATATTAATTCAAATTAAATTGATTTATTTTTGTCTTTGCTTATAGACAAGGTTGACTGAAGTTGGCCACTTTCGTTCCAACAGAGGATGAAATGTGTCGTTATCTTTGAGTGTTAAGTGAAGAAACATCCTTTTCAAGTGTACGCGTAGAAGAGACGTGAGACTGAAAGCACTGAAAAGCCCTTGCGCTACTCATGTGCTGAGAGAGAGATAAGACTAGAGCTGCACGATTCATCTTTAAAAGACTGTGATCTCGATTCAAACACCCACGCGATCTTCTTCAATTTCATCTGTCTATTAAACCTTTGTATCGTGATAGTATCGAATCGGGAGATAGGTGTATTGTCCCAGCCCTAGTAAACACCAGATCACATTTACATTATTTAAGACTTTATAGAAAGAAGAAAGAAAAAAACAGACTGTTTAAGGGCTGCAGAGTGGACAAAATGGAAATGAAAAATAAAATACTATTACTGTAAGTGGACCTCAAAATCTAAAACCAAAACTGCATTCAAGGTTGCAAGATATTTCCTCAATCCATTAATCCACCATCAGCACCCAGTAACATTACAAAAACACAAACCAGTAACAGCTCTTGAGGAACATCCAGTCTACAGCTCTTTAATCACTCAACAAAGTGTAGTGTCAAGTCTATCCTTAAACAAAAGTGACTACCACTGTGTACAATCTGGAAAAATGAGTAGATCTGTAGATCTCTAAATCTGTAGATCTGTATGGAGTAATATTTGCTGTGCATCAAAAAATCTAAACCACCAATTAATTCATTTTAAATGTTGCCACAGGTTATACTGGACACCAAAGAAGCATTTCCTCATTAAACTGCCCACTGCAGTTTTTGTCCTTTTGACAAACAGTTGTGCATGTGTCACGTCAGGTTTTTTTAATTTTATTTTTATGTTTCCATGTGAAGAATCTGGGCAATCTAAGTGGCCTTCTTCATATAAAACAAGTATAGAACAGTTGATCACAAATATTAATCCCTTAATAAAAGTTAAGCACAACTACAACACAGTTGTCATCGTTTACACACAACGACTCAAAAGTGTTCACACTTATTTCTAATGATGAGACCAAACCAACTGTATATAATACAAATCAGTTCAGAGAGTGCCAAAATTGACAAAATGTTGCACTGAATGTTGATTCCAACAATGGATGGAAACAATATAAGAGGGAGAGGAGGAAGAGTATGAGTTAGATATGGTGAACGAGGAAGAAGAGGAAGAGGACGAGAAAGAGCAAGGTGTGGATAATGTTGTCAAGGCTGGATCTGACTTTAGGGTTTTTCCCTTTGTCTGCAGAGATGACATTATCTGAGATGTGAACAAAGTCCTCAGGCCGAACCAACATGAAGACGTGATGCTGAAGCAGAATAAAATCTCTCTCATTGACCTTGATTTTGCAGTTGCACAACTCTTTAGAGTGACTATAACATGCTTTTATTACTGTGACCTTTTTGGCTTTTGCAGTTGGATCACTGTATTTTCACAGTATGCAAGTGCTGAATATACAGACATTCGATAGGCCAACTATACAATATCAGTACAATACTATACTTGCCGTATATACAGTATAAAATGTATTCACTTTACTACTGTAAGTTGTCATTACTATACTTTTTTACGTAATTGAAAAATTTGTTTACTTTGTTACAATATACTTTTTTCTGTAACTGCATGCTTTGGATTCTGTGTTCTCCATTTTTTGATGCAGTGTCTAATGAATGATCTGTAGTGTTTATAACATTGACTCGCTGTGTGTATGATCTGAAAGCATTGTTTGATTTTGAGCAAAGATAAAATGGTTTTGAGGCAATTGTTTGATTTTGCCAGAAGAGTCAGAGATTCTCTGAATGTGGTGTGAAAATTTGGTTTTGTGTTTAAGGTTTTGAGAAAGTGAGTGATGGTTTCAAGAAATCTGTTTAAGCAATTCAGAAAAACAATA
Source organism: Rutilus rutilus (assembly GCF_951802725.1). NCBI lineage: Eukaryota > Metazoa > Chordata > Actinopteri > Cypriniformes > Leuciscidae > Rutilus > Rutilus rutilus. The sequence goes on along the minus strand of NC_140232.1, from coordinate 12,992,158 downwards.
ATAAATAAACAAACAAACAAACAAATAAATAAATAAATGCCATCTGATCTTGGCCCATCATCATGACTAATAGTTTTGATGTGTGCTGTGATGTGTGACAAATAGTTTTAACATGATGAACACAGCAAAAGACAACAAATGTATACATTTGCACATTTGTATTCCTTAATGTACTTTACAGTTCTATACATCAAATAACAACAAAAAAAATACTCTGCCCCAGCATCCCGTCTTTGGTCTGGGACAGAGAATCTCATCAACATCACAGGCTATATTGGCCCTAGCCAGGCAGCAGGGGGTGAAATCCACTTGCATGCCTGATCCACCCCTGACATGCATCAACTGAAATATGTAGGCAAGCTTCTTCCATTTCACCATCTCTATGTCCAACAAAAATAGAGTGCACTTAGGGCGTGTCCAAAACCACTTTTGCTAGTTTAAAATGGTCGGCGCACCTGGCCCATGGTCTAAAAGGGTTGTCCCTATTCTCTTAATGATTAATGGGTGTGTATACTAATATCAATGTGTACTTGTAGTAAACGTGTACTATTTTAATACTGTTTGGGACTAATGCTGCGTTCCAGTCCAAAATTGTCATGCCCTTCACTCGCTAACTTCCCTCCGTCTCGTTCACTCGGATGTACGTCATTGCTTACGTTGCACGAGTGCCCACTACTGGCGGAAACTGCGGTGGGCTGAATTGGAACGTCCTTGATCACTTGGAATCAGCTGTGGAGTTGATTTATTTAAAAATGTTTTCCTTTAAGAATTTGTTTAATGCGGCATCCAAATGTTTATATGTGTGTTTGGGTTGTTTTAAATTAAAAAATATATATAATTAATATATAATAGAGTTGTCTGTTGTGGTGGCAGACTGTAGGTGTGTTCGACATCGGCTGCGGCTGGATGCAACCGATCGGCGAGAGTAGCCGCGTGCAGGCGGGGAGGAGCTGCAAACGGAGACGTGAAGTCGGACACTTTCTGGTTCCCGTAGTGACCACTCACGTGGTGTTTGCATACTTTACCACAGCTGCAGTGAAATGCAATATTTGCCAAATAATACACAGATGTTTCAGAGACATTTTCATTCAATAGCCTATGTACTGCTTCATACAGCGTCTGTTTGAACAAGAATAAAGTTCAACATAAGCAACTATCAATGAAGTAGAGTCTACGTTTTTTAAGCAGTTTTAATTTGATAAACATGACACAATATAGCATGACAACGACATGAAAAGAGTGTTCACTGTTATAATAAACTGATTTGAGAGCTTTAGAGGAACTAAAGGTGTTCGAAATAAACACGAAACACACGTGATCGTTGTCATGCGGTGAATCCAGCCAATCGTGGAACAGCTGTGTCGTCATCAGCCCACGTGCAGCCCAGTGCAGCCGCTCTTGAGAAGCTGCGCTGGCTGAGTTCTCCGGCTACTCTCGAATTGCTCTCGCGGTACTTTGATGGCATACGTCACAGTCACGTGGCGTCGGCGCTGTATCAAGTCGGACAAAATTTCTAACCGGCATGCACTGCTTCAAGTCAGCCGCCGATCGGTCTGCGCAGAGCTGCATGAAGTCGAACAAGCCTTGTGTGGTGGTGATTATACGAGATCTGTGGTGACGTCACAAGTTACCGTACTGCATTGTGGGACATAGGTGCCTGAAGTGTACATTTGAAGTAGACTCGCTCCCTCGGTCAAAATCGAGGGAAGAGGGTCTGTCCATATAAACTTCCCTCGTCCACTTCACGAAGTGGAACGCACTTCAAAATGGCGGCAGGGATTCCCCCGAGGGGAAGTGCGTGTCTAAAAGTGGACTGGAACGCAGCATAAATTGGCCCACTTTTAGTAGGGTATGTAAAAGTATAGCCCTATAAAAGGTCTTTTATACTTCCAGGTCGCACGTTAATCATTCACGGATTCATGGTAAAAGGCTTGTTTGAGATGAGCAAAATCTGCGCAGAATCGATCACCGGTGATCAGCGCGAGATGCATGCCGGTTAGAAATGTGTCCGAGTGCGGTCCGCCTTGCTCTGATGTCATGCTGACGTATGTCAAAAATCTCTCGCGAGCGCAAGGCGCACGTGTCGGATTCTGCAGTCGCGCGCAGTTGCTCTCCACCGACTGCGCTGATCAAAAGCATGATGGGAAACGACTTGCTGACGACACAGCTTAATGTTCATTGGTTTAAACAACCGTGATGTATTGTTCTCTTTTAAAATGTTTGATTTTAAAACTCTGATATCATATTTTATGTGTATACGTTATGTGTGAATATTCCCAAACTATCTGACAGTCCGATATGGATTATGCAATGTAATTTTTATATAAAAATAAAATAATAAAAACACATGTCTGTATTAAAGAAAAAATGATTGATAAACATGTATTTGGAATGGAATTAAATAAGTAGGCTACTTTTGGTGTGTTGTTCATTATATTTATGAATATAATATAAAATTATATTTTATTATTTCATATAAAGCAACAGAACTTAAATTCCATCCAGTTTATTAGCAGCACTGTGCACGAGCGTGAATCCCGTTTATCCCGCGATATCCATCTTTGATCTCACAGGTGTCAGATCCACTGCGAGAAGAGAGAACTGTCCGTCTTGCCTGCGCTTTTTTCACTCCTCCTCTCACAGCAGCCGCCTACTCTCGACTACATTTCAGGCGAGGCTAGGCGCATCTCAAACAAGCCTAATGATTCACGGGCTGTCGCCGGTCAATATGATTGCCGTGATTTGATAAGGTGTGTTCGACATCGGCTGCGGCTGGATGTAACCGATCGGCGAGAGTAGCCGCGTGCAGGCGGGGAGGAGCTGCAAACGGAGACGTGAAGTCGGACACTTTCTGGTTCCCGTGGTGACCGCTCACGTGGTGTTTGCATACTTTACCACAGCTGCAGTGAAATAAATGCAATATTTGTCAAATAATACACAGATGTTTCAGAGACATTAGGCTTGTTTGAGATGCGCCTTGCCTCGCCTGAAATGTAGCCGAGAGTAGGCGGCTGCAGTGAGGGGAGGAGTGAAAAAAGCGCAGGCAAGCCGGACACTTCTCTCTTCTCGCAGTGGATCTGACACCTGCGAGATCAAAGATGGATATCGCGGGATTCACGCTCGTGCACAGTGTTGCTAATAAACTGGATGTAATTCGAGTTCTGTTGCTTTTATATGAAAATAAATAAAATGAACAAGACACCCAAAGTACTTGTTATTTAATTCCATTCCAAATACATGTTTATCAATATTTTTTTCTTTAATACAGACATATGTGTTTTTATTTATTTTATTTTTTTATACAAATTAAATTGCATAACCCAAAGAGATCGCACTGTCAGATAGTTTGGGAATATTCACACATAACATATACACATAAAACATGATATTAGAGTTTTAAAATCAAACATTTTAAAAGAGAACAATACATCACAGTTGTTTAAACCAATGAGCATTAAGCTGTGTCGTCAGCAAGTCGTTTCCCATCATGCTTTTGATCAGCGCAGTCGGTGAAGAGCAACTGCGCTCGACTGCAGAATCCGACACCTCCGCCTAGCGCTCGCGAGAGATTTTTGACATACGTCAGCATGACATCAGAGCAAGGCGGACCGCACTCGGACACATTTCTAACCGGCATGCATCTCGCGCTGATCACCGGTGATCGGTTCTGCGCAGATTTTGCTCATCTCAAACAAGCCTATTTTCATTCAATACTTTATGTACTGCTTCATACAGCGTCTGTTTGAACAAGAATAAAGTTCAACTATCAATGAAGTGGAGTCTACGTTTTTTAAGCAGGTTTAATTTGATAAACATGACACAATATAACATGACAACGACATGAAAAGAGTGTTTACTGTTATAAACTGATTTGAGAGCTTTAGAGGAACTAAAGTTTTTCGAATAAACACGAAACACACGTGATCGTTGTCATGCGGTTAATCCGGCCAATCGTGGAACAGCTGTGTCGTCATCAGCCCACGTGCAGCCCAGTGCAGCTGCTCTTGAGAAGCTGCGCTGGCTGAGTTCTCCGGCTACTCTCGAATTGCTCTCGTGGTACTTTGATGGCATACGTCACAGTCACGTGGCGTCGGCGCTGTATCAAGTCGGACAAAATTTCTAACCGGCATGCACTGCTTTAAGTCACCCGCCGATCGGTCTGCGCAGAGCTGCATGAAGTCGAACAAGCCTAAAGTGATTTCAGACACCTGTCACGCCTGAGGTGTTCCCCAAAGCATCATCGACACAGTAGGCTTGTTCGACTTCATACAGCTCTGCGCAGACCGATCGGCGGCTGACTTAAAGCAGTGCATGCCGGTTAGAAATTTTGTCCGACTTGATACAGCGCAGACACCACGTGACTGTGACGTATGCAATCAAAGTACCGCGAGAGCGATTCGAGAGTAGCCGGAGAACTCAGCCAGCGCAGCTTCTCAAGAGCGGCTGCACGTGGGCTGATGACGAAACAGCTGTTCCACGATTGGCCGGATTCACTGCATGACAACGATCACGTATGTTTCGTGTTTATTCGACACCTTTAGTTCCTCTAAAGCTCTCAAATCAGGTTTTTATAACAGTTAACACTCTTTTCATGTCGTTGTCTTGTCATGTTATATTGTGTCATGTTTATCAAATTAAAACTGCTTAAAAAACGTAGACTCCACTTCATTGATAGTAGCTTATGTTGAACTTTATTCTAAAACAGACGCTGTATGAAGCAGTAGCTACATATTAAATGAAAATGTCTCTGAAACATCTGTTGCCTATATTTGGGCAAATATTGCATTTATTTCACTGCAGCTGTGGTAAAGTATGCGAACACCACGTGTGCGGTCACTACGGGAACCAAAAAGTGTCCGACTTCACGTCTCCGTCTGCAGCTCCTCCCCGCCTGCACTCGGCTACTCTCGCCGATCGGGTGCATCCAGCCGCAGGCGATGTCGAACACACCTGCTAGTGTCTCATTCCCTGTTCTCAGGGAACAGAGGTCACAGTAGTAACCTGAGACGATTCCATTCAATAATTAAAAAAAAAAAAAAAAAAATAAGATAAGATAAGATAAGAAAATAAAACAAAATAAAATAATGAAAATTTTAATAAAATAAAGCTTTAAGAGTTAACTAACAAACTGTTCTACAGCTTTCAGTTTCTGTTTGATTGGTAGCATTGTTCATGTGAAACATCAGACACAAACCAGTTTGAAGAAGTTTCCTCTGCCAATGATCTACCAATGAGAAAAGGGAATTTAGATGTCATCAGTATCTCGGTAGATTTATGTTGGTGGAGACTGGAAGCCTTTTTTAAAGACAAGACTCTTTGAAAGGGCCTTCATGGAAAAAGATTGTGAGTCTAATAGTGTAGAAATATCAATGAAATCTATAAATAGTGAAGATTTGTACCACTTCAAATCCATTACACAATCTATGAAACAATTCTTTGCCAGATGTATCTGTCAGTCTGCTGAAATCAAAAAGGGAACAGAGGCTGTTTAAAAGGAAATTAAATCTCAAGTGTAAACAGACCACTGACCTAAATATAAAGACATTACAACAATCAGCATCATCACAAAGTTAGGAAAAACTCAAGGGCTTTAGGCCCTTGATACAGTAGATTTAGTCTGAGTTTAACTTTTTGTGCGGCACATTTCAGCATGGATTGTTTTGTGGTCTTGCCATAATGGAGACTTTGCAAAGAATATTAAAGGGTTGGGGGACTTAAGGCCCTTTCACACTGGACGCGATTTTGACGCACGAATAATTCGCGCGATGGTTTTATTTTTTGATCAGCTGTTTGTGTAATGAGTGCTTTCACACCGAACGCGAATGTGCTGCGGCGAAAAAACGACTTTTATTTTTTTCGTTTCGATGTCGATTTTTTTTTCCTTTTGCGGCGACAGAAAAGGCTTCAGCCAATCGCATACTACAAGGATAATGATTGTGTGGCGTAGCATTGCCAACCAACTCGGTTATCACGACTGTGAGTATGTTGTGTGATAGTTTTAGTTGTTGTATAGTCCTGTGCTGTGTAGGCTAGCAGGCTAAACTACATTTGGGATAGAAAGCTAATCGTCAAAGATAGAGATAGAGACCGTGTTTACGCGGCTCATGTGATGGGTTTTGACGCGAACTATTCGCACACGAACTATTCGCTTTTTCGTTACGCATCCGGTGTGAAAGGGCCTTTACAATTAAATTGGACATGACATGCAGAATCGATAATGTGGGTGCCTGTCACTTAAAAATGAATAGCAATGAAACTGTTGCTTTAACCAATCAGATAATCAGTCAGATTTAATCAGCCAATCAAATTTCGATTTGATTGCACTGGGGCCATCTAGCAGGCGTATAATAACGGATTAATATAATAGATTAAAAAGTTTGTCGAGACAAACTTTAAGTTGGCTTGAGAAAGTTTGTTCCAGAAAGTTTGAAGAAGTTTAAAGTAGTTTAAAGCTGCCGTCGGCAACATTTTTTTGATCAAATTCAGTGAAATTGACACTATAATCCGACAGAACAACATAAAAAAGGTGGTTTAGAAAAAAACTCGAGCTTCTAACTCCACCTGGAGCGTGTTATTTGTTTTGCAAAAATCCACCGCTCCCGTCTCATCGGGTCCAATCAACGTAGGGGGGTGTGAGATCTGACTGTCAATCACAGTTCGTGCACACGCCACAGATCCCCCCTCCTTCGCGCAGACGCGCACATCACATGCACACGACACGCCTGAAGTTCGCCTGAAGATTGTACGAAGCGTGATGGCGGAGAGAAAATCTACTAACAAGCTTCCAATTCCTCGGTTATTGCTATCTATGGATAGATTAGCCAGGGCAGTCTACCTCTGAGTCCATGGTGTTGATCGATGCAGAAGAGACGCGCGCGTTCACAGAAAATCAGGTACACACGCACTGACGATGGGCGGGTGCTCGTTGGTAGTGGGGGAGGGGCATGAGAGTTGTAAACATTCAAAATTTTGGCTAAGTCCACTCAATCTGCCAGACTTGCCGACTGCAGCTTTAAAGTTTAAATTAGTTTAAAGTTTAAAAGTTTAAATTCATTTGAAGTTTAAATTAGTTTAAAGTTTAAATTAGTTTGAAGTTTAAATTAGTTTAAAGTAGTTTGAAGTTTAAATTAGTTTGAAGTTTAAAGTAGTTTAAAGTTTAAAGTAGTTTAAAGTTTTAAGTACAACTAGTTTAAAGTTAAAAAGTTGCTAGGGTGTTTCTAGTGGGTTGCTCAAGTGTCCTGGGTAGTTGCTAGGTGGTTGCTATGGTGTTGTTAGGCGGTTGCTAGGGTATTCTGGGTGGTTGCTATGGTGTTGCTAGGCGGTTGCTAGGGTATTCTGGGTGGTTGCTAGGGTGTTGCTAGGCGGTTGCTAGGGTGTTCTGGGTGGATGCTATGCTGTTGCTAGTTTATTCTGGGTGGTTGCTAGGGTGTTGCTAGGCGGTTGCTAGGGTGTTCTGGGTGGTTGCTATGCTGTTGCTAGTTTATTCTGGGTGGTTGCTAGGGTGTTGCTAGGCAGTTGCTGGGGTGTTATGGGTGGTTGCTATGGTGTTGCTAGGTGGTTGCTAGGGTGTTCTGGGTGGTTGCTATGGTGTTGCTAGGTGGTTGGCAGTTGTCACAGATGGTTACTATGGAGTTTTTATAGAGTTCTTAGCATGATCTCGGCATGATTTAGAACTTAACTAATCGCTATTAGCATGTAGCATGTGTAGCATGTTGGAAGTGCTGTTTGCTAGCATGAGTCAAAAGAGCCAAACCTCATCTCTGTACGATGTTCTGATACAGAGATATAAGTCTTGCAAAATGGTTGCTAGGGTACTCAAGTTTGGTTGCTATGGAGTTGCTTGGGAGCTGGGAGCTTTAAACTTAAGAAGTTTAAAGTGGTTTGAAGTTTAAAGTAGTTTAAAGTAGTTTGAAGTTTATGACAGATAGATAGATAAATAAGATAGATAGACACTCACTCACACACACACACACACACACACACACACGCACACACCCACTAACTCGCTCACACACTCACTCAGACACACACACAGAGTTTATGAGTTTAGAGTTTATAAGTGTATAAATTGATGAGTTTATAAGTGTACGAGTTTTTGAGTTGAGTTTATAAGTTTAAATGAGTTTAGAGTTTATAAGTTTAAATGAGTTTAGAGTTTATAAGTTTAAATGAGTTTAAAGGTCCCGTATTATGCCCCTTTTCACAAGATGTAAAATAAGTATCTGATGTCCCCAGAGTGACATGTGAAGTTTTAGCTCAAAATACCCAACAGATCATTTTTTACAGCATGTTTAAATTGTCATTTTTTGGGGCTCAGAAAAACGCGCTGTTTTAGTGTGTGCCCTTTAAATGCAAATAAGCTGCTGCTGCACGGCACAGGGGGCGGAGCTTCACGAGCTCGCGCTCAGTCTCTCCGGACAATTTCATCTCACGGAATGATGATAATATCAGAAACTCTCAGTAACGGTGTTCATTTCGAGTCGGACAATAATGCCTAGAGAGTCAGAGTGCTGTATAGAGATGGAACAGGTATAGTTTTGTAGTTTAATTACGGTTATAATACCGTATTATTAATTATTAATATAATTAATTATTATATTAATTATAAATATTATTATTAATATATAATTACGGTTATAATACCCCCCCCCCCCCCCCCCCCCCATGAGCCACACTCATTAAATAAATAAGTAAATATATACATAAATCATACATACAAATTGTCAGTATTTGTGTCTTTGAGATATTAAATGCACCCAATATATGTGAAAAATATGATAGAAATTTAAAATCTCTGCTTTTTCAACACGTCTCCTCAACTTGCGTGCACGTCTCATCAGCTCTGGGGCGCTGGAGTCAATGCCCCAAAGAGGCGGGTCTGTGGAGCAGCATAGCCAATTGCTGATTTAATATATAAATGTTTGACATAAACTGTAGCCAATCAGCGAGCTCAAATCTAGTCAGCTATGGGGGCTTTCTGTTTAGCGCCCCAAGCTGCGCGCGCACTCATGCGCGCCTATCTCCATCAGACAGCGGTCTATCGGCCTGGCTAGCTGGATGCGGTCATGCTAATGCCTTGTTTTGCTTTCCGTGATTACATTTTAAAACAACGGGGACAGATCCGGCATGGACAGTTACCGGACTGAATGAAGTGAGTTCAATTTCAAATGCAAATGGAAAGTTTGTGCAATTTGTTTGTTTTTGTGTAAGGACGCCTCAGCCTTGTAATATGGCATTAAATAATTACTGACTTTTTCACAGAGCACTGGTATCATGCAGTTTGAGTTAAATTGTGTTTGGGTGGTTAATAATAATAATAATTATAATTATTTTTATTTATATAGCGCCTTTCCAACACCCAAGGTCGCTTTACAAAGATATGTAAAAGGCAGCGGTTCTCAAACTGGGGTACGTGAGGTGACAGAAGGGGGTACGGGAACAAAATGCTGAATTTTGCCGTTCCTTTAATACTACCTCACCTTAAAATAAGATTTAAACTGAGCATGCATTTCTATCAGGTAAAATGCTGTAAATACATGACATCCGATCAAATTACCTCATCTTTTGCGGTCAAAACTGTCTGCATTTAAGCAGCGTGTGTAGGCTATATGACAGGTCTCGTGCCGCTTGCTGCCTCGGCAAATCGCGCTACCATTCTCGACAATGTATGTACGTTACCTTTGTAAAAGTATAAGGATTTAGCACTTAACGTTACTAGCATGAAGAACAAATATAGACACAGGCTGAGCATGGAGATCGATATAAGATTCAAACTTTCTTCGATACAAACACGTAAGTTACCCTGTGTGAGTTTCTGTGTTTAATGATGATCACATTATATGAAGATCCACACGATTGCGAATGTGACATTGATTTTATACAACAGTTCAACAAACGAAATATTAATATTAAGTGATGTTCATTTTCAACACAGTTGTCAATATTTTTTTTACAACAAAATAATAGCTCCAACGAAAGCCACAGCAGAACTGCAGCACACAGCAGTGTTTGTGAACGAATCTGCAGTTTTGAACGAATCATTAGAGTCAATGATTCAATGATTAATTCATAAATACAGCCACTTGCTTCATTACTGAATGAATGACTCGATGACTCTCCACCTACTGGCGGTTTTAATTCAATATTTAAAAGCATCACTTCGTTTTTACCATTGCATATTTCTCTATTGAACATTTATTATGAACATTCATTATTTAAAGCATTATTTATTTTATAAAGGTATTTGTAAAGGTAAAAATGCATTGGAAAAATCGATTTAAGGGGGCAAATATTGTCCCTTACTGAAAAAGGTGCGACTGAAGAGTGGGTAACTTACACAGAAGGATGTTAAAAGCCTCATGGGGTACAACTCTAAAAAGTTTGAGAACCACTGAGACTGAGTTAAGGAATAGAACAAAATAAACATCAACATCAAAGCACAATACACCAAGTGCAAAAAGTAGGCCTAATATTCAGAGGTCACTTACAAAGTTAGGTTAAAGACACAAAACAAAGAGGGATCCAAACAAATAGCATATCAATAACAATGTAGAATTTACAGACTGTGAGCTGAAGAGTAATATTCAGATAAAAAATGTGTTTTTGAAGGAGAGAAGGGTGGATGTTTGACGGATGTCTTGAGGAAGAGCATTCCACAACCTCGGAGCCACTGTGCTAAAAGACTCCCATGGTTACCAGACTATTGAAACCGACTGAATATGACACAGCCCCACCAAAGATATTTTTCACCAGCCGCCACTGGTACACACACTGCCAACACACATACATTTATGTCCAAACAGCATGCAAAAGTGAATTTTGCATAACAGGGGACCTTTCAAGAGTTCAGAGTTTATTAATTTATGAGTTTAAGAGTTCATAAGTCTATGAATTCATGAGTTTATAAGTTAATTAGTTTATAAGTGTATGAGTTTAGAGTTTATGAGTTTAAATGAGTCTCAATGGCTCATATAGTATATAGCCTATAGTATATATCATATAGTATATAGAACGGCAGTTTGAATTAGTCTTCATCATTGATGAATAGAAGTCAGAGCTGTGGCAGTACTAGCTTTCAGTTACTAACAGTCATACATTACTGTTACACAGCCATAAATAAAAAATGTTTGAGTCTATGAAATTTGTTTATGGCTTTATGGTTTTTGTTTTGTTTATGGCTCATTTTTTATATCCACCACCCCCAGCTGTTCCTGGAGCGTTCTTCAGGTGTTCCTCCACTGCTGCATCAATGTCTGAGTCTGTAGCATTTGGGCTCCACCTCATCACAGCATCTGAGGAAAGAGAATATGGTTTTGAAGAAAAAAAAAGGCTAATTTTGAGGTAAATGACGTACTTTTTTTTTAAAGTGTCAGAAAATAACCATGTTTTTTTACAGCATAATCTTAGGCCAATAAAAGATGTTCTGCATTAAATGTGTTCGAATAGTGAAAAAACAGCATTTGCCCTCTTCAATACTGTGGTGCCCTTAAGAAAGACCCTTCACTAGGTGTGTAACTGCGTAAAAGTGAAAAGGACATTTCTGATAAAGACAGGTGGTCTTTTAAAGAATGTCCTGAATAGATAAAAAGTTAACAATAAAAATTGCATTAATATTAGACAAGGAACAAGAGATTTTTATTGATTGTCATAAGGCCAAAATTACCTTGAATTACATCGTACAAAGGTGTAGCTTTGAATGGCTTCTTTTCAAGTTGACCACCACCCCTCATATTGACATTCGCATTAAGGCATTTAACATGATTCTGTGAAATAAATTACACAGGATTACTTCACCTAAAAACCTATATATAATATAGGACACAGAAGGAGTGAGACAGCTCTCAGATTTCATCAAAAATATCTTAATTTGTGTTCCGACGATGAACAAAGGTCAAACAGGAGGGTGAGTAATTGCATATAAAAAAAACCAAAAAATTGTAAAAGGGTAGCAATGCAGGGCTGATAATAAAGCACTGAGCTTACTAACTTTAATTATTATCATACGAGTGAAAAAAAAGGATATTAGGGACTGAAAATATCCAATAAGCGTCCTCTGCAGCTACCTACTGTTTACAATGTTAATTTAATCTTTTTTTTTAAATAAGTCTGAGTTTTCATTCAATTTTAAAGTGCTGAAAAAAGAGGTGTAGTACAATACCATAGTTACGGTTAGTGTTAGTACATTAAATCCATGGTGAATGTTGTTGATTTGTGGACTTAAAGCCTTCTATAACTTGTTCATTCATGGCACAATGTTTTTCCTGGTTTCCAAAGCCAGCGCTGTTTGATCTAATATCTATAACAGAACACTACGTCGAATCTGAATGTTTCTCACTGGATCTCGCAGTGATGTTATTAATTCTGTGGCGAATTCAATGGATTTCTTCACTGGATCTCCCAGCGCTGTGTAGTAACGGTGTCTCGTGATCGAGATCGGCCTGCAACTGGCGAGTAGCACGTGCATGGACACTATAAGAAATGGACACAGCGACCCCATAGAGTTCAACGGACAAAAGTGAAGTCAATTAGAAGCACTCACTTCCTGATGGCTGAGCGTACTGCGCAGACTCAAACTGAGCTTGATGATGTAGATGTGACGTGAGCAACCTGTCTTACAGTTGTAGGTCTTCTAGTAGCTGTGCCAAGAGAAATCTGAATCATTCCCTTCCGAATCTTGGAGAGATTTGACTCTCTATGGGCTTCTCCCTTGACTTTATCGGACTTTATACCTCCACGTCCCCCTGATTGACTGCGAGCTTCTCCTCCAGTCTATACGGTAATTTCTCTACTGTGCGACAGAGAGTCGCTTGGTTATGACGCAATCATTAGCCTATTTTTACAAAAATGGCTTTTACGGGGCCATAACGTAAGATACAAGGTAATGGAGCCTTTAATACATTGTTGTGTTTCTTTAGAAATAAACAATGGACAAATAGAGTCTTTAAACGCCTCAGATGTAAAGTTATTCGCTGTCAAAGTGATGCCAAAATGAATGGGAGTCAATGGAATGCTAACAGCAGGTGATGGCTTGCTAGCCAATGGCTGCCCCGATGGAAGGTACGCTTTCTTGTCCCAGTTTTTTCCCGTGCTGAATATGATTTTCTTCTTAATTTTTCTTGTAAATTTATGATCAAAACTCTTTTTTCAAACATTCATACTATTGTAACGAATGAAAAACGACAGACAAGGGAGAATCCATTTCTGAATTTTTAAATCGGAACGCAAAACAACATGAACGCACCAGCCGGCGTTCTCTCTACCCGGCCTTTTCCAAACTCACAGCATTAACCCTATAACTGTCGGTACAAAATAAAACAGCAATTTCACAACAATTAAAAAGAGTGCGCTACACTATTAAAAGCGTATTAAGAGGCGGATTAATTCAGTTAGGACACCACTGAAGGCCTAGGTGTGAAATGCACCTCCCTGGTGTACAATCTGGAACAATGAGCTATCTGTAGAGCTATGTATGGAGTAATATTTGCTGTGATATTAAAAAATCTGAACCATCAATTTGTTCATTTTAATTTGGAAAAATAAATAAATAAAATAAATAAAAATAAACAATAAACAAAATAAATATTTCCTCATTAAACTGTCTCCATATTAGGGATGTTAACCGATGACCGTTTGACCAATGGTTGACCGTAGCAACGTTAACCGATCAAAGTTGTCGGTAGTCGGTTAAAAAAAAAAAGTGATCTCTAAATTAGGCTATTATAGACAGTGGACTAAACGCTACTACAGTCAGCCATCTCATTCCAAGATCTTTTTGTGTGAAGTGAACAAATACCTCACACTCAATTTTTCTACACTCGCCTGTTTGTACTTAATAAACCAATAAAAACATTTGGCGCGAGGTCACAGGGTTTGGGTTTGCGCGCTCACAAGGTTTGCGAAAAGAAAAGGCTACAGGCTAAAACACTCGAGGTTAGAGGGCAGACGACAGGATGAAGCGTGCAAAGAAAAGTAGTGTGTGGGACCATTTCACCAAAAAGAATGACACAGATGTAAGTGGCAACTTGTGTGATACAGTGCTTAAATACAGTAGTAGCACATCATCTATGATGTATCACCTGAAAACGCGACACCTGATGATCATCATCTTTCTTTATTATTGTTAGCACTACCTCAAACTAAAGCGGCGTCTCTTCGGAGCTGTCATTTTCTTAAATGAGCCGCGGCAATGTTTCAAATGAGCTTCTAACACTAGACAAACGCCTTTATTTTCAACGCGATCACCTTGGACCCAGACCATTTCGAAACTAAGGAGCCATTTCTCCTCCGATTACATACAAGCTCCTCGGCGCCGCGTTTGCGGGACTCATGTTTCGCGCTGGAGGGGATTTAAAAAAAGTGACGTGAGTGGAAGGGCCGGGAGGCAGAGCGGCAGAGAGATGCGACAGTTGCGAAATTGCAGGCGCGGCTCGAAATGGCTGTTATTTCAAATAGCATAGCATATTTTAAACTAATCGGTTAACCGGTTTCAACCGGCTAATGAGGCTCGGTGGTCGGTCAAGAAATTTTTTAGTTTTCGCCATCCCTACTCCATATCCCCAATGCAGTCAACACAGGCTCATTGGAATAATGTTCACAACATTTTTGCAAAATGCAAAATAAGTATACTACCAATTATCCTACATTTCGCTGCAGTTTCAAAAACAAATGAACACTATAGGCAGTAAAACAGCACGTAAAAGGAGTCACTGTTCAAAGTTCAAAAACAAGCTAAAATGCCCTGGTTACGATTACGTTTTATGTCGCATTTGCTTTTGTTAACACTATTGAGTAGGTTTAAGGGTTTAGTTTAGGTGTACGTTATTTTAAAGGGGTGGTTGAATATGATTTCACTTTTCTAACTTTAGTTAGTGTGTAATGTTGCTGTTTGAGCATAAACAACATCTGCAAAGTTACAACGCTCAAAGTTCAAAGCAAAGGGAGATATTTGCTTTTAAAGAAATTGCTTTTTAAGGACTACAACAAACGGCAGGTAGGGACTACACGACATTCCTCCCGGGTTAGTGACATCACAAACCCTAGAATTTACATAAACCCTGCCCCCGGGAACACTATTTATAGATTATCATGACAGAATATGCTAATCAATGACTACAAGATAACTACACATAAGCTACATAAATTCATCAACTAGCCATATAGAAATGTCCTGTTGCTTCTACATGTTGTCACTTCTTCTTGAGTCTCTCCATCATTGTCTGAATCCGGTTTGAACATAAAAGGCTAAAAGTTTTTGAAATTGTTGTGTGAGGTAAAAGGACACAAGTGGCTGTAGCTCCGCCCTCTGTGCCACGAGCAGCAGCTCATTTGCATTTAAAGGAACAGACACAAAACGATGCGTTTTTGCTCACCTTCAAAAAGTAACAATTTTAACATGCTATATAAAAATATCTGTGGAGTATTTTGAGTTAAACTTCACATACACACTCTGGGGACATCAAAGACTTATTTTACATCTTGTGAAAAGGGCATTATACCACCCCTTTTATTAAGTATTAATCTTTCAGAACTGCAGTGATGCGTACAAAACTCTGACGTAATAAAACGTTGCCATATTCACGTTCATATGTCCCGGAATAAAACTAAACACGCTTTTAGCGCCACTCACTGGACAGTTCACTTTGAAACTTTCGCGAAACGTGCACGTCGCAACGTATTTTGCGTTTTGCAAAAATTTTGCCACACGTGCATTTTTCTAATGAGCTTGGGCTACCAACATTTATGCTTAATGTGTGGGAATGTGAAAAGGTTTATGAGTTTTGGGAGAAGATTTCATATACTGTCTGATATGATAGGGAAAAAAAATCCCAATGCAACTAGCTGCTCGACTTCTTAACGATGATTCAAAATAGATTTAACAGATAGACAGGTGTAAGGACCACCCATTGGCCCAACGACAGAATCCAAAGGTGGGCGAAGGAATAATGCGTGTATGTCTTTTCAGCGCTCCAGTGAAGTTCACTTAATTTAGGCTATTGGAATTTAGTTTCAATATTACTTTAGCTCTACGTTTACTCTGACTCCAATTTCAAATGATAATCAAATTTAGATTGTGTTTCTGATTAGAAAATAGTCATAAATATTGATTATGAATTAATTTAGATCTTTGATTATTCTGAGTATCCCATACTTTCAGTTATTAATTGACTAAGGGACCCGATGCCACACAGAGTCACACGCCCCGGGTTTACGTGGATCTCACAGACACAGTCTTGCCAGTCTGATCTTGGTCAGAGGGTGTAAGGTTTGCTAATACCTCTTAAGTCAGTTGCCTACTGCTCACGCACACAAAAAAGTGTAGGCTAGTTTATTTAGCCACTTCCGTACAACTTGCCAAGTCAGTGATAGACAGAAATCAAAAGGTCTTCAGATGACGTGCCTACTGCTCCGTTCATATGCCCTTTAGTTTGACCTATCCTGGACACAGAGCTGCAGTAGCACCAGCCTCCTCATAATCTACTAAAATAATGATTTCAGAAAACTTCAGAATAAATCAAGATGTAACATTTATTTGTCAGGTAAAAATGTATCATGCCAATTACACAAGTAAATAATTAAAAGCCAATTCAGAAATAATAAATACATGACATCATTTACTCAAAGATGACTCTAAAAGTAAGCAATGCATTCCTGACAGAGACACACTGTGATGTGTCAGTGCTTTCCAACAGGAAAACACTGAAACAGCATTGTATGGGGGATGATCCTGGTAAAGGGTCCCAAAGACTGCTCTGTCACCTACCCTTAAAGGACACCTATTATGCAAAATTCACTTTTACATGGTGTTTGAACATAAATGTGTGTTGGCAGTGTGTGTACACAACCACCCTATAATGATAAAAATCCACCCAGTGCTTTTTTTATAATCCCCATAAATCATAAGCACTGTCTCAGAACAAGCTGTTCTCAGATTCGGGGCAATGTGACGTCACTTTGCACAGGCCCCACCCACGACTGTTGATTGACACTGCAGTTTGAGCATAGACCCGCCCTGAGTGAGCTGGACACTGAGTCTGCCATTGTTTCGACGCTTGAGCAGCTGTAGACAAGAATGCCTCCTAAGCGATTGAGGTGTTTTGTTGTTGGATGTAAGAATGAACATAGCAGTCTTCATTTACTCTCATTGTTACTCGAGGATGGATCTGTATTGTTTTTATGCAGCTTACACTCTCCGGAGCGACAGGACTAACGTTACTGACCACGGCAGAAATGAAAGTGAGAGCGCGCGCACTTTATGACAGCTCATCGAGTCATGTTACGGATATAAGGTTTACCAGTTTATTAAGCACCCACTGAAAAGGTGTGTATATATTTGTTTACTGTTAGTTGTAACGAGTGTTTTGTGTACTTCGCTGTGTATGTTGATGATAATGAAAGGGAGAGAGAGAGAGAGTTTATGGATAAGACTTTAATGCTCACATCTTATACTGTGTTTATTAAGCTCTTACAGTGATTTTCTGGAGTAAAACTAACGCTCATCTTTTGTGTGATGTACAATAAACTTCACTGAACTCATCAGTATATTTTGGTCATCATTCGGACAGGGTCTGCTACAGCAGGCTTGTATTAATAGTGGATAAAAGCAGATGACAAATAAGTTATAACCATAATTAAACTAAACTATACCTGTTCTATCTCCATACAGCATATTCTCTGGCCCTGTGGGCATTATTGTCCGACTCCGAGTCGAAATGAACACCGCAACTGAGAGTTTCTGTTCTGATATTATCAGATGAGATTGTCCTGGCTCTGAGCGTGAGCTCGTGAGGCTCCGCCCCCTGGGCCGGCAGCATCAGTTCATTTGCATTTAAAGGGATAAACACTAAAACAGCATGTTTTTCTGAGCTCCAAAAAATGACAATTTAAACATGCTGTAAAAAATTATCTGTTGGGTATTTTGAGCTAAAACTTCACATACATACTCTGGGGACATCAGAGACTTATTTTACATCTTGTGATAAGAGTCATAATAGGTGCCCTTTAAATACCCAGACCAGAACAAAAGGGTTATACAAATATTGTTTAGAGTTGTTTTGGGTCAATTCATGTACCTCAGGGGGTAGCACCTGGTTTTGAGAGATATCTTGAAGAGACATCACCCAAAGAGGAGAACAGGATTCTCCTAAGTTCTCAATCTTTCTCATTAAATCAATGACTGCAATAAAATTAAGACCATTTTACCAATCGCACTGAGACACTTAAAATGATACCAAACATGAAAAGGAAAAACAATATATTCACAAGATACATCATATATGATATAGACATTCTTAGTGAACTTTTGGTGACTTGACTCGCGAGAAGAGGAGGGGAGGAGGGAGAGGGGGATGCAGAGATAAGGAAGAAGAAAAGTTTGGACAGGTTAAGTCACACTCCCTGTGCTCTGTCTTTGCTATCTTCTGCCCAGGGTGCGTTTTATGACTTTATTGCAGAGTTTGATCTTAGCAGGAAAATCAGTCCTTACACAGGTTATAGGCCTATTTGTATGTAACCGCAGCTTCTTATTTTATTATATGTATTTTTTTTTATGTTATTTTTTTTATTTTATAGATGTGATAAAATAAGTAATTAGCTTTGACTGCAAATGTTTTAAGGATCAGGGGCGTGCAGGAATAGGGGGACCACTGGGGGTGATGGAGGATCAGCTTTTTTTTTTTTTTTTTATGTTTCCATATGAAGAATCTGGGCAATCTGTAAGTGACCCTCTTCATATAAAACAAATTGAGAACAGTTGATCACAAAATAAAAATAATAAATAAATAAATACAACGGGTTTGGAGAAGATGGAGAGCTTCTAGCTAATGAGAGTAGTTTTTTTATGTTATGTCATTGGTTTCCAGGTAAATTGGAGTTGTTCATTTGTAAACAGGAAAATAGAAGAACTAAATTGACCAATTGTTTAAATCTATTCAAGCAAACTACAAAATTAAAGTGGTTAAAGCTGTAAGTCCATTAAAATGCTGTTATGGAGTCTACATTTGAATTGAGCTCTTAGTGGTCATTCCTAACTTTAGAGCCAATGTTGGATTATGAACCTGGATTTGGCCAGGAAACAATTAGACAAAACAAACAGTGTTTGAATGTGTGCCAGTAATTACTGCCACAGTGTGAAATAAACAATAAATAAATGCATCTGATCTTGGCCCATCATCATAACTAATAGTTTTGATGTGTGATAATACATCAAATTAACTATGTTTTACAATTTACAATTTACAATTTTAGTTTATCAATTATTATTACGCACATTTTAAATGAAAAAAAAGATGAAGATAATATAAATACGCTTTATCAATAGATAAAGCTATAAAATGACTACATGTGAGCTTAAATGTTCAATTCTCTCTATACCTTTATCAAATGTATAAACTAACTTCACAACTTTTACTCTTGCACTGATATAGCAAGACCTTTTCTTTTAGTTGTCCTCTTTCATAGACAGCTATTTTCTTCTTGCTGTGTAAATTTGTTTAAATTCTTAATATTTTTTAATCTCGTAATATCCTGCAGAAGAGAGAAGTGAATCACGCTGCTTCTCTCGCGAGAAATGAATCGCGGTTTCACTCTTTCCCAGCATGTGATTGGCTGTTCGCTACTGATGTCACACCTAAACTCCTAAACTCAGGATCAAAGCCTGAGTTGACAGAGAAAGTTGATGATCAGCATCATGGTACCAACAAAGCCTGGTTGGATTTGTTTGGTTTTGTCAACTCGAAACTAATCCTGTAACTCTTGAGTTTGTTCAACTACCATCATGGTACAGGTCTAGCTAGGTAACAGTTAGGTTAAACCAGTGTTTGGAAAAGTCCCCAGAGTCATACAAGACGAGATTTCATGAGTTCACATGAAATTAGAGGGAGTTCACATAAAATTAGAGGGAGTAATAATGCATATTTGGCGTGCTGTCCGGAGGGAGGGCTCCAAGCTCGGAGTTCGGCCCGAACCCAGAGTACTCCCCCCGTATGTAAATGGTTATATATACACCTCTTATTGTTGATTGATGAGTGCTCTCCACTCATGTTAATTATCTGAACGTGCTCCTCCCGAACTTTGTTAATAAAACATCATGTAAAATCCCCAAATCTCCCCTTACCCTTTTACAAATGCTGTGAACAGTATAATATTACAACAATATTACTATCCACATTTGACTGAAAAAAAAGCCATTTGGGACTTGTGTGGAGTTATTAAAAGTACTGTCAAACCACGATTCCATTCAATATATATATATATATATATATATATATATATATATATATATATATATATATATATATAATTTTTTTTTTTTTTTTTTATAAAATAAGATAAGAAAATAAAACAAAATGATATAATAAAAATTAAAATAAAATAAAGCTTTAAGGGGAAACTAACAAACTGTTCTGCTTTCAGTTTCTGTTTCATTGGTAGCATTGTTCATGTGAAACGTCATCAGACACAAACCAGTTTGAAGAAGTTTCCTCTGCCAATGATCTACCAATGAGAGGAGGGAATTTAGATGTCATCAGTATCTAGGTAGATTTATGTTGGTGAAGACTGGAAGCCTTTTTTAAGACAAGACAAGACTTGAAAGGGCCTTCATGGAAAAAGATTGTGAGTCTAATAGTGTCGAAATATCAATGGTAGCCTATATATAAATAGTGAAGATTTGTACACACTTCAAATCCATTACACAATCTATGAAACGATTTTTGCCAGATTTGTCTGTCAGTCTGCTGAAATTAAAGCATATTACAAACACAACCTATGGATGAAATATGCTAAATAAAAAAGGAAACAGAGGCTGTTTAAAAGGTAATTAAATCTGTAAACAGACTACTGACCTAAATATGAACACATTACAACAATCAGCATCATCACAAAGTTAGGAAAAAGTGACTTTAGGCCCTTGATAGATTCAGTCATAGTTTAACTGTTTGTGCTGCACATTTCAGCATGGAATATTTTGTGATCTTGTCACAATATAATGGAGACTTTGCAAAGAGACTGTTATTAAATGGTGGGGGACTTACGGTGTATATTGGACATGACAGAAAACAGTCTGTAAACACCAGATCACATTTACAGTATTTAAGACTTTATAGAAAGAAGGGAAAAAAAAACAGTTTTAAGGCTGCAGTCCAGGAGTGGAAAAAATGGTCATGAAAAACTAAAATACTATCACTGTAAGTGGACCTCAAAATCTAAAACCAAAACTGCATTCAAGGTTGAAAAATATTTCCCCAATCCATTAAACCACCATCAGCACCCAGTAACATATCTATATTACAAAAACACAAACCGGTAATAGCTCTTAAGGCACACCCAGCTGGCTCTTTAATCACTCACAACAAAGTGTAGTGTCATCCTTACCTTCCTGTAGTTAAACAGTGACTAACACTGTGTACAATCTGGAAAAATGAGCTGTCTGTAGTATTTATCTGTATAGAGTAATATTTGCTGTGCATTAAAATATTTGAACCCCCAATGAATTCATTTTAAAATTTGCCACAGGTTATACACCAAAGAAGAATTTCCTCATTAAACTATCTCCAAATCCCCACTACAGTTTTTGTCCTTACCAACAAGTGGAACATTTTTTTGCATATAGTGGTGTGGGAATGTGAAAAGGTTTATGAATTTTGGGATTCAATGCAATCAGCCACTCTACTTCTTAATGATGATTCAAATTTAGATTTAACAGACAGACAACCTTTCCAGCTTCTTATTTTATTTATATATGTATTTGTTTTTCTTATAAATATTTTATAGATGTGATAAAATAAGTGATTTGCTTTGATTGCAAATGGTTTAAGGATCAGTGGCGTTTGACTAGGGGGACCACTGGGGGTGATGGAAGGTCAGATTTATTTTTTTATTTTTATGTTTCCACGTGAAGCATCTGGGCAGTCTGTAATTGACCTTCCTTTAAAAAGAACAGTTGAACACAAATATTAATAATAATAACAATTAAAAAAATAATTAAATAGTCAAATAAATAGATACAAACGGTTTGGAGAAGATAGAGAGCTACAAGTGTAATGAATTTCCACTGGCGGCAAGCTGGTTTAGAACCCAAGTGCAACTTTAATTCCAAAACATGGCCCCAATTAGAACATAGAGCAAAGGCATGACAGTGCAAAACATGAACATGAATAAAGACACAACAGTGGTACAGGAAACAATACTAGACAAAGACACAGGGCAAATATGAGGGCTTAAATATAAGTTAAATACAAGACTAACGACTAGACAATGGACACCTGTGACCAATTAAACAATAAACCAATGACACAACAGACAAGGGAACACATGGCAAGATCACATGACTAGAACAGGGGATCACATGACAGACAAGAACCAGGAACAAGAAACAAAAGGTGACATCTAGCCAATGAGAGTAGTTTTTTATATGTTATGTCATTGGTTTCCAGGGGCACGTTCAAGTTCAAAACGGTGCGCGACGTTTCCGGGTTGAACGTCATGCACTGAAAAAAATAAATCTGAGTGGATGTAAATGTTAAGTAATTAAAATGTGTGATATCAACAATAAAAGGTTAAGTTTGTATATTTACATTAATATATCTAGTTTTGAATTAATCTGCATTTGTTCAAAACACAAGACAATGTGCATTTTTTCCTTTACAAAATTAATCTAAGTAATCCCAGCCAAACTTTTTAGGTACACACGCACAACAAACAATACCTTGTTTTATTTACTCGGTACAAAAAACCCCTCCCCTTCCTGATTCGTTGGTCTGGAAACCCCTTGCAAGTTGCAATTCCAAACGAAGACGAAGACGAAGACGCGGACTGAACTTAAAGTAAGAATAAAGTTAGCAAATTAACAGTTAATGTTACTTGGGTTGGTAGATTCTTTAGTTTACAGTTGTCAAATTGTTGTACAAAAACGAGGTTTCAAATGTAATTTGAAGATTGTTGTATGTGGATTTTCTAATTAGCATTAGCCTAGGCCTAATTTACCATGTGGTTACGCTGATAGGTTGCTTTACTTGTAACGTTAGCTTAACGGTAGGCCTAATTGAAACTTTGCAAGTGGTGATAATAAAATAGTTTGTTCTAGTGTAATTTGAAGCTCACATTAGAATACACAGCCATGAAATAAGGGATGTAAGTTAGTGTAAGCACGTGGATTTTCAAAACATCCATGAATAATGTAAGGTAACGTCATTTCTTTTCAATCTGGGTCTTATTAAAAAAATATATGTTTTTGTGTTTAAGTGACTGATGGGAACAACAATCTTTGTTAGCAGTTTGCAGAGGCGAAAAAAATAACAGTTGGCCTACATTAATGGGCAATTGCGTATCTTTAACTTACATCCACAAAACCTGCTTATTCGCCACTGACATGCTCAGATTATTATTCTAAGACTGTCTGACAACATTATGGAACGGATCCCTACAGAAGTCGACATACATGTTTGTTATGATCCTTTTTATTTAACCCGTTTACGTAGAAAGATTATTGTTTAATATTCACTGCACCTTAAAACATTTACCTGATCGGACTCCAGATATTTGGACACTATTTATGATAAAAGTTGTAGTGACATTAATTTATTAATTTGTCAAATATTGCAAATAATCCATTTATTTGTTCAAAAGATACAATTGACAGCGTCCATTAGGACTCTTCCAAGCGTGCGCGCATTTGTAGAAATATCGATTTAGTTTTCAAACTATTTCGTCATACAGAATGCATACTCCATTTACCACTGAACTACGCGAGCTGAAAGAGCGCTTACAGTTGTCAATCATCTTACGTGACCATAATCCTGCCTTCTGCATGACGCATTCCCTGTACTCTTTTCTCATAGCTCTGAGAGAAAACAAACACAAAGAAACATTTGATATGAAACCAAAGACAATTAACTGTCTGATCGGCAGGTCAACTACCTGCAGTTTTTGTGGAGAGAAAAAAACGTGAAACTATTTTTTTAATTCTAGTTATAGTTAAATGATTTGCTACGATTTGGGTTTCTTGCATTGTTCAGTTACTAACCATAACACTGTGTCCTTACCAGGTTATTCTACTGACAAGTTGACTACATTGGATAAAGGTATGTAACTTTCAATATGTTGTATTTAAATTCTATAATAAATGTAGTGAGGAAACTAGGGGTGAAGTTATAACTCAGTTAGCTCATGGGCCAGACAAAATTTAAAAATTTTTCATTTCAAAAGGCAAAGTTCCAGTTTTCCTGTTTGTTCTTTTTTTTTTTTTTTTTTTTTTCATTTCACAGAACAAATTTATAGTCCTGTCAAAAATTTCGTCAAAAAAGTGACTTATTAACGTGTATGCACCATATGTTGATAGCTGCTCAAAGTCTGCCATTGCATTAGTTGCATTGCATTGCATGGTAATCTATTTTTGTCTTTCCAGACATCAGGCCACCTAAATGTTGTTCCTAGTGTTTTTCTAGTTGGTATTCTGTTTCTGTTTCTTTTTCACTGTGTCTCTAATTCTTTCAGTATCTGAAGAATAGATGTCTCTCCATCTCTCTTGGTCTCTTTCTCAGATCGAGGAGGAATTCTGGAGGATCACACTGAAGCCACTACAGTCCACATTCTTTGGGAAGTTGGACGAATACACGCCTAAATTGTTGAGACTCTACAGGGGGACGGGAGGAGCTGTAGGGAAGAAACTTGATGAGACCCTTGAAATCATGAATGAGGCATGTACTTTTAAAATTGTAGGAGTTACTTTAATGTTGTTGCATTCCGATATCTGTACTTAAAGGGTTACACAAAAATTGAATTTCTGTCATTAATTTCTTACGCTCATTTCGTTCCAGAATCGTAAGACCTTCTTTCATCTTCGGAACACAAATTAAGTTATTTTTGATAAAAATCTGACAACTTTCTGACCCTCCATAGACCGCAACGTCATTGCAACTTTTAAAGTCCAGAAAGGCACATTGTCAAAACATTGTTAAAATAGTCTATGTGACTCCAGTGGCTCAACCTTAATGCCATGAAGAGGCGAGAATACTTTTTGTGCACACAAAAATAATGATATTATTCAACTATTTAATCTCTTCTATGTCAGTCTCTTACGCTGTTCACGTAGTAAACACAGCATTGCCTTTCGGTGTTCTACTTCAAAACGCCGGCTTAGTTTTGGCCTCTGGTTGGCCAGCTCCTGCGTCAGCACCACATGCATTTATCATTGTGCTTACGTGAACAGCATCGGCCAGTATACTCGTCACTTCATCACATTAAGGTTGAGCCACTGTAGTCACATGAACTATTTTAATGATACTTCCTTTCTGGGCCTTGAAAGTGGTTATGACGTTGCTGTATATGAAGGACTGAGACAGCTCTCAGATTTCATCAGAAATATCTTCATTTGTGTAATCTTACGGGTTTAGAGCAATGAGGATGAGTAATTGACAGAATTTTAACTTAAAGGGTTAGTTCACCTGGAAATTAAAATTCTGTCAGTAATTACTCACCCTCATGTCGTTCCAAACCTGTAAGACTTTCGTTCTTCGGAACACAAATTAAGATATTTTTGATGAAATCTGAGAGCTGTCTCACTCCTCCATAGGCTGATTGGTAATTGCATCTATCAAGGCCCAGAAAGTTAGTAAAGACATTGTTAAAATAGTCCAAGTGACTACAATGGCTCAACCTTAACTTTTTGAAGCGACAAGAATACTTTTTGTGTGAAAAAAAACACAAAAATAACATCTTTATTCAACTATTTATTTTCTTCCGTGTGGGACTCTGATGTTCACGAAAGCCCCACGACGCATGCGCGAGAATGTAGATGACGTCCTGACATAGCCGGAAGCACTTCACTGTCTGTTTACAAGCAGGGGACATACTGTGTATGTAAGCTATTTGAATTCGACATTGATTATGCTTTAGGTCTCGATGTAGTGTATAAAATGGTTTTTAAGTGTTTGAAATCTGCAGACATATTTACAAAGACAAAGTTACAAAGTTTTATGTACAGTGCGCATCATCCTCTGCTTGTAAACAGACAGTGAAGCGCTTCTGGCTATGAGGACGTTATCTTCAGCATCTTCTCAGTTCTTGCACATGCGTTGTGATGCTCTCATGAACTCACGTCAGAGTCCCACACGGAAGAAAATAAATAGCTGAATAAGGTCATTTGTTTTTGTTTGTTTTAGCGCACAAAACGTATTCTCAACGCTTCATAAAGTTAAGGTTGAGCCACTGTAGTCACTTGGACTATTTTAACAATCTCTTCCTTTCTGGGCCTTGAAAGTGGTCATGATGAGCTCTCAGATTTCATCAAAAATATCTTAATTTGTGTTCCGAAGATGAACGAAAGTCTTGCGTTCAAATCAATGTGAAAAAAATTGGGCTTAAATCACAACACTGCTCAAAACTACCACAGCAACCACGTAATCCCACCCAAATCCTGACAACACGCAGCACATTCTTCAAGTGACTTTCAATCTTCGATTGACTTGCGTTCTTCGAGTGACTTTCATGCACAATTTTTACATAAGTATATGGATCAAAACTACCACAGCAACCACGTAATTCCACCCAGATTTCTGTTCAGAGGGAGAGCAAAGAGCTAAATGCATTCTTCACATTAGCAAACAAAAAGTAGGTTAAATTCTCTCTGGTATATTTCACAGGTTTGTGATGACGACGATGCTGCAGCCATCCAAGAGGCCATCACTTCATTTTTGCTCGACATCTTTGTGGTCAGCAAAGCCAGAGATGGTGGTCTTGAGAAGCCAGAAGATTGTGTGAGCGTGTTGTTTTAAAGTCTTAGAGTATGTTACTGTACAGGACTGAAAAACACATCTTTATAGAAAATATTATGTAAATGTTTATTTTTCTGAAGACAATAAAGCCTTGTGAACTTTCACTTAATGAGTTTTCCTCTAGCACCACCATGAAGCACAATTTTCTGTTGTACACAATGTCTCAACCTGTGAGATGAATATATTTTATTATACTTTTTTGACCTTGTCAATTTTTACTATCAAATGGCCAAATGTCAGCTTTATGTAATGTAATAACTAGATTTTCATATTTGATGAGTACATTCCACATTCAAACATTCCAAGTACCAGTGTTGAACTTTTACTATAGTAGTAAAAAATGTACTATTTGCATTTATACTTTCAGTAGAAATACTCAGTTGCTAATTATAAAATTTGAGTACTTGTAACTCTAAAATACACTAACAAATTTTGAAAACAGTAGATCCCACTTGAAATTTGTAATCTGGAAATGTAAAAATTAAGTTGGATTCAATCAAAAATAAACATTTAGAACTCTTAAAGTTATGTAGATCACACACACAAAAATGACTAGAGCAATGCTAAAATTAAGTTAACTTTATGTACAAATTTTAAGTTAATTAAATAAAAAAATTAAGTTAACTTTATGTACAAATTTTAAGTTAATTAAATAAAAAAATTAAGTTAACTTTATGTACAAATTTTATTTTAACAAACAGAAAAGTTAAGTAGTTTGTACAAAGACTAGTCTTGTTGGATCTACGTAATAAAATTATGCAAAAGAATTCATCATATTTTTTAAGTAAATCAAGCAGAGAATTTTTATCAGTGTGTTTCCTGGAAACGGCATACACCGGTGTGCAACGGGGTTTGAGATACGTTTCCTCTTGTTTGGTGGGTGTGTCAGAACTGCAGTCCAATCAGCAGCAACATGTATATAAAGCACACGGTATTAAAGTGAACTTGCACAATGGGTTCAAGGAAAGTAATTTACAAATGTGTTCGATGTAGCTCGGTATACGCAACAACTGAGGATATTTGAAGACATGTTTGTCGAAAGTTTTATTGTAAAAATATAGGATATTAACATAATGATGTAGTTGTTTATATTTTTAGCTTCATTGCAAGTGTACGACATTTGGTATAGAAATAAACAATGGTAATTAAACTACAAATAAAGTCAGTATGTGAGGCTAAATAGATGTGTTTTAGTCTGAATTAGGTAAGATGTGTGCTTCTATTTCAGTTTCAGCAATCCCTTCACTCGATTGGGATGTTCTCTTTTGTTCTGGGCGGCAAGTGCATTAACTGTAACATCGGGCATATTTTGTAGTATTAAACACATATTTATACCGACTTCATCAGGCTCCGAAAATTCTTCACAAAGAACACAAAGAATGGCCTTCTCAGCTGCCGTAGTTGCAACTCTTGCGTCATCAGAACAGTGTGTTCAACGCATCACCGTTTCTGTTTAAAAAACGTTCACACCGCAAGTCTTAATGCTCAATTCTGATTTTTTGCTCAGATCCGATTTTTTGATTGGCTGTTCACATTACCTTTTAAAATGTGATCTATATCTGATTGCAGTGTGAACTGTTTGAGGTTTCAAACTAACCCACATGCACAAAAGAACAATAACAATGAAATCATACACAGCACGCGGTAGCACTAAAGTTCGGGAGGTTATGAAGGAAGTAAGCATATTCGCATTTATTTCAAAATGTTTGTGTAATGGAAGCCGTAACATTAATGAGCAGGTGCTGAGGAGGAGAAGAACGAAGAGAAAGAGAGCAAAATTGGCTATTTTTGCCTTTTGCGGGTTTATGGCTGCAAATTCACTACAGAGGTCTGTGTGGATGCGTAGTTTGACACTGCAGCCACGTTCTCCTGTGTCCCCGTTCTTCCATTTCGTGTGCAATTTTTTAAAAAACGGAGCGGTTACGGTAGGATCCTTCTAGTTTAGCTTGAATTGAAGTATCTTCCCATATACTAATTAGGTCTAACACATCACTCTCCTTCCATTGACTCGCTCCATCGCTGTTCTCCATATCTAGTCAAGTTTTTAATGTTAGGCTATCTGTGTCTGTGTCTGTTGTGTCAATTGTGACAAATGTCGACGTAGATTGACGTAAAAGTCGCATCAAATCTGCCTTGGTTGTTCACACTGTGGCCACATTGAAAAAAATCAGATCTGGGTCTGATTCAGGACCACATATGTATGTGGTCTAAATCTGATTTGAAAAAATCAGATCTGGGCTAGATTTGAGTGTTCACTCTACCTCTGAAGAAGTCTGACCTGGTCACTTGACCCCAAAAAAATCTGATTTGGGCCACTTTTGCCTGCAGTGTGAACGGGGCCTTAGTGTTCATTCCTAACTTTAGAGCCAAGGTTGGATTATGAACTAATTTGGCCAGGAAACAATTAGACAAAACAAACAGTGTTTGAATGTGTGCCAGTAATTACTGCCACAGTGTGAAATAAACAACAAATAAATGCCAATCTTGGCCCATCATCATAACTGATAGTTTGATGTGTGATAATAGCCTACATTGTTTCCTATGTTTCGTGATAACATTGTTTCCTAAGCAATGGTGTGTTTGCCAATTTATTCTGAATGGTAGCCCTAATCTATTTATTGTATATGTGACTGTATATGTGCAGTTTATTTCTTGTATATGTGACAGGAATGTATAAATACAATCACATAATTATTTTGAGGATAAGCATGTGATATAGGTAAACCAGGTCTAGCTAGCTAACAGTTAGGTTAAACCAGTTTGGAAAAGTCCCCATACAAACAGATTAATCAAAGTCAGCATGTGTTAAATCACCTTCATATTTAAAAAGTAACAAACATCATTAGGTCTTTTGTAAAAGTGAGAAAATAACTTTTAAGTTGCTGATAACATGCCTTTGTTGTATTTCAACTAATCAAAACACACAAAACTCATCAACCCTTATAACATATTGCTACAGTGGTAAACAATCAGTGTTATTGTCTTGGTGTGAACTGGTGAGACCAAGCCTGTGGAAGTTAAACCAATATGTAAAATCCCCAAATCTCCATGCAGTAATAAACACTGACAAGCTGCATTACATTTAAATCTGTGAAATTTCATATTTCCTCAAACAATAGTGAACATGCCGATGTTGAAACCAAAGTTCCCTAATCGTGTGAAAGTACCTCTCATTTTGGTTTGACAAAATCTCTCTTCTCTTCTCTATCTAAAAATATAAAATAAAAAAAATATGACATGTACTGCGTTAAACTAAAATGGAAAGGGTCATAGCATGTTACATATTGTTATCATTTTTAAGAATAATAATCACAATATATTTAAAGCTATGAGATATACAATTACTGTCAAATTAATGTTTAATATTTTCTGTTTACAGGATGATATTATGGTATTTTTTGAGGAGGCCACTATAATGGACCCTAGATTCAAGGGAAAGGTGAAAAATTAGGAAGTCTGGGAGCGACTGAAAGAGGCAGCAGTGAGGGAAAGTAATCATCAAAATAATGTTTTTTTGAGAATGTGTGTACTGTTTTACAAGGTGTATTTTTGAAAAGTTAATTTCAAAATGTACAATTTTGAAAATGTAAACCTTACTGCAAAAAAAGAAAAAGAAAAAAAAAGTGTAATAAGAAATGTTTCTTGAGTATCAAATCAGCATATTATAATGATTTCTGAAGGATGTGACACTGAAGACTGTATGATGAGTAACGATGCTGATTTTGTTTGAATAAATTACGGTTGTGTACATGATTAGCAAAATAAACAAGGTAATCCCCCCTTTCAGTTGCCAGAGAATAAGGCGACTATACAGGCTCAGGATGGGGAAGAGGGTGAAGAGGAGGAGGAGGAACAAGTTAGTTAGACTAATTTTTTCTCATGCCTTTGCTATGTGCTATTTGCTCCTATAACTAAAAGCAAAAAACCTGACTACAATAATAATAAAAAAATACATTAAAAATAATTCAGCTTCCAGTTTGCAAGAAATTCAAAGTCTCTGACACTGCACTAGAAGAACACGTTCTACAGTAAAACACTGTATCAACCATCCATGTAAAAACCATCCATCACTCTTGATAGTGAAGTATCATTTTACAGAGACCACCCTCCTATTCCTGAAGACCCTGCCCTCTCCACAGCTGGGACACTGTCAGTAATGAAAGATCTCAGATTCTTCCTGAGTCATGCTCCTTTTCTTGAACAAAAAATTATTTATGTATTTTTGGAGTGGGTAATACAGAATAATACAGAGGAGATGCTAGAAATCTCTATATTGTTCCTTTCACATGTCTTTATTCTTTATGAGCATTGTTATTTTCTTTGTTTCTGTCAGCTTCTAAGCTTAAGGACTATGTAATATTGTTTAAGTTTAGCCTCTGAAAGTGAAGCAGTATTAAAGCACATCACCACTAGACATTTGTAGCAGTTGGAAGCAGGAAACTTTGGAAACAATTTAACTTATTTCTGCCAAATAATAATAATAATAAAGTAACTGCTGAATCTTTTCATATCTTTTTATCATGTCTTTATTTTTTGCTCCAAATTATGGAGAGTATGCATAAGTATCTGTTATAAATTCATTATTTATTTAAATTTGTATACCCATCCCTAATGATGAGACACTTATATGTTTTTAATAAAAAATAAAAATAAAAACTTTTTAGTCATTCGTTACATTATTCATTGATTGTATTGTTTAATTTTTGAATTGATGTGTTCAATTTTCTGTACTCATGGTTAAAGAATCGGACATGTTCAGATTAGCTTACTATTTGTACAAAGTAACACAGAATAAATGCTGTTTAATAAATGAATGCAGTGTGTTTTTTGTTTTTGTTTGTTTGTTTTTTGGCCATTTTCTTTTAGATTTGTATAGGGTTTTGTATTGGTTTCCATTATGTATTGATCCCAATTTATTCACTGACAACCATTAAACCATTAGAATTTAGAAGGTGTTTTTTTTTTTTTTTTTTTTTTTTTAAATAGAGCATGAAATGTTTACTAGTTTAGTTCTATGAATTTCAAGGTAATGGTAGAGAAATAGATATTAAAAATAAAGGTGGGTAATTTGGTCACTCGCCACATTCCAGCAACATACCACTATAACATCGCCTCGACGAATATGTGAATCCCAAAGTTACTTAGCTGCAACGAATATGGTCCAGTAACATTTCCACAAATTGACTTTGTTAGCTGGGTGTAAAACCAAAAAAGGAATTATTATCCTCATGAAGGTGGAAAGTAAATGACCACTGTAGAATTATATGATGTATCCACATAGAATAAAGGATTGATGTCTGGACATATCTGCAAAGGCTGCCAGAGTTGGACATATAATGCAGATGAGATCTTCTGACCTAATGAAGAATGCTTGAATGCTAGTTGACTAGCATTATACTTTATACACAATCAATCTGTTTACAGATGGATATATTGTAGGCATGTTTTTGTTTTAGATTTTGAGAAGTACTTGAGAAGTCCTTTTTTTACATGTTGAAAAAGCTAAAATACAACATTTTTGATTTGTCCTAGTAACATGTACTGCAGTGCATGAAACACAAAAAAAGTTGCCATCTATTTTATTTTATAAAGGAATCCGAGATTATCTAGATAAATGGTTTTGCAATGCAGCGAGGTCATTGCGTCATAGGTTTGCTATAGTATGGTATTAGAATGAGTTTATTTTCAGACGTAAATTAAATGTTATAGGGCATTTTGGAAGAAAGAGGAGTGAGGTTAAAAACAACTGCGTGAGGAGTTTTTAAAAAAAATATTCTGAATACTGATCAATGTTATAATAACCCATAAAAAAATTAAAACTGTTTTGTAAATAAATATTTATTTAGAGCTGAAATGAACACAGCACAGAACCAAAAAGTGTTTCTGAAGAAAAAAATTTATTACAATATTTTGCAGTCATCAAATCATACAGAGGAATCACTGTCAGAATGAATAAGAAGGAAGAATAAACTGCTGATGATCTAGGTTTATGCTAAATAAAATAAAATAAAAATATATCAAATATATTACATATAAGACTGCACAAATTTAGTTCCAATATATGTTTTATGGTAAATAAGAGTAAAACAGAAATAAAGAAATGACTTAAGAGTACCCTGCAGACCCAGATCCTGACTGATACTTATTAGTAACAATGACTTACAATAATGTGTTCTATAACTTTAAATGAACCCATGTGCATGTTAATCCAGTAGAAGTACTGTAAAAGAAGCCAGCAAGAATGATAATCTCTACATCTCTCTATATAATCTCCATATTTTATACATCATTATATCATCATCATCAACATTCAATAAAAAATTGTGAATTTCAAACTAATTTATTAGATTTGTTGTTATTGTTTTTCTTTTCCAACATTGTTTTCATTGTTAAAAATGAAACATCACTGTAAAGTTCAGAAAGTGAGTTCTCCATCCATGAGTCAAGTTGAATCCTCATCCAGTCAGTCTGACCTGTAATTTGTGTGATTATTATGTAACTCAGATTTACAACAGTAATAATTTATTTTATAATGACAAACATTTTGAGTTTTCAAAGTGTTAATTAAACACTTACCATTATTAAGATGGTACCAGGATCCTCCCTATCAAAATAAAAAGTGATTAATAAAGAACTTTAAAAGAGACTTTATGTATAAACATAGATGAGTATCAGTTTGATCTGCTCTCATCTCCACTGACCTGTTGATTTCTTCTTGTAGTAAATGAGTCCAGCAGCTGCTAGGATGATTCCCAGCACCAGACCAGAGGATCCAATGGCGATTTTATTCCTCTCAGACTCAGGAAGAGAGGGATCTGTGAGGTACAGAATCCACATTTTATTTGAACATTTGCAGTGTTTAATATTGGCTTAAAATGTGTGAATGTAATTACAGGAATTATACTTTTGTTAATTCAATCTTAATGTTGTTTGTCAAAATATGTCATTCACATAAGTCTTATGTGAGGGATAAATGTTTCCTCTTACCCCAGTCTACGATGAGGGGTTTAGTTAAGCCGGCATGCTCCACCACACAGGAGATCTTCTCTCCAGATTTGGGAGTGTACTCCAGGTGAGAGTGGATCTGGTAGTACCAGTCTCCGTTAGGCATCTCCTCAGTTGAAGTCACATCAGACTTCACAAGTATACCGTCTCTCATCCAGGAAATTTGGATCCTCTGTGGGTAGAAGTCGTAAGCGCTGCACATCAACACAGCTGGATGTCTGCCATCATCATGAGTCACTGAACTGAGCTTGACATTTGGTGGCACTGAATCAATAACAATAACATATTAATTACACATCCCACAATAAATATTGTGATTACATGCAATGTGTACTACAATATAAAAACTTTCATGAATATTATTGTGTGTGTTTGAGAGTGTATTTCCAAGGGCAAACAAAACTTAAAACATAAGCCATTTTTATTTTGACATTTTAAAATGTTAGTTAAAAAGTTTAAGGCATGTCATGGTGTTTTCATGATACAATTTTTAAAAATAGTAAAAAGAAAATGAGCAAACTGTTGTTTAAAAGTATCTAGTGTAAGCATTTAAAAGAAGTGTTTTGTGTGGGACAGGAGAGATCAGAATCTTGTGCTGCTTACCTGATTTACCAGTGATAGTGCTCTGATCTATTTCAGCATTATATTTGCAGTATCTCTCCAGCTCAGCTCTCTCTTGCTGCAGAAGGTTGGGATCGTTGTTCCAGTTTCGTGCATTATATACTCCATGTTCAGTGTACCCCACATACTCCCCCACAGTGCTGTTGAACTGTATGTACACATCTTTATTGAAGATATAGTTATCAATGAACACCATGTCACTGAGATCATGGGAGCTCCAGATGCATTTGTTCCACCGAGAATGGTAGTATCCATTAGCTAAAAAATAATGTTAAAGCAGTTTTACAATTATGTCAGATGATTTCACATCAACCACAGAAAAACAGAAGGACTTAGATGCGTTAGTCAGTTATTGCATTAGTGAGTTGTCTTTTCTATTACTAACAATTCCAATAATAATTAATAATTAGAAGATTATTTTTGTCCTTATTTATCTATCCATTCTGCATTACGCTATTTTATTTACCTGCTCCAGTGAATGCAGACAGCATCAATATAAGATGAAAACTCAAGACCTTCGGCAGTGACATTTTCTCTCACTGTAACAGTCCCAAATGAAGAGGAATCCTGCAATACATTATGTGAATATCTAAATCAACCAGCCAATCAGCTACTACACATATGAGTGTCAAGTGTTGCTAAGCAGTATCCTGTTTTATTTTAGAACTAAACACATTACATGGCTGTATTTTTCAAGCATCTCTGCTAATTTTATTTTGACATATTTTAACTTTTTTCAAGTTTATAATTCGTTTTTTAAAGTTGGTTGCAACACTCAAATACAAATCTGACAAATCTCTACAGGAACTTATCGAAAGCAACAATTATAATGGCCATTTCAATTATTTACATCAAACTGTTTTGCTTTCTGCATTGTTATTATTATGTGTAAATGAAAAGAAAATAGGAAGAGGTCCCTGATTATACTGATTGTAACAAGGTTGAAAATTGTTGCTGTAAAATTCTATTTCACTGCCTGATGGCAGCTACAGATGCACAAATACAATGATGAAAATTCATTTGTTTTATAATGTGGTACCAATTGTCCTCTTTTGAAGTTTGGTAGCCTACATTAAAAATCAGTTTTCAGTACATTTCAGTACTCTATATTTATTGCTACAAATTTCATCCCTTTCACTCTTCCTCTCACCTCTTCTTCTGCTATTTCCACCTCTGTTGACTTGCACTTTTCTCTCTTCCACTCATTTCCTTCCCTTTTCATTTTTCTTATTTCTCCACTTTCCTCTAATGTTTGTTTGCATTGGGAATTCACAGATGACCTCCCTCAACTCCCTTAAACTTAACTAAAATTTGAATTGTTGTGTTAACAGTTTAGTGCATTTCCTTCTTATGCTTAAATTAATAATCTAACTATATCTGTTTACATTTTTAGATGAATGTGTTTTTGTGTGAGAAAAATATAAAATCAATTGAGAAAAAAAAACACCTTTGCAGCACCTCTTCAAACTGTTAGTGTATTCATTGTTTTATTATTATTAATCTCTTATTTATGAGCAAGCATCACGCCACAACCATGAATGTTGAAGAATTATTTTATTGAATAGAATGTTATGGATGAATAGGGAGAAGATGAAGGGAAAGGGAAAATGGGATGATTGTCATGTTGATCTGGGCGTCTGGTGTTGGAGGCCCGGAGAGACTAGGCATGGGAGAATCATCTCAGTTATAGTACGAGCGATTAGGGTCCCCTGATGCAACTTGGAAGGAGAAAAGATTCCCAAGGAAAGAAAGAACTGATAATATTTGTACCTTGAATACAATGTCACTTTGGATAAAAGCGTCTGACAAAATTTATAAATGTAGATATTGGCTATTATATTTCTATAGGTCATTCTAAAATATCTTGTTGTTTTTGTTCCTCTGGTCAATTCTATTCTCAGCTGTTCCTCTGTCTGTCAAAACATATAGCCATGTCTGTTGTTTTATGGATGACACTATCTAATAAGCTTTTGAGGCTACCTTGCTTTGGGACAGATATATAAATGACAACACAATATAAAATCACATGTGAAATCAAAATGAAGAATCTTTATTTGGAGTGTATGTCAGAAAACTTACAAGACCCTGTAAAATGTATAACTTGATTACAACAATGATGGAAAATTTCTAAATTTCAAAGTAATTTATACCTTATTTTCAAGCACACCTTACCACAATTTTTAAAAATGTCATAATGTTTGTGGGAAAAGATTTGAATTGATCCAGCAATGAGAAAGACAATGAGCGCTCAACCAGACAATAAATAAGCTTTTATTCAAATTAAAAGTTCAAACTCGAGATATCACTCTGGATGATTTGAAAATGTGATGTATAGGCAAAGAGATCGACTATCATTTTAAGATTTTTAGACATCTGTATGTAAGTGTATATGGTGTTACATTTCAAGCAAAGATGTTGCACATTGGTGCATTATTAGAAATATCAGGAAATATTAATGTTAAAGATTACATTGATATAGATAGATAGATAGATAGATAGATAGATAGATAGATAGATAGATAGATAGATAGATAGATAGATAGATAGATAGATAGATAGATAGATAGATAGATAGATAGGCATCTAATTACGAGAGACAGAATGATGCACAGTATTATTGTTTTAAATTCCACTGGTGCCAATTGAAACAGACTTTATTTGCAGGGCCTGCTACACACAATTTCTTTTCAAAGAATGCTTTCATTTCAGGGATGTCAGTTGCAGTTGTTTCCTTTAATGAGGAAGAATGTTCCGGTAGCGACTCCCAGCAGTCCCAGAGTCAGACCCACTCCACAGAACACAGCTGGACCAACACTGGGGAGAGCAACGTCCACGTCTAGGATACACACACACAGCCATTTTGTTTATGCATTTTTTAATAATGTAGACTTTTTCAGAGTTGCACTATGTATATGGTTTCATATGTATATTTTAGGCATAATTAAATAAATTATGTATAGAAACAACTGGGGAAAAAAAATTATAGAAATCTAATAGTCCAGTGATTCCAAACAAAACACACACTCACCCCATGTTTTGGTCTTAGGTTGTTCGAGAGATGCGTGGTTCACAGTGCAGCTGTAAATGTCTCCCTCTACAGGTGTGAACTTCAGACTGGAGAAGATGTTGTAAGTGCCGTCATCATTTGGGCGATACTGACTTAGACTGTCTTCTTTTAAAGCCTCGTTGTTCTTAGTCCATGAGACTCTGACAGGAGGAGGGAAGAATCCAGTCACGTGACAGATGAGGATGTTTTCATCATTCAGCTGCACATCATCCTTAGCATAGATGGAAGCCTGAGGTTTGTCTGTGAACACGGGGAAATACATTGATGCTGTTATCATTTCTGAGAGACAGTTTTTTCTAAACAGTCAACTTTAGAACACTATTAAACTGATGTATTTGTATAAATATAAATATAAGTAATTAAATAGTTGTAATTCAAATGCATACCAACCCATTTTCTCTTGTGGATTTTTATAAGCCTTGATAGCGACATCTAAGTTCGCTTTGCAAATTTGCATCACAGCTAAAGCTTGCTCATAGAGACCAGGGAAGGAAGAGTGTTCTACAAAGTCAGGAAGAGCATCTACTGCTACTCCTTTAACAAAGTCTGCATAGTATATTTCCTCTCCGTCTAGCCCATACATAAATTCTTTATCTGTATTAGAGCATCCACTTAAATAGAAATGTTCATGCACAACTGAAAAAAAGGGGGAAAAAAACAGTATTAGCTCAATATAACAACACATTATTTTCAATCTAGACAAAATACTGTACATGAGAAAGGTTAATATGGGATTATTTGAATATGAGATGTATTCATTTGATTGCAAATGAGAACAAAATAATTTTTGTTAATTAAAAATGCCATAATTGTATGAGCTGTAGATTTTTCTGTCTCAGCCTTGTCTGATTACAGAATATTATACTATTATTATAAATTAAATATTAATACAAAACAAATATTTTCAAGCCATACTCATTTAAACACTAGAACAGCCTTTTATGAATTATATTATCAGTATTCCTTGCATACAGTTAAAGATTATGAAAATGTTAAGTGTTTTAAGTTGTTATGGTTTTTTTTTATGAATCTAATGACTTACCTTTATTCTGTGAAGAAACAAGAGCGACAAGCATGAACATAAACACGTAGAGCTCCATCTTTCTCAAAGCTTAATGGGACAAACACTACATAAACTCTTTTTTTGTTTGATGATAGCAGATCTTTACTCCGCCTTGTGGCTCATGTCACAGCCTCATAATCCCCTCAACCAATCAAAATCGTCCCTAACTCTGATATTCTTGTAACTTGGCAAAATATATATTTTTCCTGTTTTACATTTACAAACAGTTTGTTATGTATGACTTTTCAGTATACAATTGCAATCTTTTTTGTTTTGTATTTAAAAAACTGGTTTACATAATAATCTACTACATAAGATACTATAGCCTATATGTAAACGCACAACGGTTCATACAAGTAATGCAGTGATACATGGATTACTTTTGAGGGCAGGAACATTTTAAATAACCTTGTTTGTGCATGATTGTGTGGTTTTGTGCATGAGAACTGAGATATATCAAATAAAAAGTGTCCAGGATATGTTTGAAACAATACTAATCTGCATGGGGTTTGCATGTTCCCTTTGGGTTTCATCTGGGGGCTCTGGTTTCCAACAATACAATGACTCGCAGGTGAATTAGAGAATATAAATTGCCTGAGTTTGAATGTGTATGTGGGCCCTGTGATGGACTGGTCATCTGTCTGAGAAGCTGGTTAGGCTCCAGCATCACTTTTACAATATGACAAGATGACTGGAGAATGGATGGATGGACTAACACAAACTCTAAATACAATAGGTAACCTATGTATTTCAGTCTTAAATATAATTTTAATGTAATCACCATAAATCATAGCAGGTAAAATAATCAAACTTCAAAATAATTTTCTGCATGTGTTGCTTTTGCTTTTGTGCAAAACCATTTTATTTTTTATTTTTTTGCAAAACTGTCTTAGCCGTTGCAACACTGAAAACCTTTTAAATCCATCAGTCAGTTTACAGTTTTTTTTTT
Source organism: Rutilus rutilus (assembly GCF_951802725.1). Lineage (NCBI taxonomy): Eukaryota > Metazoa > Chordata > Actinopteri > Cypriniformes > Leuciscidae > Rutilus > Rutilus rutilus. The sequence continues at coordinate 12,952,685 of NC_140232.1, read as the reverse complement.
TTTTCAATTGCTTAAGCACAATTTTGAAAACAGGGCCCGGGTTTTCAAACCCCTTCACACAATTAGCACAACACTACACCAAAGTAGCACAGATCATTTGCAAAATGGAACACTTTTGTCAAAACTATACAATATCTTATAAAAACCTTATTTTGTTGTCATAACATAAACACAACCATCATAAGGTCAAAATAAATTCACCAACACCACGACACCAATTGTGCAGACTAATGAAAATATTTATTTCTTTTCATATACTCAAGTCAGTCAATACTGAACATTTCAACAAAACATTCATAACAAAATATTTTCCAGTTTTCATACAGTTTTACAGTATTGTTGAAGACAGGTGAACTTACCTGTTGCCCTTTATATTGCTTACTGTAAACCTGATTGGTGTGTCTACAATTAAGCACCAGTGTGTGTGCACATCTGGTGGCTGTGTTTAACCAATTGGTTCATGGGTGTGTTCATTTGAAAGCCTTTGCTTTGAAATTGCAAGGAAATTACATCATGATAAATTTCTGTGTCAAATGCATGCAAGTGTGTTTAGTGTTTTGCAAATCACTGTGTGTAATGTTTTGCAAAAAGTGTGAAGCTGAGCATGTGCTTACAATCGTGCAAATATAGGCCGGTTTTTTGCTCCTTGAGTGTAAGGTTTTGCTAATTGTGGGAAAGTTTTAATTTTAGTGTGTAAGCAATTGAAAAAAACTGTAATTTGGATCAATGGCCACTAGATGGCATTTTTAATATTTACCATGCATTATGGTTCTTTACATCTTATGTTACCTGTCCCCGATCCCTGTGTGTCAAAATCTGCAAGCCCAGATGAATTATGTAGTTGACACTAACAGTTCAGTGACAAAAGAGCTGTCTAATGTCTAATGATCTAGAACAATTTCAAGAATTTTAAGAACCAAGAAGAGAGGCCTTCCTGTACAATGCCTGCAATGGCAGCATTTTTTAGGTTTTAGAAAAAAATGCTAAACCTCATTCAGTGATGCTCGATATGTGCATTTGCTGCTATCAATTACCAGGAATGTCTATACCATTTAAGAAGTTATGAGTGAATTAAAGAGATTTTACCCTTTATCACATTAAAATGTCTCATTGTGACTGGTACAATGGTGCTATTCCCAAATCAACTAAATAAGCCATAATAAAGACATAACATTTAAATTACAATAAAAAAAATCCTAAAAAATTAGGAAAACCCTGAAGGGGTGGTGTGTTCTGGGACAAAGCTGGCTAAAAAACAGGTGACATAATGGCAGCACTGTAAGGCCAGAGCCTAACACCTCAATGACCACTGCAGTAATAGAGGATTCCAAGTAGCTGCAAAATGATAGTAAATTGTACCACAAAAAATCAAAATTACAACTTGATCAGTAACAATTGCTTCAGCCATAGTTCTTAAAGGGATAGTTCACTTTGAAATTAATTTTTGATATGTTTTAGCTTACCTCGAGGGCATCCAAGATGTAGGTGTCTTTGTTTCCGCAGTAGTTTCAATTTTGATATTTTAGGTCAAACCGTTCTTGTCTGTCAGTCATATAATGCAGGTCTGTGGTCACTGTCTCAAACCCCAAGCGCAGAGTCCAAATTAAAACAATTCCCCATCGTCCAAATGAAACAATTCCCCATCATAAGTACACATTGATGGCCTAAGACACGAAACGAGCGGTTTGTGTGAGAAAACGAACAGTATTTATATCGTTTTTAGCTCTTGAAAACAGCACACCGTCCAAATGATCTGACGGCGCGGGCGGCTATAGATGTATACTTAGATGTCGCCTTGGCTACGGTTTCGTTCCAATGAACTGCAGTAGAGAAGGCGACATCTAGTGTATACATCTATACCCGCATAGATATATACACTAGATGTCGCTTGGCTACGGTTTCGTTCCAATGAACTGCAGTAGTCAAGGCGACATCTAAGTATACATCTATAGCCGCCCGCGCCGTCAGATCATTTGGACGGTGTGCTGTTTTCAAGAGCTAAAAACGATATAAATACTGTTCGTTTTCTACGGTGGCCGGGAAGTGCAAAGCAACATTACAAAGAATTAAACACTTTTAGAAAGAATGAAACACTTTTACAAAGCTCGAGACAAATTTACATTTTGGAAAACATTTTTACCTACCATAAAACACAATTACATGGGCTAAACACTTTTACCAAGGACAAAACAAATTAACATTTTAGAAAACAAATTAACAAGACGCAAAACACTTTTACCAGTCCCGAAACAAATTTACAAATGATAGATTCTTCACGGAAAGGGAATGTACCACATACCGGAAGTGACACGGAACGGAAGTAATGAGGTGAAAGCGGGTGATAGGTGTTGTTGGTGAGCGCGGTCAATTTGTGTTGTCAATGTGGAGTATATTTTTTTACAGTCTATGAGTATATGGCGTGAATGAAGTTTATGGTGACCGAACATGGACTGCGGCCGAGGGATGTTTTGCCCGTTTTGTGGCAAACACATGAACAGCTTAACGCGGTTTTGCTTTACGTGTGGTCGGTGTTTGGAGTTTTTAAAGGATGCGGACCAGACGGAAACATTGGAAACACAGGGGACTTCTCGACAGCTGGACACAGTGCTAAGCAAAGTAAGTGTAGCAAAACCCTAGCTATCTGAGGACATGTGAATAAAAGTCAGTAGTAATGCTAGCTGCTAATGATTTTTCGAGCGAACTTTCTATTTTGAAACGTAACTCTGTCCATTTCAGCAGAACAACCCATGCCCATCATACAAACAGTTCATGGAGTACAGAAGCTCGAAGTCAAAAGAACGACAGTCTTTTAACTATGGGCCAAAAGGAAGATCTAGGCCTAAAGAAAGAAAGCAAGTCCAGGTAAGTTGTAATGACCGTCCTATACAATTGTGCAATGTTCTATGTATTTGTGTGTGTGTGTGCGTGCGTGCGTGTGTATTTATTTTACCCATACATTAATTATATCTTTATTTTACTAGATAAACGTAGGATTGATGGGGCCACATGGAACTGATGGAACTGATTTAAAACCTCTAAGAGGAAAAACACTTCCGTTATTTACTGACCCAGAGGTAGCAGCACCTGATCTACTGAAACAAGCTGTCCAGAAAATGAGAACATTTAACAAGGACATGCACGAAGGACCTTATGTCCTTTTGTATCCAGACTGCTCAGAGGTGGTTCTTGTGCCTGGGTCAGAAAGGTCATTTAAATTGGCAGAATATAAAAAGGAAATAGGAAAGGCATATTCCAGGATTACTTTTTTCATTTGCCTAGAAAAACACTATAAAAGAGGTTAGTGGATCTCATAATTCAATATTTTTACATATTTAGATACTTTGCTGGAGGATAAATAATGGTTGTTTGATTTATTTTTTTCAGAGTACGATACCTCAGACTCTGATTCTGATTCTGAAATTGCCATCACAACAAGGAGCACAGCTGAATTCAATCGAGCTGACACTTTGGTACATCAGTTATTTCTCTTTTTTAAAAACATTTATGTATGTTTGTATTTATTCATTTTCATATAATTTATTAGATGTACATTGAATTTTAAGCATAACATCAATGTCCTGGTCAATATTTTAGTGGAAAAAGGCTTGTTTTGATTATTATACAGTTACTATTATACAGTAACACAGACAACCATTCAGCATTGATATATACTGTAAGTGGTAATGGAAAAATAATAGAAGCTGTTGAAAGTTGTTGATCATTTTATCCGTTTCCTCTCAGGTTTTTGAACCACAAAATCGAAGTACTCCCAAATACAAACTGGAAGATGAAAGGTAGGTGTTGCACAAATGGACACAAAGGAACTTTCAGGAGTGCATGGGTTGAAATTATTTCTTTACTTCTTGACTGGAAATGATAATAATAATTCATATTTTATTGGCCTACAGTGCTTTCACTACCAGAAAAGTTTTTTTTCATTTAACTCACAAAACTGATAAAACTACTAGCAGATATTTCACTACTTATTCACATACACATTATACATGCATGTATATTGCTGCACATGAGCTCAACGTTGCTACATGCTATCGGCTGTTTCTGTAACTGACTGAGGTGCACCCCCTCGCTCCCTACCTAAAGGACCCACAGCTGTCTGTGTGAGCTTTACTTAACATCACAGAATAAATCTACTGAAATACAGTTGCTCTTGCAGGTGAATAAACATAAATTAACCAAACCATTAAAAAAAACACATGAGAATGAAGTGGGGGGTATCCACTGTCCCACATCATTGTCGATCCTACATAGGTACTATAGGCCTTTATTGAAGTGGCACGGTCATCCAGAACCAACTAAAATAACTCCAACACGTTTCAGCATCTAGCCTTTGTCAGGGAGTCAAATAGATGTAATGAGAGACAATGGGTTTTTTCAAGTGGTAATCAACCAATTTGCTGTATACATAATGTTTACATGATTTGACTATTGCAGGCCTGAAGGACACCTGCTGGTTTTAAGATGTTTACAACACCCACTCTAGCCCAGAAAGCTTTGGACACTAGAAAAGACCCATTGTCTCATTTCATCCATTTGACTCGCTGACGAAGGCTAGATGCCAAAACGCATCAGAGTTCTTTTAAATTGGTTCTGTATGACTTGGCCACTTGCAATACAAGCATTTTAATAGTTACAAATTAGTAGTTTGAGCTTTCTCTTATTTTATACCTTTTCCATTCAAAAAGAAACTCAAACAAACTCAGATTTGAGTCCAGGATGCGCTCCTATCCACATGTTCTTAAGAAATAATTTATCTTTAAGTTGTTGATGTGATCAGAGAATTTGCTCGGATGAACTTGAAACAGAAAATACCATATGTATAGTGTGATTTATAACAAAATAATGTTTTTACTACTACATGTTACTCAAAACTACCTTATAGCTTTTATCATGGAGCTAATCATTTTAATATGTTTTATCATGTTTCAGAGATGCACCAGGACAATCATCAACAATTCAGCCAGGACAGGTAATAAGGCAGACTGTGGCAGCATGACATTTCTTGCTTTCAGTGTTGTCGTTTCAGACATTTTAATCTGTTTTCAGATAGTAATATCTGATGCTGAGGATCTGGATCCACCTGAAACAAATCCAGAAAAAACTTCTTGCTACAGGTAAGTAAAAAAAAAAGGATAAAGACTGACATAATTTAGATTTATTTAACTGATTACATGGGGAAGACATTTGTTTGTAAGATGTTTTTACATGGAAATGGTAATTTCCCAACAGTAAATACACAGACCTGTATTCACCAAATGTTGAGCAAGAGGACGAAGAGCCGGTTGCTGTCAATGTGAAGAATTTCCAACACACAGCAATGTAATATGACAGCTTTTGACTATTAGCACTCGTAGTTACTCGTAGTAGCTAGTAGTTTTTTCACTGTACAATAGTTCTGGTATATCTGGAATATCCACAAATGAAGTCACTTTTTGTCATTACAGAGAGGAGACGGACATTACATTACCTGACATCGTAGCAAACCTGTCACTTCCTATTGATCATAAAAAAGTCAGCCGGTTCAACATCTCAAGGGCTAATGTTTGGGATGGGGCAGTCAGAGGTTTCAAGCGTACAACATATTCTGAAACCTGTGACATGCTGGTGAAATTTACTGATGATACTGGTGTTCTGGAAGAGGGAATTTACACTGGTGGTCCAAGACGAGAGTTTTTAACTCTACTAATGAAACACCTAAAAGACCGGCCCATTTTTGATGGACCAGAAGGACATCGGTTCTTGGTCTACAATGCAAATGGTATGCATATTGGTTAGATGTGTACTATAGGCTACTAATGGTTGGTTAATGCTCATTGACCACATATATCACATGACATATGCTTGTATATTACAGTTTATACAGTAATGCATTGTTTGTTTTATTTTGCAATGTGAATTAATTCACAGCTGTTAGGGAGGATGAATACTACCTGGCAGGAAAGATGATTGCTGTGTCAGTTGTGCATGGAGGTCCAGGACCCCATTTCCTGTCGGAAGATCTTGTACATTATCTTGCAGGCCAGCCTTCATTCAAAGCAACAAATAATTTAATAACTGATGAAGAAATAGGGAAAGCTTTGCAAGAGGTGAGAATAGCATAAGGCTACGTATGGTAGGTAGGGCAGAAGTTTACATAGTTCCTGCAGTGTTTTGAGACAATGTTTACTTATATTACGTGCAGAATTTATTTAATTAATTTATTAGTTTTCGATAGTGTAAGATTACACCATGCTATGTATGTCATTAATAAATAGGCAAGGAGATACAGTGCACACAGTTATTGACGGGTGTTTATGCCCATTTTCATGTCTTTCAGATTGAGAATGCTGCTTCATTGGATGCTCTGCAAGAATGTATGATGAGACACAGCACAATGTTACAGACAGCAGGTTGTCTGAGACATGTGGCTACTGTGGAAGAAAAGAAAGAAATCGTGTCAGACTACCTCCAATGGTATATTATTGACCGCAACTCATCTGTTATTGACAGGTAAGATGATATTTGTGATGATTTTCTTCTTTTTTTATGTATTTAAGCATGAATTTTTAGTTTAAAATGCCTCATGGTCCCCATCTTTGGTTTATGCAAGCATGTATATCTGTTATCAATTTGTCACTGTGACAGAATTTGTACCTTAGTGCATTTCAACTGATATGTGATGTTGCTTCATTCTTTGTCAAACTACAGTGCCTTAAGTTTTCACACAAAGTACATGGGGTGTGTAGACTTTCTGAAGGCATTGTTTGAGTGCTCAATCCACCCAGTCGTCTGTGTCATTCCTGTCTTTTGTTTCTATGTGTTATACTTACAGTCTGTAACAATTAACATTTAATGTGCAACGCAAAAATAGGGTTTCTTAGATCAATTTTCAACACAACCATTTCCCCCCCAAAATGTATGTTTGTTAAGGTGGATAGAAATTGTAGAGAAGAGAATATTTAATAGTTTTCTTTAGATAATTTAAATTCAATTGGCACTACACAGCAGTGAAACAATGTTTGTGTTCACTCTGTAGATTCAGAGATGGTCTTTCAACCCTTGAGTTTTTGAATGCACTACAGCAACACCCTACTTTGCTGGCCCCTGTCCTGTGCCACTCTGAAAGGCGACTCACTGCTTTTGAACTTGAGAGTCTCTTCAAACCTGACCTCAGTCCTTCGGGGAGTAATCGAAGACTTAAAGAAAGTCAAACCATGGCCTACTGGGCAGACTATCTCCTTGATTGTGAAGGTTTGTTAGTTCATTTGTTTTTTATAACTAGTTAAGAAAACACATGGCAATGATGTATCTGAATTGTTTTTCTTTGCAGAAGGCCAGGCTGCTGTGTCTGTGGAAGATGTTTTGATGTTTGCTACTGGGCTGTCTTCACTTCCCCCATCTGGCTTGGAACCACTGCCACAAATAGAGTTCCTGGATGACTCTGCGTTCCCAATGGCAAATACATGTTCAAACTCCTTGAGATTACCACTCCTAGACTCATACCCTTTGTTTAAGTCACAAATGGACTTTGGAATTCAAAATAGTCCAGGTTTTGGCTGTTTCTAAGCTATATGATGGATGACCCCTAGAGTTAAGACTGAAAAAGTTGTTGTTAAAGGGATACTCCACCGTTTTTTCATATTAAACTATGTTATTCCCTTAAATAAGACGAGTTGATACACATACCATTCTCTCATCTCAGTGCGTGCACTTAATCGCTCAGGCGCGCGGCGACACTTTGATAGCACTTAGCTTAGCCCAGTTCATTCATTAGGGACCAAACAGAGATGAAGTTAGAAGCGACCAAACACCTCCACGTTTTCCCTATTTAAATACAGTTACACGACCAAGTATGGTGACACAAAATAAAACGTGGCGCTTTTCTAAGCGGGTTAAAAAGGATAACTATAATGTATGGCGGAATAGCACTTTTGGGAGTACTTCGACTCGGTGCAGTAAAAAGTCACGCCTGATCCTGTTCCTCTCACTTCTGTCAATAGAACAAACGTGTCTTTTTACTGCACCGAGTCAAAGTACTCCCAACAGTGCTATTCCGCCATACATTATAGTTATCCATTTTAACCCGCTTAGAAAAGCGCCACGTTTTATTTTGTGTCACCATACAATACTTGGAACTCATCCAAGATGGCGGCGCGAGTACATCGCGAGGCTCGCGGTCTCTCCAGATTCTGTAATTTAGCAGTATTTTTCTTGCTCATTTCGGGTCTGTTCGTCCAGAACAGTTGTGCCTTAACATCGTACACCCAAGGTGAGCTTTTGGATATTGGTTTGCGAATTTCCGACAGTTTTATGGACAACCTTCGACTCCTTCCTGAGATCGCCAGATCACCCGAGGCTATGCACTCTGCCCGGCCGGGCGGAAGTGCTCGCAGGCGCCGGCGAGATCGTAAACAAAGGCGGGGGAAGCGCGGAGGACTAAGAGCTAAGCTAAAGCTAACACCACACCGGCTCTCTTTACCCAGCATTTTCCTTGCCAATGTACGGTCGCTGTTGAACAAAATGGAGGAGATTCGACTCAACATCACATACAGCAAGAGACTTTTGAACTGTAATGTTCTAATTTTCACGGAAACATGGTTAAACAGCGGAATACCGGACAACGCTATTGAGCTAGCGGGACGCCATACATTCCGGGCGGATAGAACATTACATGGCTCCGGTAAGACCAGAGGTGGTGGATTGTGCATTTACATTAACAAAGCTTGGTGCACAAACTCTGCTATTGTTGGGAGACATTGTTCAGCTAACCTTGAGTTTCTCATGGTTAAATGTAGACCGTTTTATCTACCGCGGGAGTTCACTTCCACTATTATAACTGCAGCCTATATTCCCCCGGATGCTGATGCCAAGTTTGCTATGAAAGAACTTCACGCAGCCATCAGTAAACAACAGACCGTTCACCCGGAAGCTGCGTTTATTGTTGCGGGTGATTTTAATCATTCAAACTTAAAGTCAGTGCTACCGAAATTTCACCAGCATGTTTCCTGTCACACCAGAGGAAACAAAACCTTAGACCATGTTTACACAAACATGGCTGAAGCTTACGTCGCGACACCCCTCCCCCACTTGGGACAGTCAGATCACCTTTCTTTGTTCCTCACCCCCAAATATGCACCTCTGATCAATCGCGTGAAGCCATCAGTGAAGACCATCAAGGTGTGGCCTGCGGGGGCAGATTTCTCACTCCAGGAAAGGTTTCTACACACAGACTGGAGTATGTTTGCTTCTCAAGCCACCAGTGGCTCTCACACGGACATTGACTGCTACACCTCCTCTGTACTGGATTATATTAATACCACCATTGACAGTGTCACAACCCAGAAGCAGATCACCACATACCCAAATCAGAAGCCATGGATGAACAGGGAAGTGCGACTCCTATTGAAGACACGCAATACTGCCTTCAGATCAGGAGATGCACAAGCCTATAGTACATCCAGAGCAAATCTGAAAAGGGGCATCAAAGAGGCCAAGCACTGCTACAAGCTTAAGATAGAGGGACACTTTTCCAACGCTGACCCTCGGCGCATGTGGCAGGGCATTCAGGCCATCAGTGACTACAAACCCTCTCACTCCACCCCCGCAGCCACTGATGTCAACTTCCTGAACGAGCTAAATGACTTTTATGCTCGCTTTGAAAGAGACAACAGAGAAACTGCCACCAAGCTCAAATCCTCAGCTGACCACCCACCGATCACACTCTCCTCCACAGATGTCTGCAATGCACTGAGCAGGATCAGCGCGCACAAGGCTGCTGGACCAGACAACATCCCTGGACGCGTACTCAGGGCATGTGCGGAGCAGCTCGCTGGGGTTTTTACAGACATTTTCAACCTGTCTCTTGCCCAAGCAACTGTACCAACATGCTTTAAATGCACTTCCATTGTGCCAGTGCCAAAACACTCCAGCCCGAAGTGCCTTAATGACTACCGCCCTGTAGCACTCACACCCATCGTAATGAAGTGCTTTGAGCGGCTGGTCCTGGCACACCTAAAAGACTCTCTACCATCCACATTGGACTCACACCAGTTTGCCTACCGTAGCAATAGGAGCACAGAGGATGCAGTCTCCATGGCACTGCACTCTGTGCTCACACATCTGGACAATAAGAACACTTATGCACGCATGCTGTTTGTTGACTTCAGCTCAGCATTCAACACTGTCATCCCAACTAAGTTAATAGCCAAACTTGGAGACCTGGGCTTCAACACCTCCATGTGCAACTGGATTTTGGACTTCTTGACCAACAGACCCCAGAATGTTCGATCAGGCTCCAACTGCTCCACATCCATCACACTCAACACTGGTGTACCACAGGGCTGTGTGCTAAGCCCGTTCCTCTACTCCCTCTTCACCTCCGACTGCAAGCCTGTGTACGGATCTAATTCCATCGTCAAGTTTGCGGACGACACTACGGTGATTGGTCTCATCAGCAACAACGATGAGACTGCCTATAGGGAGGAGATCAAGCACCTGGCCACATGGTGCACCGAAAATAACCAGCTCCTCAACACCACCAAAACGAAGGAGCTCATCGTGGACTTCAGGAAAGTGTCAAGAGGCACACACGACACCATCTACATCAATGGAATGGCTGTTGAGCGTGTCTCCAGTTTCAAGTTCCTGGGGACCCACATCTCGGCGGACATGACCTGGACAACCAACACCTCCAGCCTGGTCAAGAAGGCTCACCAGCGCCTCTTCTTCCTGAGGACACTGAGGAAGAATCAGCTTTCCTCCACTATCCTGGTGAACTTCTATCGCTGTGCAATAGAAAGCATCCTGACCAACTGTGCTACAGTGTGGTATGGGAGCTGTTCTGTTGCAGAGCGCAAGGCACTGCAGCGGGTGGTGAAAACCGCCCAGCGCATCACTGGGACTCCACTACCTGCCATCGAGCACATCCAGAGGAAACGCTGTCTGCATCGAGCTCGCAGCATCCTTAAGGACTCCTCTCACCCAGCCCACAGACTGTTTTCTCTCCTGCCCTCCGGCAGGCGTTTCAGGTGCCTCCGGACCAGGACCAGCAGACTAAAGAACAGTTTTTTCCCCAGAGCTGTCTCTTTATTAAACTCTAACCCTCATTGATCCCACTCCCCTTATATACTGATTGACTCTCCTCTCCCTCCTCACACCTGCCTCCATTTTGTTATTTGCAATACTATAATGTTAATTTGCACTGCTGACTGTTATTACAGTAACAACTGTTTACATATGCATCTTGCACTACTACCTTGACTGGAATATGCTCATTTGCACTGCCGACTGTTTATTTACAGTACCGACTGTTATATATACATTGCAATATCGTACCTTAACTGTAATATGCAATTACTTTCCACTGCACTCACTCGGATAGCTTCTGTCCAAACTTTATTTGCACTACTTTAAATCCATTGTTATACTGCTCATTAGCCTAACTTATACATATATCTATTTGTAAAATTCTGTTTATAGTAATATCCATCTGTATATTATGCTCACATTCTGTTTATAGTAACAGCCATCTGTATATATATTCATAGTACATATCTATCTGTAAAATTATGTTTATAGTAACAGCCATCTGTATATTATATTCAGTACATATCTATCTGTAAACATTCTGTTTATAGTAATAGCCATCTGTATATTATTATATTCAGTACATATCTAGCTGTAAATTCTGTTCACAGTAAGAGTTATCTGTATATTATATTCATAGGACAATCTATCTGTAAATTTTTGTTTATAATAGTATTCAACTCTATATTTATTCAGTACATATCCATGTTCTGCACTTATGAACCACTGTATATCCTGCACTTGCTGCTATTGCACTTCTGGTTAGACCTAAACTGCATTTCGTTGCCTTGTACCTGTACTTGTGTAATGACAATAAAGTTGAATCTAATCTAATCTAAAAATACTTGGTTGTGTAACTACTCGTGTAACTGTATTTAAACAGGGAAAACGTGGAGGTGTTTGGTCGCTTCTAACTTCATCTCTGTTTGGTCTCTAATGAATGAACTGGGCTAAGCTAAGTGCTATCAAAGTGTCACCATGCGCCAGAGCGATTGAGTGCACGCAATGAGATAAGAGAATGGTATGTATCAACTCGTCTTAGGGATAGTTCACCCAAAAATGAAAATTCTGTCATTTACTCACCCTCAAGTTGTTCCAAACCTGTATGAGTTTCTTTGTTCTGCTTAACACAAAGGAAGATATTTGGAAGAATGTTTGTAATCAACAGATCTACAGGTTTGGGACAACTTGAGGGTGAGTAAACAATGATAGAATTTTCATTTTTGGGTGAACTATCCCTTTAAGGGAATAACATAGTTTAATATGAAAAAACGGTTGAGTATCCCTTTAAAGTGCCGTTGCCAAAGTTATAATGTTACAGTATGTGAGCATGTTCTTTTCTCAGTTAACATTTTGAAAATGTTTTAGACCCATGACTCTCAAACTGGGATCCCTTTGTGATTCACTGTTTTAGATAAAGAAACAATAAATACTCAGTACTATTTTTGATTCATTTACTTCACACTTAAAAACAATTAAGCTTTGGGTGACAGATTCATAAATATTGTGTTCAGACAGGCAGCAGTGTTTCACCACTACAAAAAAAACTCCCTTTTTGATCATTTCATAGCTGAGCCATTTCTTTTAGTTTCATGTACAGTCCTGATGCAGACTCCCAGTTCTCTGGCTTCTGTAACTGATTGTGTTCCATGGCAAAGTTCAAGTACTCCTGCATGTTTGGGTCCCCACAAGGAGTCATTGACAGGCTAGCCTCAGGAAGGGCATCCAGTTCAGCCTGTTCAATTTGAAATCCGCAGTCTCTGGAGCCAAACCTATGTTAAATATAAAACATAATTGCATTTCTTTTCATTTAAGTTAAAACGTTATATTAATACTCTGATCTGTTTATCACCAATGTATCACCTGTGTGGTAAGTAGTAGAGTTCATTGGGCACTCCTCCTGGACATGCTGCTGTCCTGGAAGGGCGAATCCTGTGACTGTTCCACAGTCTCACACACTCATCCAAGTCCTTCTGAATAACATCACCAAAGCAATATCTCAATAGGCACTGATGCTCATGACTCCCGTTGAAGTATCCAGCATCTCTAAGGTCTGCAAATAACTCCATCCAGAACTGAGACCTATAGAAATGAATAAAAATGTTTAGTTATACTTTCAAGTATAAACACATATGTTTGAATAATAAAATCAAAGGTTAGCTGTAATGAAAATTATGGTCTGTGCATCTTTTGGTCATTCGAATTTCTTTTCAGGAACAACTACTTTTCCTGATGGGCAGGATTTGTTTAACATTTTTTATTGATCGTTTTTCAATGCTCGTTCCTGAGAAGAAAATCGAATGACTAAAGATGCAATGACCCTTTATGAAGACAACTCACCTTCCCTTTCTAAATATAGACCACCAGGACTCAATTCGCTGGTTATTTATAGATGAGCCGTACATGTGGCTGGACGCTCCAGAGTAGTAGTCACTGTGATGGTGGCGTAGGGTACATTGAATTGCAGCCATTATGCCGTTCTCAGTGCCGCAATCAGTCCTCAGTCTCATGGGGATGACACCGAGGTTTCGCACACATGACATGAAATAGTGAGCAATCACTGTTGGGTTATTATTTGTTGGTCCACATTCAAGCCACAATACTTTACGTGAAAATCCATCTATGCATCCCGAAATGGCCAAACCGAATGGCTTAAGTTTGTCATAACCATCTGCATGCCACATATAGTTAGGTCCCATTGAGTGATAGGTTCTTCTTGTAAACCTTCTGCGTGCTCTGCTCTCACACCCTCGAGGATTAAGCTCCCGGAGGAAATTCATCACATCATCTCTCTTCACTCGAAGATTATACTTTTGTTTAAGTACCTGCCACATCGTGCGGTAGCCAAATAGTTGTCCAGGTCCACGAAGTTCAGATCTGATGGCGTTACTCACGGCGTTTGGAGAGGAATATTCCTTTCTGCGGTACAACCCGGCTTCGTTCAGTTTACTTTTAAGAGTCCTCAAGCTGATGTTTACACCGTGTAGACTTGACATCATGTCCACGATAACAGCGTACGAGTGGCCCTCGTTAAAATATTGAACGCAATGATGCAGTATGTCTGGTGTTTCCGTCTGGTCCGCATCCTTTAAAAACTCCAAACACCGACCACACGTAGAGCAAAACCGCGTTAAGCTGTTCATGTGTTTGCCACAAAACGGGCAAAACATCCCTCGGCCGCAGTCCATGTTCGGTCACCATAAACTTCATTCACGCCATATACTCATAGACTGTAAAAAAAATATACTCCACATTGACAACACAAATTGACCGCGCTCACCAACAACACCTATCACCCGCTTTCACCTCATTACTTCCGTTCCGTGTCACTTCCGGTATGTGGTACATTCCCTTTCCGTGAAGAATCTATCATTTGTAAATTTGTTTCGGGACTGGTAAAAGTGTTTTGCGTCTTGTTAATTTGTTTTCTAAAATGTTAATTTGTTTTGTCCTTGGTAAAAGTGTTTAGCCCATGTAATTGTGTTTTATGGTAGGTAAAAATGTTTTCCAAAATGTAAATTTGTCTCGAGCTTTGTAAAAGTGTTTCATTCTTTCTAAAAGTGTTTAATTCTTTGTAATGTTGCTTTGCACTTCCCGGCCACCGTAGTTTTCTCACACAAACCGCTCGTTTCGTGTCTTAGGCCATCAATGTGTACTTATGATGGGGAATTGTTTCATTTGGACGATGTGGAATTGTTTTAATTTGGACTCTGCGCTTGGGGTTTGAGACAGTGACCACAGACCTGCATTATATGACTGACAGACAAGAACGGTTTGACCTAAAAATATCAAAATTGAAACTACTGCGGAAAAAAAGACACCTACATCTTGGATGCCCTCGAGGTAAGCTAAAACATATCAAAAATTAATATCAAAGTGAACTATCCCTTTAAATTGCCACGTGCCACAAGCTAAGAGAAAGTAATATCCCGCTGGTAATTATGAATTTATGGTTTTGTTCATGTGCACTCAACTCATTAATTTGATTGCTCAGACATGACTTGAATGCACAATAATTTTCACTATAAAATGGATAGTTACAGTTTGCAGCTATACTGATTGCTCAATGATTCAGTATGAGACAAAACACCTATTACCATATTCACTGTACAACTCTCATAGTGGAGCAATATTTTTGGAGCAATATTTTTGTGGTAGGCCTATAGCAAAAAAAAGATGCCAGGGACTATCTTCTGGCAGAATAAATTTTGCTTAATAAAATCTTTTTTTTTTTTTTTTTTTATGAAATGTGTGTCTAATATATATTTATACTATATATATATATTAGGGCTGTGAAAAGATTAATCGTGATTAATGGCATCCAAAATAAAAGTTTGTGTTTAAATAATATATGTGTGTGTACTGTGTATAATTAAATTTGTATATATAAATACACAATGTGAAAAATGTGTTATTTATATATTAAAAATTATATTTATATATAATATAAATATATACAGTATATTTATGCAAATATTTCTTAAATATATACATGCATGTGTGTGTATTTATATATACAAAATAAAATTGCGCCCGAAGCGTTACGACATGTTTTACGGCAGTGATATCAAACGCTCATTGGCTCTCGCATGCTTCGTCACAGATTGCGACATGCCGTGTTTAAGTTAGTGTGCTACATTTGAAATGTAGAAGCACCAGAGAATGTGTAGACGGGCTCTGGAAGCACCATAGACAGTAAAAGAGAAGCACGCGCGCCTTCACACAGCGAACAGCGAAAATTAAACCGAAACCGGATTAACATTTTCATGGATTACTAACTTAAATTCTGCTCTGTAACATTACCTCATACAAAACTATTATATACTGCCAGAGAGGACTGCGACACATCGTCATGTGAACGACTTTTCAATAAATAAATTATTGTGATCATACGTGTCTGTCTGTTGTTTTTCTTTATAATTATAGCCTAACGTTACGTAGTTTTAAGAAATTATTAGGTTTAGGGGTAGGAGTGGTGCCTCAAACTATTTTTGAATGCTATATTGTTAATAAAACTGCCATTTCCCTACACATATCTGTCCATTACGTTTTATCCTTTTAATATTGTCAATAAAATGGGTATGTTTAGGTGTGTGAGTAGGGTTGGGATCTTACATTTATAATCTGCAAAAGGGAAATTATACAGATATCTTTATGATATGAAATATTCGTAAATAGTTTACGTTTTTTATCTGTAAAAACGTAATGTTACGTTTAAACGTTGCAGATACGTCCATATTATACGTTTCAGCATACATCCAAACGTACAAAAAAGTACATTTTCTATCTTTGAAAATTACGTATTAATACCTATTAACGAGACCAGGCTGCATGATGCATCAAACATGTTGCCTGCTTTAATTGTATGGAAAAGAGCAGCTCAGACATTTTACAACAACAGCAGCAAAAAAAAAAAAAGAGACACTTTTTGTGTCTCATGTCAGTTAGAATATGATGACAAAATTGAGTTGAATATGACACCAGAATGACATCTGAGTTCTTGAGAGGGTGCTGAAAAAAATCTACTTCACGAATTCTTCAGTTTTTATTGCTAACACACAATTCATAAAACAATTCACAACTATAACACAATCTCAAAACTACAATACAATTGCAATACAATACTGTCAATTACAGTACAATAAAAAAAAGAAAATAAATTCAGTATCCTTGGCCAAATTGCATTACAGTATTGATAATGACCATATTTGCCATAATAGAGCAGTTTCTTAGTCTTATGCTGGATACACACCAAAAGATTTTTTACATCTTATAAGATATTCAAAATGTGAAAAGAACTACAAACATGAGGACAAAAAAATCCTAGATTTAACCGTTTTGCTCCTATAGTGTGTGGTGTGCCATGATGTGACAAAGACAGCACACCGAACAGATTTTCAACCAGAGTCTCGACTGTGAACACAGGAAATCTCGCAAAATCTGAAAAGCTGCAGCACAGAAGATGTAAGAGAAAGAAGAGCTGGGGATACAGGAGAAAGAGAAAGAAGAGTTGATGATGTAGGAGAAAGAGAAAGAAGAGCTGAGAATGTAGGAGAAAGAGAAAGAAGAGCTGAGGATATAGAGAAGGAAGAGCTGAGGATGTAGAAAGAGGAGAAGATAGAGGAGTAGAGGGAGAAGAGATGGGTAGATTGGAGGCAATGGTATAGTGGAAAGAGAAAGAGTAGAAAATATAAGAAGAGATGGACAGAGAGGAAGAGGAGGGCAAGGTATAAGAGGAGCACAAGGTGTAAGAGGGGGGCAAGGTGTAAGAGGAGGGAGGAGAGGTAGAAGGACAGGGTACACATGTGTTTCAAATGAAATCAGAGCCACACTTATTGGCGATGTCATAAATCATGGTCTCTCACTGAGAGAAGCTGGGCAGAGAGTTCAGCCCAATATAAACAGATCCACAGTGGCTTCAATTATCCGCACATTTCAGAGGGAAAACCGGTAAGTAACTATATCATTCTGCAATGAGAGTCCATGTAGTCTTGTTTGACATAGGTCTAGATTTCTACAGTAAATGTTCCTGCTTGTCCAAACATTTTTCAGAATTGAAGTTAGAGAACTTTCAGGTGGACGAACAAGACTTCTTTCTATTACAGTTTTTTACGATTGCTATGACAGATTTTTCAATACATTTAACAATTTTACAAAACTCTTAACACAGTTAGCACTACATCCGTCTGTGTAAGCTATACTATTAACACATTTCTTGTTGCTTTAACACAAAATGCATACAGTTAACACAAATTTAAAATGCTTGAACTTCTTTTGCACACAAGCTCAAACAAGACCAAAACAATGGATTTTTACTGCCAAATTTACCAATGCTTTAACACTGTCAGAACAGATAACACCATGTTCTAAACCTAACATTACAGGCTAAAGTCAAGGTAAACAGCTGTTTATATTGTGAACTGAAACACAAATATATCCCCTGTATTTTATTATATTCTTACTGAGAAACAGCTGATTGAATTATGCAAATAATTAGAAGATGACTCTTTTTAAAAAAAAATTATTCTGGTGCCTTTTCTGTTCGTATATTTTGTATTTTCACATCATTCCATTGCTACTGAGAAACAGCTGATTGAAGTTATGCAAATATGGGACAATGTGGCATTCCACCATTCCCGTCTATAGTCACAGCCTGGTTTGACGCCCATCAGAGGATGATGTCCATTTTCCTTGTCCCTTACTTCCCTTTCCTCAACCCCATTGAGGAGTTTTCTCAGCCTGGAGATGAAAGGTTTTTGACCATAGTCCACAGGACCAAATGTCCCTCCTGTATGCAAAAGATGCTGCATACCAAGACATCACAGCTGAACACTACCAGGATAAGGCATGTTACTGTAAAAGATTCTTCCCAAGATGCCTTGCCAGGGAAGATATCATGTGTGATGTGGATGAGAACATGTGGACAAATGCAGAAGACCTTGCAGATTAGAAGATGGCCTTTTCTGTTTGTATATTTTGTATTTTCACATACAGTAATACTGTAAATGGCAGCTATATTGCATATTTTTGTTATCTTGCAGAAATGTCCTGTTGCAAATAAAGCCGTTACTGCAGAAATTCTGTCTCTGTCTTCTTTTTTTCATAAACCATACATTCTATAAAGCTACTCTAAGAAGGGTCATTCATTTTGTTGTATTGAATTTCTGCTGCAAAACAAAAAAAACAACAACAACAAAATGCATGCATTTACATTACAAACAAAACAAAAATGTAGAGAGACTTAAAAAAATAAAAAAAACCTGCAGTTCAAAACACAATCTATGATCAATACAATATACTGTCTGTTGTACAGTATAAGGGCAGACCTGACACATATAAAATAATGCAGTTTCTGTAATTTCAGCTGATGATAGTGTTTTTTTTTTTGTCATTGTGTTATGATTGACTAAATGTTCCTGTTGGAAGAGAACATGTGTTAGTGTTTTGAATAATTATTTGATTTTGAAACATGTTTGCAGTGTTTTGGTAGACATAGTGTATTGTGTTAGTGTATTATTGTATTTTGAAAATTAGTTTTGGAGTTTAGTTTACAATGTGTGATTTTGAGCATGAAATTAACCGTTTTGCCAAATGTGTGTTTTAGGTGTGTTGGTGCGTTAAGAGTTTAGGAAACTTGTTAAATGTATTGAAAAAACTGTCATAGCGATTGTAAAAAACTGTAAACAGTGGTCCAGAACAACACACTCCACCTCAAAGAAATTCAGCAAAGAATAACACAGGACAATCAACTGTTCCACAATATCCACCAATGCAGTCTCTCCACAATTGATTGTGTTCTAAGGAGAAATGCAATCCGAATGAAGCAAGTATACAAAGTGCCTGTTGAGAGGAACTCCGTTAGAGTGAAGGAGTTGCGATTCCAGTTTGTTCAAGTATGTGCAACCCAATTACTGCACTTTTACTGTCAACACAAAGATATGTTTTTCCTGAATTTTAAGTATGTGTCCATAAACTATTCCATGCCATTGTAAGTGAAAAGATTTAGGCATATCTAGGGGTGTCGCAATATACCAGTGTTGGCGATAATCGTGATATTCAAAGCATGAAATATCAACATTGTGTTAATTTAGAGTGTGACAATATACTGGTATTGGCAATAACCACAATGTTTAAAATGTTTAGGACTCTTATGATAACATGACACGTAAATACTCCAGCGCCAGTACCTGGTTGACCTCTGAGGTGTCTGAAACAAATTATGAAGCCATTTTGTTTTGAGTGCGGAGTGATTGAATGAAGCTTGGCAAGTCGAAAAACATCCGCTGATGTAATTGCCGGTAGATTCTTCAGGGAAGTTGTGAAGAGTAGGCTAACGTTAGCGTGCCTGACTCCTTTTCACCGGAAGTCGCTTTACACAACAAACGCTGAACTGGATGTGCGTTCTAACTTCCGTGAAAAAGGCCTATTGCCTTGATTAACACAAAATTGGTGTCATTTGAAAGTTTAGAGTCTGAACTTTACAGTGAATGTAGCCAATTTGAAAAACTTCTAAGTATTGCTGAGTTATTTGCTGATAAATAGAATAATTTTTTTTCATAATCTATAAAATACTTTTTTGTACTATGTACTGTAATGTGTCAAAAACATCATACATCTCATGAAACATTCAAAAATCGTTGAAAATGGCACTTCATTTTTTACAGCATATTAATACAATTAAAATGAGCCCAAAATGAACTTAATCTATTGCTTTTATTACAAGAAATTCTTCATGGTGAAACAATTAAAAAAATGCCCATGAGGGGCATCAAGGTCTCAACAAAAAGGCTATCTTGGTTCCAAATGCTGTAACTTTTGATTCCTTTATCCAATCACCACAAAATGTTATCCAGATGCAGCTCACATTTAGGGGTACTTTTTTCCCTACCGTATTTCCTTCGAGTTATTGCATGTCAAACAAGAGAGATGCGCAAAATCATAATAAAATTTATATATATATATTTTTGTATTTATCAGCAGTTTCTCGGCAGGAGAATGTCCAAATGTAATGCAATGTCATTTGTATTTTCAAAAAATTCGAAAAGAGTTCTATCAAACGATACTTACCTTTTGACTCTCCTTGTTATAGTTTTGGAGTTATGAGTCTCTAGTTTTGTGTGTGTCACTCAGACAATTAACTCTAAAAATGCTAAAAGGCTTAAGGGGTTAAAATTCAAACACATTATTCTCTATGAGTGAACACACACAGGCATGCGTGTCTGTCCGCGGCGCCCAGCAACGGCTCAGGACCTTGTTCAAAATCCTGCCGCGACACAGAGCACCATTTCCATAGTTTTATATTAAATTTACATTATATTTGTCTCAAATCATCGTACATGATTTCACCCTGTGCTACAATATAGCCTACATTTAATTTTACATTCATTTACAGAAATCAGCTGCTTGAATGAAAATTGCTGATGTTATCGGATTTTCAGGTGGTAGCCTATTCTCTGAGGTAAAGTGTTCAGATCACAGACTTAGCAACTATTGTATTTAATTGTACAGTACAATCATAACATAGTACAGACATTATCTTAATTTCATAATGTCCTTAAACATAAGAATATTCCTGGCCATAAACTGAGAAAGTGCGCGTCCGGTGTGCGATACCTCGAGTTGTCCTACATGCGACGCGGCGCTGCAGAATGTGTAGCCATCAACCTTTTTACCCATCTCCGTGTCCGTCACTGTCAGGATACAGACCAGGAGACAGAGGTAAGTGAATCCAAACACAGCTTTATTTACAAATGACAAGAGTGCAAGGTGAGTATTCATAGAATTTAAGTGCAGATTCTGTGAGGATAGCTCGATGTGGGGTGAGAAGCAGGTAAGCACTTTCACTTCGGATAAGTTGATGTCAAGCAACCAAAGTTCATTAATATTTGTCTCTTCTCTTTCAGATGCAATCGACAGCAAGCAAACTCGGATGAAACACTGGAAACTTGAGGGAACACAGGATCACAGGCAGCAAGGAATCGGGCAGGATTTCTGAAGATGGCACAACAATGACATAGAGGTTAGTGTTTCAGGTAAGTATACATTACAGCTTGGAGTCTTGATGCGTCAGAGGCTAAGGAGACAACGGAATATGGTCTGTTCCTGTTGGAGGCTTGACAATGAACTGGGGCAATGGTGAGTGTTTTATAGAGCTTGATGAGGTTACTGAATGGGAACAGGTGCGGGTGATTGGTAATCCGGAGAGTGAGTGCAGGTGTGCAAAAGAGGATCCTGGGTAAACGTGACAGTCACCCTGCGCATTACGCCATTACATAGCGTAAATTGGTTTTATTTTACAAGTCATGGAATGGGAAACGTGACATTAACCTGTTAACAGGTGGTTTCTGTGTTCATATATTTAATAAAGGGTGATTAACCCCGTTTTCTTTACTCATTTTATTTTTGTATTTGTATTTGCACTTGATTTCTTTATTCAAATCTGCTATCTGCATGACTTTATTGGCGCCGGCGCAAAAATATGTTTAAGAGCTTTTCAGTTCTTCAGGAAACCTTCAGACAGTGTTTCGCATCAGTTTGAAACCAGATAAACTTCACATGCTGGTCTTCCTTCACAAAAAATTGCCATAGATTGAGTACGCAAGAGGTAAAAATGCATGTGCCTTGTGTTTATCAGTATCCTTATGTTTGTTGGGTAAAAAAGAAAAACTATATAAACAAAGTATAAATTAATTTGACTGATAACAATATTCTTCCACCATATTCTCTTTTCCTGAATCCAATTGAGGAATTCTTCTCCTCTTGGAGATGGAAAGTACATGATGATTGCAACCCTTACAACCAAGTAAGTCTTCTTCAAGCGATGGAAGAGGCCTGAGATATTGGGGCACAAGCAAGTCAAGGATGGATACAGCATTCAAGGCGTTTTTCCCATGATGCATGACTCATGAAAATATTTGCTGTGATGTTGATGAAATTCTCTGGCCAGATGTAATTGAGAGGCATGATCAATAAATTAATTGATTCAATGAATGCAGTACATTTTATTTTTTATTTTTTATTGTACTTATTTGCATAATATTATTTTTTTTGTGGGGTGACAACTCATTGTTATACACCTGAACTCCTCATTAAATAACTTAATGAAAAACATGTATTTTCATTTATTTCTTTGTGTATCTTCAGCTGAATTTGACATCAAATCAACATAGAACACACTTTTAGTTTTGATGTTAATATTTAATTTTAATAAATGCATTACTAGAATAAAATGCTGTGTTTCATTGTGCAGTGAATACTTAACTGTTTTGCCAACAAAAGAGTGTGTTTAGTTTGCTGTGTTAACTGTTTTGAGAGCTGCTACCTGAGTTTGGAGAAATGTACCAAATCGATTGAGAATAACTGTAAGAAGGGGGAGTATGGCAGGAATAATACTGACATCCTCGGATGTGATGCGAATCAGTCTGTGACTGCAGCAGAGTGGTGGAATGCCACATTATCCCACACAACAACGAAGGTAGGGCAGTTTGATGCCCCTCGCTTCTCTCCTCTGCTGGCATAAGTTGATTATGCAGGTCATTCAGAAAGGAAATAAGCCTCTCTGTATAGGGGCCAATGAGTGGTTTGTGTAACAGCAAATTCATCATTGGACAGTGCTGCACACATCATGATGTTAGCCCCTCTCTGGCCTGGGACATTCAGGGTTGCTCTCTGTCCAATCACATTTCTTCCCCATGCGTCGTGTTTTTGCCAAGTTGAATCCAGCTTCATCCACAAAGTGAAGATTGCAGTCTAGCAACTATTGAAGTAATTCTGTTTTTATAGATATATGGTATATGAATTAAAGGTTTGCTATGTGAACGATTTACATAACATTGTAGAATCTCAGACTAAAACGTCCTGTTTTGTGGCACATTGTTCATCAAAACAATAAAATGATAGTTGTAATAACAGTATTAAGAAATAAAAGTATAAGGAATTTTTGGGTTAGATTGGCAAATCATCATTGTTTACTTGATGCTTCAGCATTCAAAGGCAACAGAGCCTGTTTCATTATGTAACCAGTACAATCATGTAAACCAGTTTTGGGAAGTCCCCAGAGCTCCTGTCACGAACACAGCCAAACCTAAACCAAACATTTTGGTTTGTGATACTTCCTCATAAAGAAGTCACATGGTTATAAGAAAGTTCATTAATCATGTGAAAGTTATTGTCATTTTGATGAAGATATACCTTTTTTTTCTGTTATTCATAATATTTAGTCACAGCCCAGTGTTTTAACATTGATCAACAACTACATTTTAATGTTTGATAGTCTTCAAAAACAATTACAAATTAATCATTTAATAATTTAAATGGGACATTTTAATTTCATTTTATTTTTCATTTCATATACAATTATTAACTTTAATATTTGACATTTTGTCTGTGGTCTTGTGTATCTGGTTTGGCCCACTCATCAGAAAGTAAACACACACTGACATTTCCCACAGAATGCTGACAATAAACTCTTCCTATGGTTTCATTTCATAAGTGTGGCGTTTGACAAACAAAACCACAACCATCCAATTACAAGAGAGACATTTCATTACATATTTAGTCTCTAGGCAGATTGATATCTAAACATTATCCAGTTATATCTAAATAATATGTCCTATTAAAAACAGAAGCACTTTTTCACAGATTGTAAACCGTCAAAATAAGGTATTTACTTCACTTGGACTAATGACATACAGTATATCATAAAATTGATACTCTGTTTACCCATATTTACCTTAACCTTCTTCAAATGCTGTGAACAATATTACAACAATATTACTATCAACATTTTACTTAAGCCATTTGGGACTTATGTGGAGTTATTAAAAGTACTGTCAAACCACAATTCAATTCAATTAAAAAAAATAAAAATAAAATAATTTAAAATTAAATAAAATTAAATTAAATAAAGCTTTAAGGGGAAACTAACAAACTGTTCAACAGTTTTCAGTTTCTGTTTGATTAGTAGCATTGTTCAAGTGAAACATCAGTTTGGTCTGTATGTGGTCTGTAGTGAAACTGTATGTCTGGTCACAAACCAGTTTGAAGAAGTTTCTTCTGCCAATGATCTACCAATGAGAGGAGGGAATTTAGATGTCATCAGTATCTAGGTAGATTTAAGTTGGCGAAGACTGGAAGTCTTTTTTTAAAGACAAGACTCTTTGAAAGGGCCTTCATGGAAAAAGATAGTAAGTGTAAAACATCAATGATATCTAGTGAGGATTTTTACCACTTTAAATCCATTACACAATCTATGAAACAATTTATGCCAGATTTGGCTGTCAGACTGCTAAAATTAAAGCATGTAGCAAACACCAATAAGTCAAAGAGGTTGTTATTAAAGGATGGGGGACTTACAATTATATTGGATATGACAGAAAACTTACAGTCTGTAAACACCAGATCACATTTACAGTATTTACAGTTTTTCTTGATGGCTTAAACACTATAACCAGGCTTTTGAACTAAAATGTCCATTTATCAAAAAGCTCACCCATTTCACTAAACTATAAACACTATTCCTCTGTTTTGACACGAGTCCGACTTTATGGATTTGTGTTTACTATGTTTTGAGAATACGAGGCATAGTTTCAAGAAATGTGTTTAATGCATCTTGTTCTGACAGATAAGGCAAGCAGTTAAAAGCAACAGTCACTAGTTTGTCAATATAGTGAATCCTATAGGGATACATTTAGCGTCTTAATAATGATGCTCATTGCCCTTTAAAATATTGCTTAAATATATTTAGGGGCCATATGACACTATAATTTAGTGAAATCTTTTTGAGATAAGATGTGTCATGTTTTGACCTATATCAACAGCAATTTGCAAATCACATACCAGCCAATCAGAGGCAGGGCAGAGCACAGACATTTTTAGGAGCAGTGGCCCAAACCAAAAAAGGGGGTACTAGGGGTGTTGACTCTGAGGAAGTATCATTTTAACATAGAGAATTAATAACAAACCTTTAACAATCATATTGTAAATACTATCATTAGGCTATAGTGCCAATTCAATTTATGTGTCTATTTCAATTTATGTTGTAATTACATTTTCATTCAAATAATTTAATGTCTATCTTTCTTCTTATCACTCTCTAGCATATTCCTTTACCGTTTGATTTGGCTGATGCTCACTGGGCTATCCCTCACTCTGAGCTGCCTCATCTTGAATGAAAATATTAGACATTTAATTTATTATTATACATTTTTTTTAAAATCTGTTGCTCCAGCAATATTCAATTCAAGTATACATGCAGGTGCTGGTCATAAAATTAGAATATCATCAAAAAGTTGATTTATTTCAGTAATTCTGTTAAAAAAGTGAAACTTGTATATTATATAGACTCATTACATGCAAAGTGAGATATCTCAAGCCTTTATTTGTTATAATTTTGATGATTATGGCTTACAGCTAATGAAAACCACAAAATCAAAATCTCAGAAAATTAGAATATTACATGAAATCACACAGTAATTACACAGTAATCCCATGGTCATTGAACCAGGTTTTGGTTCTTTTGGCAGTGTGGGCCGGTGCAAATCCTGCTGGAAAAGTCAGCATCTCCATAAAGCTTGTCTGCTGAAGGAAGCATGAAGTGCTCTGGAAATGTCCTGGTAGACGGCTGCGTTGAGTGGACAGCACAGTGGACCAACACCAGCCGATGACATGGCTTCCCAAACCAACACAGACTGTGGAAACTTCACACTGGACTTCAAGCATCTTGGATTGTGCCTCTCCATTCTTCCTCCAGACTCTGGGACCTTGGTTTCCAAATGAGATGCAAAATTTGCTCTCATCAGAATAGAGGACTTTGGTCCACTGTGCTTTATTAAATCCAGAGTCAACGCAGCCGTCTACCAGGACATTTCCAGAGCACTTCATGCTTCCTTCATTTTCCAGCAGGATTTGCACCTGCCCACACTGCCAAAAGAACCAAAACCTGGTTCAATGACCATGAGATTACTGTGTAATTACTGTGTGATTTCATGTAATATTCTAATTTTCTGAGATTTTGATTTTGTGGTTTTCATAAGCTGTAAGCCATAATCATCAAAATTATAACAAATAAAGGCTTGAGATATCTCACTTTGCATGTAATGAGTCTATATAATATACAAGTTTCACTTTTTTAACAGAATTACTGAAATAAATCAACTTTTTGATGATATTCTAATTTTATGACCAGCACCTGTATATATATATATATATATATATATATATATATATATATATATATATATATATATTGCAATCATACACTATGGGAGTGGTGAAAAGCAAATATTTCTTAGGGTGTGCATTTTGCCCCGTTGTATGCTAACACATTTAGTACATTTATAGTATATAACCTTTTTAATTACTGTATGTATACTGTTAATATGTTCTTAATAAAATATTATAAATATTATGTATGTTATAGATATTAGTATCAACTAGGACAATTGATTATAATGGGAAATATACTTTACAGGAGTTAAAGTGTGACAAACTGCTAAATATTCTATGTGATGATTTACCCGCTGACATGCTGGATCTTTGCTCATTCCCACTGTCTTCTTTTCTGTAAAGTTTTTTGTTTACAAAGTGTGCTGACAACAGCAAACTTAGTGTTATTTATATCAGATCAGGAACAGTAATTTGATTAGACAAGAATTCTTATCTTCTAACGTGGATATTTTCCACAAGTTGTTAGCACTAAAAGATCAGGAGCAAAAGGAGCAGGTGATGAGGGCAGAGGGGCAGTGGCTCTAGGCACCGGGACACCCTGTACACGGCCCTGGTCTGAGGAGAGATTCACTGACCACTGCCTGCATCCCTACCAATGGTTTTAGAATGGGCTTCAAAAGCCATAACTAAATCCCTACAATTCTTACTTATTACAGTAAAGGGACAGTTCAACCGCAAATGAAAATTCTGTCATAATTTACTCAACCTCATGTTGTTCCAAAGCTTTATGACTTCCTTTCTTCTGTGGCACACAGAAAAGGATGTTTTGAAAAATGTCAGCTTTCTTGCCCATTTCACTCAGAGCAACATTGGACCCCACTGACTTCCATTGTATGGACAAAACACACTTTTCAAAATATATGTTGTGTTCCACAGAATATAGAAAGTCATACAGGTTTGGAGTGATATGAGGGGGAGTAAATTATAATTTCCAGATCTGTTCAATTGCGAGGGCATTTCCAGGACATGGCCCTATAGGACCCACATATATTTTCTGGATTCATCTTTCTTCTTTCATTTTCTGGATTCATCTGAAGCCATTCTTTTGTTGATTTTGATAAGTTTTGAATCATTATCTTGCTGAAAAATTAAAAAGTTCTCTTAATTGTTAGCTTTCTAGCAGACGTCAGAAGGTTCTGTGCCAAAATCGACTGGTACTTCGAGCTATTCATGATTGCCTCCACTAAAGCCCCAGTTCCAGCTAAAGAAAAGCCAGCAACATGCTTCATCGTGGGCGTTCTTTTACTGATGTGTTGTGTTGTTTTTGCACTAAACATACCTCTTACAATTTTGGCCAAAAACTTCAATCTTGGTCTCATCAGACTATGACACAATTTTCCACATGGTGTTGACAGGCTTGATATTTATTTATTTATTTATTTATTTATTTATTGTTTGTTTGTTTGTATTTATTTTTTTGTTTAGTTGAGTTTAGCTAGGTTTGGAATCTTCGGATGTTTTTTTTTTTTTTTTTTTTCAGAGAAGGGTCTGCTTGCCACCCTGCCCCATAACCTAGACAGATGGAGAATACGAAAGATAGTTATCACATGTAGGGAAGCAACCAGTAGGCCTACTTGGCTCGTCTGAGCAGTACATTCAATAATGAGATCCTGTTGATCCTTAGTAAGCCCTTTGTGGCCCATGGCTCTTGTAGTAGCATGCACAGAATCAGTCACTGTTTAAATTTAGCTGAGAGAGCAAAAGCTTATACATCAGAATCAGTTCCTTTAATTTTCATTTTAAAGTTCCAAAACAAGATCTGTCACCAAGACTTGGAGAGATGTGAAAGAGTGCATCATAAGTCCACAAACCACTTGTGTGGTTTAATGAGAACACAGACCATATGTTAAACTGCTGAACTATGTAAAATAATACTGTTAATGCAAGTTTTGACTTTATCCGTATGCATTTCATGCTGCAAGCGGTCTTGTTATCTTTTTATTATTATTATAGTATATCACAACATCAACCCTGTTTTATTTTAGTTTTAACAGGTCTAAGAAATCCCCTCAAAAATCCCCATGAAAAGCACCAATCATTTTGGTTCATTTCAGCTTCCACTGTAATATCATCTGTTGCTAGAGAAGAATGATTTTTGAATAGCCTTGATCACTGGCCCTGAAATGCTGTTCACTGCTGCCACCCTCTGTCTGCAAGAGCTTCTCCATTTCTACATGCTTCAAAAACAACTCTAAAGCGCCACCTAGAGGATTTCAGGTGATTTTAAAATTCTCGAATATAATCAACGGATATCACCATGATATTGGTAAGATATGCGTAAAATCCAAAATATTTTAGTTAATATTCAAAACATATAATCCAAAAAACAATGTACTGCCCCTTTTGTATTTTGCATTACTCTTACATGTTCCTGGTTCAACGTTTTGTTGATCCTGCAACAACATTCCTGTCAGAAAGTTTAGTCCTAACCATATCCCCACCACCCTACCCATAAGTTATCCCTAAAATCAGAGGGAAATAGATGAGTAACACTGATGTAGAATGATGTACTTCTTGATCATTTTAAATAAAAAGTATATATATATAGGCTATATAACACTCGCGAATAAACAGTGAATGAGCCTACTCAGTTCAACGGATTTTTTTTCTTTATTATATTTTTATTATTATTTAACGTTAGCCAGTTGGCGAAGAGTTCTTTGAAACGTTCTTCAGAAAAGTTACTTGACATCAAAAAAAGTTAGGCCGTAAATCTTTATTTACTGCTGGATCACATCTGGCTAATATTCTCTACTGCATGCTTATCCTTCTCTGTAATGGACAGTCTGTATTAATATTTGTGGGCATTGTCGGTGGTGGTAGTTTTGAGGCCTATAATGAAATTTGACCTAGTAGCGTGTGTGTGTATGTGTGTGCATCTAGCAGAGACAGCACGCATCAGAGAGCGCGCGTCAGAGAGAGCTCAAAGTGATATTGATGTTGGTCTCGGGTTGGGTTCGGGCTGAAAAATTGCAGACGTTTTCGGGCTGGGCTTGAACACCACGGGGCAGGGGCCTGATGAATAAACGTTGCGTACGCACAAAATGGGCATAGAAATATGCGTACGCATTTTTCCACGCACATATCGGGATTTATAAAAAATAAACTAGGCGTAGATAAGTGCGCACCGTAAGGATGCTCTTGACCGTGCGTACGCACCAAGAGTATGTGTTTTGGCGACACCAACTGGCCCAAATAGCAATAACTATTTAAAATGAAAAACTTCTAAATTATCCTATTACATCACCCAATAAATCAAATTGCATCAACCTGAATTATCATTATGATATGATTATGATGGAGTTTGATGGATTCATTGATTTTAATACAATGTGGACTCTATTTCATTATAGCTCTGCACTGGTGTCTTGCAGAAGATCACTTTTAGACAGAAAATCTAAAGAAATACAAGATAATACAAATATAATTTCGCTCACCAACCTGTCACTTGAAGCAAATATCCATCCCTTCTTAAATGTCCGCGCCAGCGAGGGCGTTGAGCAGTTTAGTGAAACTGATGCAAATAACAGTTTAAATAAATAAAATACTTCTGATATAAACTATGTTTTACTTATGATACAAACATTTAAATTTAAATATGCCATTCAAATTAATGGAGAACACTTAAACATGAAATCATTACTGAGAAGTGACAACATTTTTTAAATTCAAATTCAATCAATAGAAATATTTGTTGTGGATGCGATGTTTTTGAACACGTTTCCTGTAGCGTGCTGTGTTTAAATGTTTTAACCACAGAGATATTTGCTTATCATGATAATACCAGATTGTCTGAGAAAATAGTTTCGTGCAAATAATGCCCAAGGCCTATCTGTTTCCATTAAAAATATAAATCAATTAAAAATACTATTCGGCCAGTGGAAAAGATGTATTTTACACTATTTGTTTTATGTATTCAAAAACAAGACAAGGATAGGCAAATACATGATTTTTATTAATGTAATGTGTCTTGTACCGTTAAACGTTATCACGTGGATGAATAATCATTTGCAAATGATATGCAGATGAGGATATGCATAGTAAAACTAGGCGTTAAAGCTCCATATGGTTATTTCAGGGTGGAGACGCATGTGCGCACAATCTTCCGCTGACTGGGATTTATAAAGTGAATTCTGCGCAGGTTCTGGCGTACGGACGCTTTTATAAATCTGAAAACTTTTGTGCGTACGCAAATTCTGCCTTATGTGCGTACGCACACTTTAAGGATGAAATCTACGCAAAGTTTTATACATGAGGCCCCTGGTCTCGGTTAGGGCTGGATGTTTTGCCTCGTGCAGGGCTCTAGGCAGTATGCTAACTGGAGCTGTTTACCTCCAGTCTTTGTGCTAAGCTAGGCTAGTGGGTGCGTCAGACAGAGTTACAGCACGCACGGAGATGAAAATGGTAAGTATGGACTTATCTAACTCTGGGGGATACGGTGAATAAGCCAAAGTCCCAAAAAGTCGGCGTGCTCCTTTAATCACCGTCAATTCTCCACACCTGTTTCACAGCACTTACAGGATTAGTTCACTTTAATTTACTCACCCCAATGTCATCCAAGATATCCATGTCTTTCTTTCTTCAGTCGAAAATAAATTAAGGTTTTTGAGGAAAACATTCCTCTTTACTTGCCTGTCTACTTGGAAGACAGGCATGAGTGCAGTTGGACTTCATAAGAAAAGTAGAGGCCAGTTTCAAAGATTGCACCATATTCAAAAAGTAGAGTTCAGTTTCAAGGATTGCACCATATTCACACTGACCCTAATGTTCCTCCTGTAATACACAGCTGCAGACAGATCCTGCATGCAGTCCATGATCGACTCCAAGACACACTGGACGAAGTGTAGAAAAGGGGTGTGATAAGCAAAGTTTCTAAGCCTGCTTCATGGGTTAGAAGTCTGCATCACAGAAAAGAAAAACTTCACACTGAGAGTCTGCCTGGACCCTAGAGACCTAAACAGGGCCATACTCCGTCAGCAGTATAACATACCCACCCTGGGGGACACACGGAGAAAGTTTGCTGTCAAAAAGTTATTTACCATCCTGGATGAGAAGGACGGCTATTGGCAGATTAATCTAGATGAGGAGTCAGCAGACCTGTGTGCTTTCAACACTCCGTGGGGCAGGTATCGTTTTCATCGCATACCTTTTGGCTATAAGTCAGAGTTTGAGCTTGAAGGTGCTCAAACATTGAAGGTGACATTGAAGGTGGTTTCATGGTGACTGACAACATGATCATAGCGGCATCCACCAAAGCAGAGCATGATGCCATCCTAGAAAAAGTGATGAAAAGAGCACAGAGTCTCAATGTCACTGTCAACAAAGACAAACTGCAGTATATGGTAAACGAGGTGAAATACCTGTGCCACATCATCACTTCAGATGGAGTGAAACCAGATGAATCAAAGGTATCAACAATAGTGAAGCTTCCCCCTCCAACTGACAGAAAGGCACTTCAGTATGACACGCTACCATGCCACAATACCCAATGAAGCCACCCTCTCAGACTGCTGCTAAGAAAAGATATAGCCTGGTATATGATATGATATGGCAATGGTGCCCTAAACAAAACTCAGCACTCAAGCAGCTGAAAGCAGCCATAACAACGGCACCCATTCTCAGACATTTTGATCCAAAAGAGCCTAGGTACTAGTAAATGCCTCAAAAGATGGCCTGGGAGCCACACTGATGCAGAATCAGCAACCGATCTGTTGCTGCAAAAGAACTATGCCAGTGTTGGCTCTGAGAAAATTTCACCAGTATGTTTATGGCATTCCCATCAGAGTCCAGTCTGATCATAAACCGCTTGAGGCAATATTTTCCATACCCATTGGACCAGCGCTGCACGTCTTCAGAGAATGCTGCTTCAGTTACAGTTTCAGTTACATGACATTCACATTGTCTACACCAGTGGTTTTCAAACCCTCACAAGACTTAAAACAAAATCGGTCGATGTTAAGGAAAATGGAGTCACATAAAAAATTAAAAAAAAGATGTTTTCATAAAATAATAGTCTATAGATCTATATAAAATGAATAAATTGACGGACAACAAACAAGTTGACGGAAAGAAAACCGAGACTACAGTTCTTTATTTTACAAAAGCACAATGTTCTGTTTTATTGTGAGTGTACACAAATAAAATAATTATGTCCTATCTTATCATGACCAAAATGACGGTGTATGTTTTTGTTTCCTCTGTTCGATCGATCGCGCCGGCACCTCACATGCTCAAAACATAAGCATTGTAAACTAGACAAGGCAGCCTGTTCATTATCAAAATAGTCAACGACAACGTAGCATAAGAAATTACACTGCTCAGTTTAAATAGTCAGTAGCCTACAATTCTTGCCATTCAGAGTGAGCACCTGTGTGTTGTGTATTGATGTGACGTCATAAACGTCATTACGTACAAAGTGGAGATAAAGGATGGTTGAAGTTAAATCTGGTGTCTGTGTGGTTCAATCCGAAACAACGAGAAAGGTTATAACATTGGCGACGAGGATGTTTCAACAAGGACTCACTCGTTAGTTAAATCTGAAAGTGAGTTAGACGTGCGTCACCCCGACTATTTTATCTCAGTTAACTGAAAAGTTTAGTGGAGATAGGCGGCGCGCATTAAAGATGGACGGTACTGTTCCCAAGTTCGACTGCTACAGCGATCCAGCCACGTTGGGTCCGCGGTGGACAAGATGGTTAAATGCATTTGAACTTTTTGCCGATGGAAAGGGTTTGATCCTGACTGACGATGCACCTGACGCTACAAAGCAAAGACGAAGAGCCTTGCTCTTACATCACGCGGGGACAGATGTGCAGGATATTTTCTCCACACTCGCTGACACAGGAGGGCCAACAGACTACACGCAGGCAGTAACAGCACTGAACGCATACTTTGTGCCTCAGGTAAACACGGCGTTTGCCAGACAGACGTTTTATCAGCTAAAGCAGAAAACGGCCAGACCGTGCAACAGTTTACCACATGTTTAAGGCAAGCGGCAAAAGATTGTGATTTTGGAGCTGATAAAGATAATCAAATAAGGGATGCTGTTCTGAGTCGGTGCAGTTCTGAGTATGTGCGTAGAAAATTGCTGGAGGAAGGAACGGCTTTGACACTTGCTCGCACTCTAGAAATCGCAGCGCAGTGCGAACGTGTTGAACTGCAGATGGCGGCGTTGCACATTTCTCCAGAGACGGAAGTGAAAGAGACGGTGAGTCTGATATCCAGAAAAGGAGTGAGAGATCAGAAAAAACGAATGCAGTGTAGTAAAGGTAACGCTGATTCAAACAAAACCTGCTACAGATGCGGACAGACAGGTCATTTTGCAAAAGATTATAAATGTCCCGCGCGTGGAAAATCATGCAGAAAGTGCAATGGAAGAGATCATTTTGCAAAAATGTGTAAAACAAAGGAAAGTGTTAGACAGACAGTGAAAAGAGTTGAATCAGATGTGAAAAATCAAGACTTTGCATTTGTTGTAAGAGAAGAGAGCAACATGGACAGAATAACATTCTCAGTTGGAGGTGTCAGACTACCCATGTTAGTTGACTCAGGAGCAACAAGCAACATAGTGGATGAAGGAACGTGGGAAATGCTTAAAGGAAAAAAGATCAAATGCAGTTCTGCCAAATCAGACAAGAAATTGTATGCATACTCAGCAAGTGAACCCCTACCAGTGAAAGGAATATTCTGGTGTGAGGTGGGAATCGGAAAACGCAGCACAACAGCTGAGTTCACAGTTATTCACGGGAGAGGGGAGCCACTGCTCGGAAAAGACACTGCAGTTAAATTAGGAGTGCTGAGGATTGGAGCTAATGTTGCAGTGGTGAGTGATGTGAAGTCCATGATACGACAGAAGTACCCCAAATTGTTCTGTGGAGTAGGCAAACTAAATACAAAACAGATTAGCCTACACATAGACAGTACAGTGACGCCAGTTGCACAGCCCCTTAGGCGCGTTCCGTTCCACCTCAGAGAGGCTGTTGAGGAAAAAATAAATGAGCTGCTCCACATGGACATTATCGAGAAAGTCAATGGAGCAACCCCTTGGGTAAACCCAGTTGTCATTGTACCCAAAGCGAATGGGGAAATAAGGATGTGTTTGGATATGAGACAAGCAAACACTGCAATCATTCGTGGGCGGTTCCCGATCCCCACAGTGGATGAACTGTTGCAAGGAATGAATGGGTCAGTCGTTTTCAGCAAACTAGACCTGAAATGGGGGTACCATCAGCTGGAATTGACCCCAGAATCAAGAGATATCACCACATTCGCCGTTCATAATGGTATATACAGGTTCAAAAGACTTGTGTTTGGAGTGTCATCAGCAAGTGAGCAGTACCAGCATGAAATAGCCACTGTTCTAGCTGGCATCGAAGGAGTAGAGAACATATCAGATGACATCATCATCCATGCACCTGACAAAGAGTCTCATGAGAAAAGAATGCATGCTGTACTAAAGAGACTGGAAAGCTGCGGCTTGACTCTGAATGTAGAGAAGTGCCAGTTTAACATGGACAAATTGGTGTTTATGGGCATGCTGCTGTCAGTGAAAGGCATAGGCCCGACGGCAGAGAGGGTGAGAGCAGTTGTGGAGGCAAGAGAGCCTGAAAACGTTTCAGAGGTGAGAAGTTTCCTCGGTTTAGCTGGCTATAGTAGCCGTTTCATACCTCAGTTTGCAAGCATCTCAGAACCTCTGCGCAGATTGACAAAGAAAGACGTCAAATTTAATTTTGGAACTGATCAGAAGAAAGCTTTCAAAACTCTCAAAGATAAGTTGGCCGAGGCAACAACACTGGCTTACTTCGACAAGGACGCACCAACAAAAGTAATTGCTGATGCTGGACCAAAAGGCGTTGGAGCAGTACTGGTTCAGGAACAACGCGAAGGGATGGTTCCTGTCTGCTATGTGAGCAGGAGCTTGACAGAGTGTGAACAAAGATATTCACAAACTGAGCGCGAAGCACTTGCTCTGGTGTGGGCATGTGAACGATTGCACCCTTATGTTTATGGTCGGAAGTTTGATCTTGTCACAGACCACAAAGCATTGGAAGCAATTTATAGCCCTCGCTCAAAACCATGCGCACGAATCGAAAGGTGGGTCTTGAGATTACAGCCTTATGACTTCCGGGTGATTCATATACCTGGAACACACAACATTGCAGATCCTCTGTCACGTCTGCTGGGGCCATCAGCCAAAGGCGAGATGCACACACATAAAGCAGAGGAATATGTGCGGTTTATAGCAGTTTGTGCGACACCCAGCGCCCTCACCACCAAGGAAGTCGAGCAGATCTCAGCAAATGATGTGGAATTACAGAGACTGAGAATGGCTATTCAAACAGGGTGTTTTGATGACTGCCCTGCATACAGACATATTGCAGGTGAGCTATGTGTCATTGGCCAAATAATACTTAGGGGAACAAGAATTGTGTTGCCACAGTCGCTGCGAGGAAGAGCATTACAGTTGGCACATGAGGGTCATCTTGGGGTGGTAGGAACAAAACAACACCTGAGAACAAAGGTTTGGTGGCCCGGAATGGACAAGGCCGCAGAAAGACTTGTGAGGACATGTCATGGTTGTCAGTTGGTTGCGAAACCAGATGCTCCTGAACCACTGTCACCCACAGTGATGCCTGAAGGGCCATGGCAAAACTTAGCCACAGATTTACTTGGTCCTCTACCGGATGGACATTCGATTCTGGTTGTCGTTGACTATTACAGCAGGTACTATGAATATGCAATCCTCAAGTCAACAACAGCGGAAAAAGTGATTGACCGTTTGGAAGACATTTTCAGTCGGCACGGACTCCCTTTAACAATCAGGTCAGATTGTGGCCCACAATTCAAGTCCAGCCTTTTTCAGGATTTTTGTCAGGAGAACGGAATACACCATATCAAAACAACTCCTAAGTGGGCGCAAGCAAATGGAGAAGTGGAAAG
Source organism: Rutilus rutilus (assembly GCF_951802725.1). Lineage (NCBI taxonomy): Eukaryota > Metazoa > Chordata > Actinopteri > Cypriniformes > Leuciscidae > Rutilus > Rutilus rutilus. Next base: position 12,915,938 of record NC_140232.1, on the reverse strand, counting down.
ACAAAACGCATCACTGATGAAACGAGTACGGATTGCCCAAGCTGAGGGCCAGGATTGGAGAAAAGAGCTACGCAAATATGTGACTGTCTACAGGTCCATACAACATGCCACAACAGGTAAAAGCCCAGCAGAACTTCTCTTTCAGAGGAAGATCAGAGGAAAGTTACCAGACATCACAACTCCACACAGTGACCTTGAAGCTCGAGACAAAGACGCAGAGCAGAAAGGAAAAGCCAAGATGTACACAGACCACAGACGAGGCGCTAAGACATCAGACATAGAGGTTGGGGATCAAGTGCTTGTGAAACAGGATAAAACAGACAAATTCACAACGACATTTCACAGCACTCCTCACAAGGTTGTACGCAGAGAAGGTAACAGCGTTGTCGTTCAGTCACCCACTGGAGCAAAGTATGCACGGAATACGACATTTGTCAAGAAGTTTCTGTCTGCGGAAACACCAACATTGGATGGTGAAATGATATGTACTCAAGAGCTGAGTTATGAGCAAAAGGGAAGTTCAGAGGAATGCAAAGGGAACTGTGAAACATTTCAGTGAGAGGAACAGATTCCTAAACCTTGCAGACCCCAGAGACAAATCAGATTGCCTGAAAGGTTTAATGATTATGTTGTTGAGTGACGGATAAAGGCTAGGCTATGTAAGAAGAAAAAAAATTAGATTAAGAGTCATGTTGTGGTGTGGTGCACCAGTCCAGAAAGCATTGCTGATGTTCTATTAAGATGTACAGTGTTACATGTACTTTGAAAGGTTCTGAACTGTCTTAAGTTGTAAGAAGATGTGAATGAGAACTGAAAGATGTGAAAGATGTAATTGTTTAGTTGGGGTAAGTTCATATTCAAGTAGGGGGGGATGTTGTGTATTGATGTGACGTCATAAACGTCATTACATACAAAGTGGAGATAAAGGATGGTTGAAGTTAAATCTGGTGTCTGTGTGGTTCAATCCGAAACAACGAGAAAGGTTATAACACTGTGGTGTTTCCAAGCACATTTTTGCACATGCTTATTCGCCGTACTACGGAGCCCGGGAAATCACCTGTGGGAGAAAAAAAAAAAAATCCGTGTCAACGGTTTTGCAATCGCCCGCTCAGTTTATAAACCGTACTCACGAATTCTCAAACTGTTTCCTCGGTTTAACAAATCGTGGCCACAGATTAATAAACTGTACCCACGAGTTTCTAATCCACGCTCTCAGATTTGTAAACCGTGCCTTCAGTTTTTGCAATCTGTAGCCTACCCACAAATTCATAAACCATGCACATGCTTTCGCAATCTGTTTCCACGGGTTTGTAAACTGTACTCACAGATTTGTGGCTCGCCCTCATTTTAGAAGTTTAAAAACTGAGCGGACGGATTGCAAAACCGCCGCCACTGATTGTTTTTTTTTTTTTTTCTCCCACAGCGACTTCCCGGGCTCCGTAGTACGCAAAGTACTTCCTGGTGTTCTTCTAAAATGAGAACTATCTCCGTAAGTATTAAAGCCAATAAAATGTATCAATGCAACTTTCATGAAGTAAAATCACTTAAAGTCGTATTCCTTCCGCTGGAAAAAATAGTCCCACCCTGATCGTGAACAGCAAGTTATTATTACCCATTGGATGGTGACAAAGACCGTCCTTATGTGTCAGTAGAGAAGACTTTTATATTGAAAGGACTGAAACTTTTGAACACTGACAAGTAAGATGCAACTGACAAATAACTAGCATGTCAGGGCACGGGAAAACGACATCGCTGCGGACCATAGACTGTAGCGGACATTAACTGATTTTTTTATTATGAATATAGGACTAACCTGAAGGAAAATGCAATATCTACTGTAAATGTAGCTACACTCGCTTGATCGATCTCTCACAAGACTATACTCTATTGGCTAGGCTACACTTCAATGATCAATATTGATGAATAAGAAAAAGAAAAAAATATATAGCCTGTTGTTTTATCATGTAATCATCATATTTTAAGAAATCATTATTATCATGTTGATGTGTTTCTCATTACTATCATTTTGATTGTGGAGTGAGGGGAACTAAAATTGCCTATATAGCTATTTGTAGTGTTTAAAATGTTTGTAGTAGGCCTACATAAACATTTCACTATTTAGGTCTACCAGTATTAGGCTATTTCTTAATGCAATAAAATGCCACTTAAACTTGACTTAGCCTACCTGTTTTTGTTCTCTCAAAAACAAAATTATATTTGTAGTGTATTTTTTAAGCATGCAGCAAACCCCATAGTAGGCTTTTAATTGGTTAAATTAATTGGAGAATGATGCTGGATTCATCCTTGAAATATGTCTCAACTCCTTCACCGGCCTTTTTGATTGCTTGAAGAAGATTTACTTGGTTGTAAGGTTGCGATTATATACTTTTTCTATCTCCAAGAGCAGAAGAACTCCTCAATTGGATTCAGAATTAGAATGGTGGAATTGGACATTGTACAAAATAACAAAATGTTGCTCCATTTGGTTCTTACTACCCTGGAGAAAGAGCACATCAGTAGCTTTGGTAACATGGACCCTTATAATCGGATTGACGGCTCAATCGGACTAAAAAACCTTCATGTAAACATCTTAATCGATCTGATTGAGCACGATTCGATTGAAATTTTGATCGGATTGAAAGGGATGGTTTTTACTTCACAAAAATGGCCGCTGAGACAACATACTAGGGAACGCTCTTTTCCATTGAAAGCACTAGCAGCAGAAGTCGGAAAACAATGGCGGAGACTGGCAGTCAGTCCTGTTGCGTACCTTTATGTTTCAACAAAAAAGAAATAACCTTATTTATCATTTCACAGTTTTCCTTGCGACGAAAAGGCGTTGGATTTGGGCTATATGAAGAGAGGACCGATGTTTACAGTGAGGAAAGGCAACACTTTTTTGTGTGCTAAGCACTTCACGGAAGATGAAGTCCTTGTTCGAGAGTCCAGTCGTAGTTAGCTTACACCACAGGCCGTGCCTTCCAGGTTTTCATGTAACAACTGGGGAGAAGTTAAATCACGCCAAACACGGATGGTCGTGTTGAGGTGAGATTGTGGCATGTATGGTCATGTCAAGGTGTTATGCCACTGAAAGTACAGCAGCAGGAAGGACGGAGAAGTAGTGTGGCAGCTCCACGGAGGACACAGACAGCGAGAGCAGTAGTGGCAGTAAGATATAAAAGACAGCAAGGTAAAGTGAGTCAACTTTCATTGGAAGCTGCAAGAATTTATTTGCATTCTTTTCATTTCTCTTATTGTACTTTATGGTCACAATCAGGAAAATCTGATTGTATCTATTAGGCCTTAGACCTTTATACTCTTAGACCTTTATATACCTTATACAAACGAGTTCAAAAAGTTGACAATAAACCTAATAGATACAATCATTGTCTTGTAATCCAAAAGCACAATTTTTTGTTTTACAACTGTTGTTTAATATACAAAATTGTTTATGATCTTGCACCCCCACTTTTAAAAGTATTTGTTTCTTCGCATATAGAAAAATATAAGACAAACAAGAGCTTCATTAAGAGGTAACTGTGAAGCACATTTTAGAGTAACTGAGTTTGGTCGATCAGCTTTTTCTGCAAGAGCTGTTAACAACTGGAATAATTTACCAATTAATATAAGACAGTGTCATACTTTTGCACAGTTCAAGCTACATTTGAAAATGTGGTTAAAGAGGAATCAGGTCTGTAATCATTAAATACTCTTATGCTTTGTCAAGGTTTTACAATTTTGGGGGATTGATTTTGTAATATTGTGAGATGTTTTGTAAGATGTATATTGAGGTTTATTTGGTAGTAATTTGGACTGTTGTTTTTATTGTTAAGTGATGGAAAATATGTAATATATTTTCCATTCGTGGGAAGATTTTAATGTATGTAATGATTTTTTTTAATATGTGATATACTTTCCTGCCCAGGGACTGCAGATGAAATTTAGCTTTGTAGCTAATCCTTGGACAGTTTCCTTTTGAACTGTTCTTTGTCCCTGTTAAATAAAATAAATACATAAATAAATAAATAAATAAATAAATAAATAAATAAATAAATAAATAAATATATATATATATATATATATATATATTCCTCTCTTTCTTTAAATTTAGTTAATATTTATTTCAAAATATTTTTATGTTCTTAGCTAATTTTATGGACTTTACTATTATATTTAAATTCAGTGTGTATTACTAAACTGTAAAAAAAATCTACTTCTTGTGAGCATGTGTATGTGTTAGTAATAAACTTTGTGTGTGTGTGTGTGTGTGTGTGTGTGTGTGTGTGTGTGTGTGTGTGTGTGTGTGTTAGATAAAGAATGAATGGAGAGTGAATTTTCTTTTCCAAGGATCGCCACCTTGACGTGGTGGAAAGGCTTGTGTGTTCGAGCAATCCAAATGGGCAATAACTGACTGAAGGTATATTTTAAACATAATTACTTGATTTTGTCTGTCTTGATCATTTTATAACCAAATATTGTGTGGCTGTCATATGCAAAATGATCCATTCAATTATCAATTTCTGTCAGGCTTGGGAAACATTTTTAAAATAACATTTATCATAAAGCTTAGAAGCATACAACATGCATAACTGTAAAACTGTGAATAATATAAACATTTTTGGTTGGTCACTTTCTTGCCTATTTTCTCCCTAGCAGAACATGGATGTATGTACCAAAGTAACATTCATCAGCTTTAGCCTTGATTTCTTGGATCAGCTCATCATCCCTCCATAGTCTCTCCACGGTGAAGTCCCTCCTTGTATCCGTCACCAGATCACTCCAAGCTAAGCCAGTGACCATCAGCTGACCCTGGACTTGCCAGTGATAGGTGTGTTTTTTCTTCTTCTTAGTTTTGCTTGGCCCCCAATAATCTGAATGTGTGAACCTCTACTAGGCTATAGGGAGGTTCTTTGTTTGGGTCCACCACTTTACCATCTGGACTGGCTTCAAGGTGTGGAGCATCGGGGTGGATGATGTGACCGCATGGAAGAATATTAACTTCAAAGGTCTCAGCATAGCGGCAAAGAACCTCTGGCTCATGCTACACTCCTCTACCCACTGCTTTGGTCTGGGGGGTCTTTAATGATCCGGCCAGCAAGTGTCATTGCAGTGGATTCTGATCTCACATAATGATCTTCATGAAACTTGCTTGCTGGAAGACAGAGGCGACGCATGCTAAACCAGAGTGGGCTTTTAGACTGATCCCTTGTTCCCTCATCAATGATCCCTGACATTTCAGGCGTCACCTCCAGACTCTGCATATGCAGAAGTTTAGCCCAGCTACCAGGGACAAAATTAAATGGTGGAAGTGTGTATTGTGGGACAGGTAATGGGAGAATTTGAATGAATAAGCACATCCTTTGGCTGCACAGCTTGACACTGGTAAGACAGTAGTGAACCTTTTGGGAACGCTCCAAATTTAGAGGACACCATTGTTACAGCAGAGCAGACATTCCACAAAATTTGTAGAGTAGATTGCACACAGTTCCTACCAGAGACTTTCGGCTTGCGCACCACAAGCTCATCCACTGGTTCAGGAGCGATGACCTGACAAAACATGTTTATATTGCACTTGATTGTAATCTGATTTGCACATAATGCATTTTACATAAATTTGCATTTATTATTAGTAACTGTTGTCAAAATTAAAACTGTTTGTTTGAGTTGTTTTCTTTCATATTTATTATTTATTTTTATTTTTTACCTGGGTGTGTGGCCTATGCCAGGCTTGCTGTTTGCTTGTGCAATCAAGGGAAGCTGGAACATTTTTGGTTCCTATTGTACTATAATGTGCTGTCTGGTAATGTAGTTCAACCAGGTGGTTGCACTAACTTCTTACAGCACATACATGTGTAAGCTGCCATTTGAGGTGGATAGTTGGTTCCAAGCGTGATCTGAAGAAAGCGATAGAAAGACTCATATATTTCACATCTATATTTAACTTGTGTGTGTTGTTCATTTAGGGTGTACACTGGGGACTTTTTCTTTTTCTCTAGAGACCCCAGACAGTAAAATATGTTTTTGTAACATCATGATTTTTTAAATGTAATATCACTGACTTTTATTAATGTTTTCAGTCTAAATTTTTTTTTTAATTTATTAATTTGCCTTAATTGAATTATTTTCATGTTTAGATAAAATAGCAAAGTTAAATCAAATTCACTGAAAATATGTAAATTCTTAGTATCATTCGGTGTGGTAACATGAAAAATGAGCCATAATCTAGTGTAAGATTGCTGCAATCTCCTGGACAACTAACACTTAAAATAATATTTTAACAACTTAAAGGCCACTAGATATCACACATACAATCAGACATCATTTCAATTTATTTATTGATTTTGTGGGTGTAGATAGTAAGTGTGAGCTTAGTCATCAAGTGTAGTGACATTTTAATTATTTAAAAAAAAAAATTATATTTAAGCAAACGTCATTTGGGGGTCCTGAAATGCCCCGAACACTGCAGAAGGAAATGACCATTATATTTAATATAAAAGATATGTCAGTTGACACAGAAAATATGCATTTTGAGTCACATGCTATGTTATATTAATCCTAACTGCTGATGGTGCTGTTATTACTAAACTATAGCTGCTGTTACTATCAATACTGAGACAAGTAATACATTAGAATTTATCTGGTTATCAGAAAATATACCATTCATCATCAAGCTGATGTCGTTCCTAACACTTTCTTAAAATTACTTATTAGTTAAAGCAATGTAAAAACATGTTGTCATATTTTTTTTTTTACAGTGTGGAGGACAGGTAACCACTAAGGGGCATCAGCAAACTTCCAAGGGAGACCTAATTAGTCTTATGAGTGTTTTAAAATAAGTTATATTAACGTAATCTTAATTAATTTTCTAAAAGAAAACACAAAAAATTTTGATGTAAAACATTAAATGAACATCTTGTATTAGGCTATTTTATTTATTAGTACCAGAGGTATGGTATTGTAGTAGGCCTATTTAATGTCTGTATATTTTAAACTATTGCATGCCATTCATAAACATAATTACTGTGAAATACTGTTCATTATTATTTGTTATGCTTATATTAAATTAGGCTTTACTTCAGACTTACTCCATAAAAATTAATTTAGGACTGAGCATCGAAACATTCCTATAATAAATTGAAATTAAAAGTGGATCCTTGAGTGATCTTGATCATTAAATTTGGACATAAATTCTAAGTAAAAAGAACAAGGAGCTGATTTTTGTTCCTAGGAGCAACACCTGTGCCGGGATATTGAGGTTTCTGTAAAAAAAAAATTACAACGGGTGATTTTGCAATACCGACACACATAGATCAATCAATCAATCAATCAATCAATCAATCAATCAATCAATCAATCAATCAATCAATCAATCAATCAATCAAACAAACAAACAAACAAACAAACAAACAAACAAATACATTTAGAAGAATTGAAAATGGTCAAGCAACCTCTATTGGACATCTTGAGATACACTGACCCTGCTGGTTTTACTACATTTTATTATTATGCTGTTGACACTGGGTTATATTACATGTGTTATAGAACTGAACTCTTTATATTTGACATTAATTTATAGTTTAACTTTAAGTACATTTATAAACTAAAATTGCATGCGTTAAAGACATTTAAACAAACTGTTACATTCATGTCATAAAAATGCATGAACTGTGTTGCAGTTTATTGCAATGCATTATTTTGTTCCTTTTCGTTCTTTTCTCTTTTAATTATATACTTTTTATATAAAGGAAAGAAAATGTAGACATATAAAGTTCTGTATTTTTATATTTCTTTCCCTTCATTATGTCTATAAACACTTATTAGTAGCCTATATATAAACTTTGCCATTTATTTTGGTTGTTCAATTTTGTACAGTAACAGCCCTTTATTTAAGCTTTATATTATTCAACAGTTTTTTTTTCTGAATACTTATCGAGTTTGTTGAAAAGATATAGCTCAACACCAAAAAAAGAAAGAAAAAACTAGCCAACAGGCGAAGAGAGTTTGGAAAGATTATGTCTCCTAAAATCGAAATGTTTTTGATTAAACCTGTTGTTTACTTGTTTAAAAAAAACACTATTTGCATTGAAGCATTTAAGCATGGAATTATAGGCCCCTTTGATATATGATCTTTTTTTGTTTTCTTTTTTTTACCTTTTGGGACTAAAAATATAGTTTTGCGCAAAAAAAAAAAAAAAAAAAAAAAGGTTTGAATGAATGGTAATTAGAATGACAACATGTAAATATATTATTTTAATAAAAATTGTTTAACTAAAAAACTGGGACTTCTGAAGCACCGATGGGATTCAATAGAATTAATCTGACTTTCCCAACAATAGTAAGTGGCTCAACATTTCATTATCAGTAATAGCATGTCTGTGTACAAAAGTGCATTAGTAAAGGGATGTTTCATACAAACATTATCCATTAATGAGGTGCTGTGCCTTTAACCCTCTATGGTACGCATTATGATATCAGTGAGAAAAAAAATATTTGTTATGTTTTTCCTGCTTAAAATTTGACACTATAGCAATATCAATAAACATTATCATAATTTTTTTATTTATTTATTAATTATAAGTTTGTTGCCTCAAGGCAACATTGTACCACAATGGACAAATTGAAACATTTGACATTTTCATGAAGAAAAAAAATAATATATTTATTGAAAACATCAATTTATTTAACTAAACACTTGAACAAACAGATTTATCAAGTTTTTATTGAATTACACATTTCATATTTAATAAAAAGTAACATTTATTATCCAGCTGTTGCCCTCAGGCAACATTGTACCATCGTGGAACGCAAGTACTACAAACCATTATATCATCAAGTTATCATATCAAAACATTAAAAAACATCAAAACATGTTGTGTCAAGGTAAAACATTTACAATCACTATAACATTATCCTAATATGAAGGCCAGGCGTCAACAACAGCAAGATCAAACATTTGGAAGACCTCCCCGGCCGACCTAATGACCTGTGTGGGGTCCTCCAGGGGCCCGTCGGGAACCCCCCGAAATACGAGACCCCTACAAGTCCCACTAACCCTCTATTTGTCCGATTGCCCACTATAGTAGACAAATGTCCTGTTGACCCCACCGCCGGTCTCAAGCCACAACCCCGTCCCACTAACCCACTATTTGTCCGATTGCCCACTGTAGTGGCCAAATGTACCGTTGACCCTCCCTGACTTGTCCCAAGCCACGCCCCCATCCCACTAACCCACTATTTGTCCGATTGCCCACTGTAGTGGCCAAATGTCCCGTTGACCCTCCCTGACTTGTCCCAAGCCATGCCCCCGTCCCATGGACCCGCTATTTGTCCAATTGCCCACTATAGTGGCCAAATGTCCTGTTCACCCTGACCGGCTCCAAGCCATGCCCCTGTCCCACAAACCCATTTGTCCAATTGCCCACTATAGTAGGCACATGTCCCGTTGACCCCCCTGACCAGTCCCAAGCCACGCCCCTGTCCCACAAACCCACTATTTGTCCGATTACCCACTATAGAGGCCAAATACCCCATCTACCCCCGCTGACCACTCCCAAGCCACGCCCCTTTCCCACGAACCCACTATTTGTCCGATTACCCACTATAGTGGCCAAATGTCCCGTCGAACCATGCCAAGTTTTCAGTTTGCAAAAATACAGATACATTTAGATAATTCAAACTCTTTTCCTTACAAATAAAATATAATTGTATTCATACGTAGTATGCCTGGCATGGCCTTATGTGATTCCATTATGGTACAATGTTGCCTCGAGGCAACAAGCAGTTTTATGTAATTTCCTATGATAAATTTGATGATATATAATGTAAAGTTTTTTGAAAATACTTCTTTACTTACCAATGAAGGTGACTCTGATTTTTTGTGGCTGATTATTTGGACAGAAATTAGTGAAAAATGCCCTTTTCAGTGGAGAAAATATGGAGCCATGTGACATGTGCACATGTGTTGAAAGAGGGAACTAAATGTACCCCTGTGGGTCATGTGACCACTCTTTTGCATTTTCTTTGGTTAGTATTTGAGTTCCCCTCCCCTTAGAGAGCATTGAACAATTACATTTTATTATGTTTTTATACAAAAAAGCTAAAATAGACTATGTTGCCTGGAGGCAACACCGTACCATAGAGGGTTAAGAACGGAAACAGCTCCTGTTCGCTCCTCCACCCTCTGCTCTGTTCAATGACGCTTTACAACATCGCTTTCATCAAACACGACACGAGTGAACGCAAGAATCAATTACAGGTAAAAAGCCATAGCCTACTATCCTTTATCAATTAATTTGCATGATTGTGTTATAATGCTTAGATTTGTCGTTAATGCGAAACAGAGCGGGGCAGTTTCTCACCTGTCTTCGTGTCCGTGACGATGCTCAACACAGTGTGGTTTTAGCAAAGGCATGAAAACAGAGGAGCTGTCACGGTATAGTTCAATCAAACGATTACAGCGCCGAGAAAATATCGTTGGCTCTTAAATGTGAGCTTATGTGAGCTCTTTAAAATATCACTACAGACTCAAATTCATGTTGAGTTAGATTTTCAGTGCTGCGTTTTATGGAGAAAGGTGGTGCATCAACATTAGGCGTGTATTTCATATCATTTTATGAGTAAAGTGAGTTGTAAATTCACTGTACAATGGAGATTTTCAGATAAGGATGAGGTGTATGACGTCATCCAGGGCTCGCTCCAGCATGAGTCTAGAGAAGCAGCGGATATGATGTGTGATGTGAACGGGAATCACCATCTGTCATCCGCAGCATCATCTGTGTAAACTGTGGCCTGGTTACATCTCCACATAACTGCTTATTATGATTCATTCATTTAATCAAAATTAAGAGTTTTTATTTTTTACTAAGCATTAAACACTATTAAACGTTTATGTTGAATATTCAAAAGATATTATCCCAGGTTATATGATTGATAATTAGTAATTCAGTTCTGACTTTTTAGGAATTCTGTCTGTATGACTGCATTTTTTGGTTACCTGCTAAAGGTATTGTCACTAATTTAATACATAGGTTCTATTATATTCATTATTGCATAAAAACAAATATTACGGCTCAATTATAGTTTAAAGAATTTGTCTACTGAGGTCTACTTATTGAGACCAGGGGAAAGGAAGCCCACCCGTTAAAATGATGTACCATGATTTGTAGTAATGGCCCCGTGACTGTGTGTAAATTATGCACAACATTTCATAACACAATAAATGCAAGTTGAATAATTGACTGGTTTCTATGTTATATTACACAGCTCTCTGCTGTGTAGGATCATAGTCGATTTGTGTGTAATAAAATTTACTGGAAGTTGCTGGATGTAAATTCTTCATATTCAATCAGTGTTTTAAGAGCTGGATTCAGTTTTTCTTTTGTTAATCTAAAACCACTTAACATTAGACATACGTTTACAACTGAGACAGTCAATAAATGTACATATCTGATAAATACAGGTCAATACAAAGGGACTAAACCCATCTAGACAGGCCTAGAATAGAATGTTATGAAAATATATAAAATGACCAATAAAAATAATAATAATAATTTCACCACACTTTAAATATATATATTCAGCCTAAACAATCATTAATTTCTGACTTTGCTTTTCAGTATATTATATTTATTCTATGTTTATTTTTATTTCAGGTTTATAAGGCCTGTTTGACTCTGAAAACTATGGACCAGGTGTGACCTTCGTGTATTTCATATCATCTCCTTTACCAACTCTTCATTCACTATCAAGATGGCGTCATGTGTTTCTGGATGCTCTTCAGTGATGAGGTTCTGTCAGAAGCTGAACAGGCTAAAGACGCTGGAGGATGACGTAATGGCAACATCACTGAAACGTTGTCTGTCCACAGTGGACCTCGCTCTGCTTGGTGTTGGTGGAATGGTGGGTTCAGGCCTGTATGTTCTCACAGGAACCGTTGCTAAAGACACTGCAGGACCGGCTGTCGTGGTGTCGTTCCTCATAGCAGGAGTAGCGTCTCTCATGGCAGCGCTGTGCTATGCTGAGTTTGGTGCCCGTGTACCAAAGACAGGCTCCGCCTACATGTTTACTTACGTTTCTGTTGGGGAAATCTGGGCGTTCCTGATTGGTTGGAATGTCATTTTGGAGTATATGATTGGCGGGGCTGCAGTAGCTCGTGCGTGGAGTGGCTATTTAGACTCTATTTTCAATCACCGCATCCAGAACTTCACTGAAAGTCACGTGATGCGTTGGGACGTGCCCTTCATTACTCATTACCCAGACCTCTTAGCGGCCTCCATCCTCCTAGTGGCTTCATTTTTCATCTCATTTGGTGTTCGTGTCTCATCTTGGCTCAACCACATCTTTTCGGCCATCAGTATGGCAGTCATTGCCTTTATCTTGGTCTTCGGGTTTGTACTGGCCGACCCAGTCAACTGGAGCGCTCGGGAGGGAGGCTTTGCCCCGTTTGGATTTTCAGGTATTATGGCAGGAACTGCAACATGCTTCTATGCCTTTGTTGGCTTTGACGTGATAGCGGCTTCCAGTGAAGAAGCCAGTAATCCTCAGAAGGCTATTCCTAGCGACTGCCATCTCATTGGGCCTGGCGGCCACAGCGTACGTCCTGGTGTCCACAGTTCTTACATTGATGGTTCCTTGGCATACACTCGACCCAAACTCAGCTCTTTCAGATGCATTCTTCAGACGAGGATATAGCTGGGCCGGGTTCATCGTGGCTGTGGGTTCCATCTGTGGTGAGTATGAGTTAGTGGTTGACATAGAGGATTTTCAATGGCCAGTGTTGATATAGTGAGCAGGGTGATTGGGTGATTTAATACAAATATACGCAATTATATGACAACAAAAGATGTACACAATTTTTCATTTAATAACAACTTATTTAACGCAATAACTATTCATTCACAAATTTTATTTTAGATAATAGTGGCCAATCATATTAGCAAATTATTCAGTCTTGACATCACATCTCTTTTTTGATGCGCTTTTAGGAATTTATTTAATATTCCATCCTGGTTTGTTTGCATGTCAACTTACCCATTGAAAAAAATTATTACCTCCAGTGAACGTCTTTTAAAATTTTGATTTATTTTATGGCCATATATATAAAAAATTTATACTTTTATAGCTAGGATGCATTAAATTAATCAAAAATGGCACTAAGACCTTTATAATGTTACCAAAAATGTCTAATTCGAGTAAATGCTTTTCTTTTGAACTTTCTGTTCATCACGTCATCAAGTATAACAAAAATATTAAGCAGCACAACTGTTTTCAGCATTGATAATAATAAGAAATGACTCGAGCACCAAATAAGCAGATTTCTGAAGGAAATTACTCGAAAGAGTAATGTTTCTGAAAATACAGCTTTGCACTGCAGTCAATATTCAGTCTTGCAGTTTAAAATTTATTGACTTAGAAAACAGTTATTTTAAATTGTAATAATATTTCACAATATTAATGTTTTTACTGTATTTTTGATCAAATAAATGCAGCCTTGGTGAGCAGAACAGACTTTCAAAAACATAAAAAAAATCTTACTGACCTCAAACCTATGAACGTTAGTGTATGTAGAGATCCATATTGATGTTCATATGGTCACATTGATGTAAAATATTTTTTTCTTGGAAGACATGACTGAACTTTAAAGCAGTCTCTATAATTGTTATGTTCATAAAGATGGAGAAATATGGAGTTATACTGTTTCCTATCTTGTCTAATTATAACTGTCTAATCTCTTTCATCTAGCCATGAACACTGTGTTGCTCAGCAACCTCTTCTCTCTCCCGCGGATTGTGTACGCCATGGCGGAGGATGGCCTCTTCTTCTCTGTCTTTTCTCGTGTCAACCCTGTAACCAAAGTCCCGGTGATCGCCATTCTTGTTTTTGGCAGCCTTATGGCGTTTCTTGCCCTCATCTTTGATCTAGAAGCACTAGTCCAGTTCCTCTCTATTGGCACTCTGCTTGCTTACACTTTTGTAGCGGCCAGCATCATAGTGCTCCGCTACCAACAGGATAAATGTACTGGTAGCTCTGGAGGAATCAAGACCGATGCTTCATCCACACCTTCACTGAACCAGTCAGGGCAGCAGGTGGATCCGTCTGTGGCAGTGAACGAGACCCAGACCTTTGCACAGGACAGCGGAGAGCCGAAGGAGTATGAGTCATTCTCTGATAAACTTCAGCTGGTGGAGAGGCAGAAGGCGGTGAAGGAGAGACACGCTGCTGGGACACTGAAGGCTCGCTGGGAACCGTATCTGGGCCGTATACTGGGGGACTGTGAGCCGGGGGAGGTGGTGGCGTTCTCTGTGCTGGCTCTGATGGTCAGTGCTGTCTCTTTAAGTGCTGTGTTGGTGTTTGGGACTAACCAGCTGCATCTGCCTGTGTGGAGCTTCACCCTGCTGCTGGTCATCTTCAGTCTGGTCTTCCTGCTCAGTCTGGCTCTCATCTGGGTCCATGAACAGCAGCCCAATAACAAGACCTTTCAGGTTAGTCACATATACTGCAGTAATGAGGGGAATAGATATCTGCTAAGATATCCACAGAAAACCACAGATATCATATAGTTTAAGGGTTAGTTTACCAAAAAATAAAAATTATGAGATCAATTACTCACTGGCATGTCATTCAAAAACCATAATATTTTCAGTTCATCTTTAGGACACAAATGAAGTATTTTTTTTTATAAATTTAGAGTGATTTCAGGTCCTCAATTGAATATATTCTTCTTTTGTTAAACAAGTTCATAAAGAGATAGTAAAAGAAATCCATATGAATTAATGTTGGATTTTATTTACATATTGATCAGCGAACATACACAGAGCACTCTCTTTATGAACAATGTTTTGGGGGATTAGAGTTTTCATGGAGGGACAGAAATTTCTCAGATTTCATTAAAAATGTCTTCATTTATGTTTAAAGATGAATATAAGTCTTATGGGTTTGAATGAAATGAGAGTGAGTATTTGATTATATAATTTTATTTTTTGGTTTAACTATCATTTTTAAAAACAGTGGGAATGAATGTATTGTACATGTAGCCTAATTAGTTGAATTTAGATTATTACGGAAGCACATATGTTTTTATGCACTCAAATATTCGTCTAATATTTGTTCTGTGCAACATTTAAGGATATGTCTAATGAATGGCGTTAGCGCTTGTCAATACAACAATCAATGCCATTGATCATGAAGTGACGCATCAGCCTCAGCATTGCTCATGCGCCGCATTGCTGCTCAGCTGTCGAGCCTTGTAAAGTGGTGCTCAAAGTTCAAATTAAATATTAAAATAATTAACAGCTTGTTTCATTACATCTATCTTTGAATGAATCCGCTTTTTTTTTATTTCCATTGAATGAACAGTTTAATGACTCACTCAAAGACTGTCCCTTCCCGCCACCTGTTGGCGTAACAATGTAACTGGACTGAGTGACAGCCTGTCTAGAATGCGCAGAGACTTTCAATGCCAATACTGGTGAAATATCAGCAGAAAGCCTCTCGTAAAGTGAGATTCAAGGAACTAACTGTTATATAACAATGGCCTAACAAGCTCATTGTCAGGTTTATGTTGTGTTTATTATATTATGTGGACCCGACCCTTATTTTGACATTGTATCTTCATTTTACTCCACTTTGTTTTAACGCGCTTTTTAGTTTCGGTTTCATTACTGAACATGTACTCGTCTTCGTGCCTGCTGACCACAGCGTAACACTTATTTATTTAGCAATAAATAAATGGAGATAAAAATGCATATCGCGCTGTTGAGTCACTCAAAATTATTTAAAAGACTTCTTTAAAGTCACTGAGTTTTACTTTTACACTTACATTTACAAATTGCCCTCTTAATGTATAAAATCTGAACTACCTGTAGCAGGATTTCTTTTAAAATCTCTGTGTCTATGATTTTCAACTGAAACATTGTGCTTTACTATAAATAGCTTATTATAACTTATGACACAGGTAGGCCTGTCACGATTATGAAATTTGGCTGACGATTAATTGTCTAAAAAATAATTGCGGTTATGCCGATTAATTGTAAGTTTTAGGGCTTTGACGATTAATTGTCTGTTTTAGGGCTTTGTGCTTCATTCATTAAATAATTGTGATGAATTTAATCCTTTGTAAGTTATCATTTTGCAGTATAAGATTACAGTTAACACCTTTAAATATTAAATAAATATATTCAATAGCTATGACAATTTGTTTATTAAACTTAGTGAGTGTATAAATCAGCAGCAAAAAGTAATTTTTGAAAACACCTGCACTAGTGTTGTCACGGTACCAAAATTTCAGTATTCGGTACCGATACCAGTGAAAATCCACGGTTCTCGGTACCAATTTCGGTACCAAAGCTTAATTTAGATTAAATTTACATAATTATATTAAAGTGTATATCACAGTTACAAAGATGGAAACTGTAGTATTAAAAACACTTTACAATAAGATTCCATTTGTTAGATAACATTAGATAAAATGACCTAACAAAAAAACAATAGTTATATACTGTCGCAATTATTCTCCTTTAGGGGTTAATTTAAAAATACATTTTTAAAATCAAAAGTTAACATTATTTCTGTTAACATTATTTAATGCACAATGAATGAAGTGAACAAACATGACCAATCAAATGTTTGTATTAAATAACATTCACAAACATTAATGTTGTAAAAATATATTGTTCACTCAATGTGTTATGTTAGATAACACATTAAGTGATGTTAATGAATGGTATCTTATTGTAGCATTACCAAACTATACAGGAGATAAAATATGTTTTATTTGACTTGACTATACTTTTATTTAATCCAAAACTGTATTCATATTTAACTTTAAAAGGGCTTTTTAAACCTGCTAAGAGTTATCCAGCCAAGAATAAGACTAGAACTGCTTTTCTGACGGACTGATATTAATGACGGCTTTTTATTTCTCATCTCCATAAATATATCTAGTAGTAAAGCTAATGCAATGGCTAGAAATCAATTAATAGGCCTATGTCACACTTCCTCGTCGTCATGGAGAGCGCAGTTCGCACAAGAGTTTGTACTCCCGTGGCGTCTGTCGTTGCTATGCATCCATGAACGCACTGCGGGAAAAGCGAGCGCGCCGCTTCTATTATGAGCGCGCTTGCCGCGCGCCATTTGAAATAACGTATCTGCACGCGCAAAAACATCAGCACCACATCAGCAGCAGCACCGCCGATCGCCATCAGCGCTTTTATGAAGAGGACGCAACTGCACGCGCTTCGGGCATGCACGCGCATCAAGTAACCGGACGATGCGCGCTGTTTGAATGCTGAACGGAATGATTGACAGCTGCAGGCGAGTTTGTGAACTTTAATTTAACAATGTAAATATACTTCTGTCCCTCACATTAAGCTATGGAATGGCTTCAGATGACTTTGAATATATTGCTGGAAAACGTAATTAGTGCTTGTCTATTTATTTTGGTCCATGACTCCCCTTGTGCCCTAGGCCTATAAAAGAGCGCAATAATCGCGGTTGTCTGAAACAATCGCGGTTAGATCAAATAATCGCGATCAGACGGTTATTTAATTATCGCGACAGGCCTAGACACAGGCACAGATAGCAGCTTTTAGCTGACTTTGAATGAGAGAGAGACTCTGAGGTAATCAGGACTGGAACATAGTTAGGGAAAGAAACTAAGTTAGTTTTTTTTTTTTTTTTTTTTATCTGAACCTCAATCTGAACGTCAAACTTGAATGACGCCATTCTTCCACCTTTTTATAAAAAATCGGTCTTTACAACTTTTACTTGTAACAGAGTAATATTTGACCAGTAGTATCTGTACTTTCACTCAAGTAAGTTGTGTACTTTGTCCACCTCTGCCTCTCGAGGGTAGGTGGAAGAATGGCGTCATTCAAGGGAAGACCGTGGTTACGGTCTGAGTGAGGTCGAAAAAGATCTGCAAAAACCAAAGCCAGTCTCAAAAACGCCGTTTGAAATCGCTGGTGTTTCTGACGTCACAAACTACTTAAAGACATATCTTACGATGTCGGAAAGATCCGGGAGGTCCTCCCGGAGAGATACCGTAAATACCTGATCTTACACAGCTTCTCTGGCTGCAATACCGTATCAGCAATTTCTGGGTTTAGCAAACCAAATTTGCTCACCAAGCTCTGCAAGACTGACAAAGCAGAGGGGGCCATTGATGTGTTCAATGACATCAGAGCCAAGAAAGAAAAGAAAAGTGACATCATCAAAGCTGGCTGCGAACTGTTCAAGCTCACATTCTGCAGAAATCCAGCTGAAGATTTGGAAGACTTAAGATTTGATATCATCAGCAAGCGGGCCGCAGCCGGAAGTATCAAGCCTGAGAAACTGCCTCCGACTACAGGAGCTGCAGCACAGCACTCTCTGCGGGCATTTCTCCAGACCAGAGATCGGCTACTGCTACAAAGTCCATCACTGGATGTCCTTGAGTATGGATGGAATCAAGGAGAACAAGGTTATGCACCAGTCCCTACAACAGATCCCATTGCACTGCACTACCTTCTGAAGTTTGTCAGCTGCAACTGTGCAGGGGACTGTGACACTCTCAGGTGCTGCTGTAAAAAGCAAGGCGTCAAGCGTATTTCTGTTTGTGGGAACTGTCATGGTAACTCTTGCCAGAACATCAACCAGCCAGATGATAACAGGAGTGAGGGAGATGTAGGGGAGTTGGATGAGGTTTGTTAAAGGTGCATTAAGCAAGTCTCTGAGTTTTTGCAGAACTATGCCCCCTCTGGCGGCAAGCGAAACTGCAACCAGAGGTGTGCACGCTCACGGACAAAAGTTTTCTTTTTTTTATTTTACGTGTAGTTTGCGTTGGTGTTTGAAATGAACTATAAGCAGGTCTCTTACAATCCATCTTCTACGGAGAATGCCGGCGAATACACAAACCTGCCAGGCATAGCTATGTGAGCGTGCCGTGAACGCGCATGACGTCACGCCCAGTCTAAAATTCCGGCCCGAATCCCTCTTATTTATTTTACTTTACAGGATTATAGAGACAATCTCAGTGATCAGAGAAGGGCTCATTCAGCCCATCAGGCAATTGTTTAAGCATGTATGGGTTAGAAAACGGGTATTTTTAACATGAAAAGTTGCTTAATGCACCTTTAAATTTTAAACTGATTGAGTAAGTTTTGTAATTGTTCAATAAAACCATTTTTGTGTGGTTTTTTTATGGACTTGGAGTCATTTTTACTCAAAACTAATGGCTGGGATAGATTTAGCACCCCTAAAAACCCCTAGTTAGACATCTCAAAAGGTAATATTGGTAAAAAAAATACATTATTTTTACCCAGGCCGTCTGGCCACCCCAACTTTGATTGCCTCTCCAGGCGTTTCCCCGAGGATTTGGCCGTGGATAAATTGGGAGGTGTTACTAGACACCTATAGGAACACATGGTAAAAAAAGCTATTGGTAAGAATTTTTTTTGGCAAAAAAAAAAGCCTAACTTTCCCTAACTAACACTGCATTTCATAAACTTCTATCATCAGACTTTATCTACTATTTTTTGACTCTAGCCCAACTTAAGACATCTTTTCCAGAAATGACATGCGTTTTCAAATAAACATTTTTGCAACTTACATTTGTTGGAGTTGTCTGTAATTTCACACCAGCCTGTATTTATCCATTCACTTATAAAACATTTTTTTTATTATAGATCTTTCCTTCAAAAGGATTTCCTTAAGACTTCAATCTTTTGACCTTATTTTTATCTCTTGTTCTTTCTCAGATGAAAACTTTAATATTGTCACATTAAACACTGATCTACTTTCAAACCCACAATTTCAGAATTTTACAGTTATGGGCTAAATGACCCTGCTGACCACTGACAGATGACACTCTCTGTCATCTGGTGGATTTGTATCAGCCTCAACTACAGCAGCAGACACCTTGCCTACATTTTGATTATTGTGAGCTTGCAAACATCTCCAACTTACTGCACACCATTGAGGCAGTCTGTCCCAATCAGTAATGTAAACAGAGCCACTGATAAGCAGTTCTCTGTATTCTTTTGACAGTCCACCAGTGGCAGATTCAATCACAATATCCAAATCATAATCTTCATCATTATCATTGGCAGCACATTCATTTTCATAAGCTGCACGGAAACGCTCAACATATTCTAAGGGGTTTTCACAAAGTTTCTGTTTAACTTTAGACACACTTTAAGGAAATGAAATGTCCAAGGAAATGATCCCCAACCCATAATTAATCATCGTAAGCAATATGAGACTAAAATTAGAATTTTTTTAGGTTTTTTCTTTGTTTGTAGCTAGTCAAGTTGTTGTTTAACTTGCCAACCCATTTTCTTAATTTCTGCAAATTTCTTTGAAGTGAGGACTTCAGAGCAGAGCTGCTTACAGCATATCTTAGTCACGGGTTAAAACTCACCTCACCTCATTTCTAACTCACCATAGAAATCACCTTCCCTGGTCACAGAGCTATTTATACCATTGAACAGGCCTTTAATGGAATTGCAGGCAAGTCTACAACAATTGTATAGGACTTGGAAATATTTTTGAGTGTTAAAGTCCGCATGAACCGGAAGTTGCAAACGACTTTTCTCCAGTGTTGTGACGTATTTCCCAGTGAAAAGGAATATTGAACAGAGGGCAGGGTTTTACTCTAGCGCTCCTCCTCTCCATCTCTGCTCATAGCAGACTAACGGTTTGAGGGGAGTGGTTAAGCGTTTCCCAACCCAAGCCGTCAAACCTACGTCATCAGGGAAGGTCCTCCAATGCAGAGGGGAGGGGCATTTTCAGATTTTGATTAAAGATTACAAAGCCAAAAAGTTTTTTTTGTGTGCATTGACTTGAATGGATGAATTGTTCACCACAAAACGATAAATTTAGGCAAACAAAGTAAATATGGTCAATTTTGATTTCGTGTGGACTTTAATGTTCGAGGTGACAGATTTAGGCTAAACCGTTTTACTTCTGTAGCTTTCCCAAAACGTTATTGGGGCTCTGAACTGCACCCATGTGCGTATAAAGCGTTTGTCTGGTCCACATGAAGCAACCTTTGTTAACAGGAAATCAGTGCACAGTATAAATGTTATACACTGAAATGTGCACTGAAATGGTTATTTTCAGGGTTATGTTCTGTTCAATACAAATTACACTGATCTAAAAAAATTCTTAAAATACCCTATTCTGAGGACTGATTTAACATTTTTATGCAGAGTTTAAATGAAGTTACCCACATACCTCTTTATAGACATGTTCTGTTATGCCTATATTGTATTGTAGTGACCTACATTTTTTTAGTTTTTTACCCCCAGATGGTCTGTGATGCAGACTGTGTCATCAGGCAAAATGGCCTGGCTCAACCGATGACTCCAGAATATTTCGAGCCTTTTCTCTTTCCCAGAAACTGGCTCAACGTAGGTTATTCATGCAAAAAGTACAGCTTTAAAAACACATTCACCAATTTCTAATTACAAACAAATTGTACAATTTGTATTGTCTATTATTTTTACTCTATCCAGGTGAATTCTCAGGAGTTTTGCTGGGAGACAAGGGATATCCCTGCCTATCTTATCTCTTGACTCCCTATCAGGAGACCCAGACTGAGGCACAACGCAACTACAACATTGCCCATGCACGCACAAGAGCTCGTATAGAGATGACATTTGGTCTCATTAAATCAAGATTCCAGTGCCTTAACCATCTCTGAGTGACTCCACAAAAGGCATGTGTTGCTTGTGTTGTGCTCCATAACATTGCCTGCCTGAGATGAGAGAGACCACCAAGGATGGTTGTAGAGGAGGACTGGGGCAAAAAGGTCAGGTGCCATTGCTTCATTATGACAGTTCTACTTGCATCTTTCTCCAGTTTTTGGATTTCCAGCGCCAGCTTTCTCATCTTCAACTTCTTATATTGGATGTCTATTAGAGAGGATTATATAGTACACGAAGATTATATATAGAGAACTACTAGTTACCGGTAATGTAACCCCACCTATATTGTGTCTCCTATCTAATTAATCCTCTTTTTATGACTTACACTTTAGTGTACATCACCTTCTTATAGAATGCAGTGTGTGTTTGCTATATCTATTTGAGCGTAAATGGACACAAACGGCAAGGCCCATGTCTAACCCATAGACTGTAAAAAAATATGGACGTAGTGTCCGTGACGTCACCCGTAGAGTTCTGAAGACCGTTTTTGAAGCCTAAAGTGGGCGTAGCCGACCGTCGCCATCTTGGCAGCGGGTCACTCCCGGATAAACGAAAATGGGCAAAGAAGCGGTACGTGGGTGGAGCTGAGGAGCCTGGTGCTGAAACCACGCCCACCTACCTCGACGCGAATCACGCGATCAAGTTGTCTTGGATACTACAAGATATTGGCGCCGGCGGTTGATTTTGAATTTTGAACCAAGCAAGCTTACCATTGAGGTAAATTAACCTGAACCTACACAACAAAACTTGAAATAAATGTATGTTATTTATATTAAACTACACAAGGTTGAAAACGCTGCAGCATTTTAATACATGTGGTAACGTTTATTTTCAACACTAACGTTAGATGACTTGCAGAAAACATTAACAGTTGTCATGATTCATGAATAAGAATTGACGTTAACGTTATTAACTTTACTTAAAAACTTACATCTCAAATAAACTATTTGAAGTAAATCAGTTAACCTGAATTTATGAGTGTCTATTTGAATGTCAACTGAATATAACGTTATAAGATTCGTACCGTTTAGATTCGTATTAGCCAACATAAAAATGTTATTACCATAGGTTATTACTCATTTACATTAGTTAGTTTATTTTTTACAAGCTGTGTATTTTTTTTAGTGATCGATTTTGAGGTGATGGCCACCCGTGATGCTGCATCCACATCTGCACATAGCTTAAACTGTAAGTACTAGTCTTGTCTATTTGACAGCTGATATATTATGTCTGTCTTAAAAGGACAACAACAAATTAGATTGTCATCTATATTTTGAGGTGTTGCTCCCTTGATCTATGTTCACCTTTCATAGTTAAATTCTTAATTTTCATTACCTCAAGCATTTATTAAACTCATTTATTTTCCTTCCATAGACATAGTGTGGATCATTGGTGACAGCTATGTGAGACGTGGTGCCCAGAGAGCTGCAGAGACCATGGGAAGCAACCTCAGTCTGCCAGGAGTCCGGATATGTTGGTTTGGTTGTGGTGGACTGCGGTGGAAAGGACTCCTCCCCTTCTTCTCCCACTCCCTGCGAGGAAGAGCAGCACCGGATGTCCTCCTCATCCACTGTGGCGGCAACGACCTGGGGGAGGTCAGCAGCGTCCAGCTCGTGAACGCCATGAAGGAGGACCTGCACCAGCTTAAACTCCGGCACCCGGGCATGAAGATCATGTTTTCAGCTGTGACCCAGAGGTGCCGGTGGAAGGCTGGTGCCAATCCGGTGAAAATTAACAAGGCAAAAAATTTTGTTAACAGTGTTATGGCTACATTTGTTCGTAGCTTAAATGGTGCCATGATTGAGCACCCTCACATTAGACATGACAGTCCTGGGCTATTTTTGATAGATGGAGTTCATTTCACACCTAGGGGAAATGATATGTTTTTAAATACAATAGCTAACTGCCTTAAAGGCCACATCCAAATGCAGTGAACTGCTTACAGTGGGCAGTGTTACTGCTTTTGAATTTTGCCTTTAGGGCCATTTTGTTAGGCCTAAATATAGCCCTGACCATCATGGCTAATGTTGAGTTTTTTATGTTAATTTAGAAACACCTGTAGCCATAACACTGTTCCCACCTCTGCTCTTCCTCATCCCTACATTTTCCCATCTTTCACAGTTGTATGAGCAGTTTTTATGGAATGCATTGACTTTTCATTTCGTTGCTTTATGAAGTAAATTTAGAATAATGTTTTGATTATTGTTTTAGTGTTTATCAAAAGTGAGTTGCCACAAACACTTAACAGCTGAACTACAACTTCAGATATGTGTTTTTTTTTTAATCAGTAGTAGACTACAAGTTAAACAAAAAGCTAAGCAAAGCAAAATGGTGCAGGCAATGACAGAGAAGGTATAGAGCCATGATGGAAGCTGGAATCAGAACACTCCACATCTGGAGGATGGATACTGCAATCAGCTCCTCTGGCACATCAACAGACAACATGAGTATGGTTACTGCCACACAAAAATCAGTGGACGTCACACACCCTACATGAGAGAAAGATGACAAGGTTAAAAAATACTGGTACAATACATTCAGTATGGCCTGTCTTGGTTGAAAGCCCACTCACCACGACAAGGTGCAGGCCATGAGTGAGAACATATAATACGGGACAAACATACGAGACACTACAAAACGACAGGTACAAGACATGGAAAAAATAGAAAACATACCACCGATACAACACTGGAAAAGCAATATACAATGGTGAAAACTAAGGGATAGGAACAACCTTAAATATTAACATTTTGCCCAGCTGTAATGAAAACAGCAATCAGGCCAAAAAAAAAAAAAAAAAAATCACATGAGAATCAATATAAATAAAAATTACATTTAAAGCTATTTTTCTATAACATAACTTAAAATACTGTATTAATGTATTACTGTAACACTTCAATAACGCTATATAATATAAAACCAAACTAACCATGGATGTTAACTTTTTGACAACAACTAACAGCTAACAACTTAACATGAGAGAATACTTTTTTAAAATATATAATTTTTTTTGTAAATATGTCATGAACTGATCCTTGACTTTGACCAGAGACAATTTATATGAGACATGCCACTTCCTCAATCCTCAATACAACTATATAAGGAAAACCCGTAACGGCAAAGATGGCGGTTGTATGCACATGTCCCGCCCCTCCCGCCGGAAAGCCAATCATCTGCTTTTAACAGTCAGCAGCTGACCACTAAGGAGCGAATGTACAGTGACGTGACATAACTGCCATATTCAACCTGTGCTTTCGCGCTGTGGCTGGCGCTGAGCCAAAGACGGACGCGCTCAGCGCTTGTCATAGGCTCTATCACAACTGTTCAGTGTTTTAACCACATAATGTTTATTTTAGGTTTAAATTTAAATACATATAATTGTTTAAGTGCTTGGCACAACACCGGCATTCTGGATAGAGACGTAAATGAAGTTTGGTGTCGTGAACGTGAACCCTTACGCATGCGTAGTAAAGGTATAACCTGTGGGGAAAAGGGCATTTTAAACCTTATTTTGGGGCAAAGTCATCAAACTTTTTCAGCGATTTTTATCATATTTTACTGCTGTTTCTATACATGCAGTTTTTATGTCCCGGTGACCAGTGAAAGTGCAGTTCTGACTCTCTGCCCATTCATTTAGATAGGAGCCTGGTCTTGTTAGTCCGAAATAGCTGCCCGGAGGCGTTGCCAAGATGGCGGCCGAGTGGCACGACTTGCCTAAAAGGACTTTGCTTTGACACAGAATTCCAGAAACTATCTACATAAATCTTGACCAGGGAGGTTGCATATGTATCACATATAGTAATAAATGTCAAACAGATCAATATCACCTATGTATAACTTACAACTGTGTCAATATTGCATGTTACTGTAGCATCGCAGCATGTGATTTGTAAGAGTTGGGCCCCGTTCATGCAGACTCCAACTGAAAATCATCCTGGGAATTGGTGGGGTTCGCAGTAAGGTACATCTGACATTGAGGTTAATTTGAGACAACACATGTATGTACGTACTTCTTTTAAAGCAGACATTGAACGTTACTTAGGCCAGACCAGGCTCCTATCTAAATGAATGGGCAGAGAGTCAGAACTGCACTTTCACTGGTCACCGGGACATAAAAACTGCATCATACTCATATTGTCTACATATGAAATAGGGATGCCACTTACCACCTCATCAATACTTACCAAGCGTGTTATTTTTGGCTGTTGTTCTTTGCCCTTGGAGAAAGAGAAAATGGTTGGCACAGCAGTGTCCTTCAGACATGTCCTTCCCTAATAAAAATTACAGGAAGCATACAAAATATGACATTATTGGTCATATTGGTCATATTGGCTGTTGTGTTGCCATTAAGGCAAAATGTTAGGGACTTTTAATTTGATAGAGACTTTTATTTTGATATGATGTAGACCTGGAGTTTGGGGTTAGAGATTATTTCCTGTACAGAAGTAAGGAAGCTGACAGAATGTGAGCACATGTAATCCATTTGTTGTTAGCACTAGAGGCAATGTCGTAAGTACAAAATTCATTTTTATGTTAATAAGTTAATGTTAAAATACTGTTTAAAAAGCAAAGACTACACATAGTTACAATATTTATTTACATGTATTTACAGGTATATTTCATTAGACAAGATTTATGTTAAAACAGTCGAACTTTATTTCTTTGTTACAGTTTTCACTCTGTCATGTAAGATGATGTTGAAGCCACAGTAAACAGCAAGAAATCGCTCACTACGACTTGTCGTCATTTTGCATCAGAGTTAGCTGGTTGTATAGCTACAGTTGCTACACTGCAGTGAGGACAACACAGTGAAAAGACAGAGAAAAGTTAGTGTTGAACATCGTGGCAAGATGGAAGGAAAACGTGCTAAGTCTTCCGTAGCAAGTGGAAGTTCTCACTCATCTGTGTCATCAAGGAGTGCAGTAATCCGTGCACGGGCTAAAGCAGCAGCTGCTAAAGTTCGTGCTGAATATGCAGAAAAAGAGGCTAAAGCTAAAATAGAAAAGGCAGCTAAAGAAGCTGAATCACAGTTGGAGAAGGTAAAAAGAGAGACTGAGCTTGAAACACTCGCCATGTGTCGTGAAGCAGCGGCTGCTGAAGCTGAAGCAGCCGTTTGGGAATCAGCTGACTCAATTGCGAAGTCTATTGTGTTGGATGAAACAGGCTCGTCAGGTGAAGATAAAATGGAGCGGACGAGCGAATACATCCAAACTCATTTTGGCCCAACTAGCTCCCCAAAGCGAGAAGCTATGAACGCTTGCTCTCAAGCTTTTCAGCCTGCTACAGATGGCACTCTCATTTTCAGTCCGAACAATCCCTTCTCTTCATACCAGCAGGTTCCTGTTTCTTCACATGAGCCACGACAGGCTAATAACATAGGAAATGGGAATTTATCAAAGGATGGTCTAGACGATACTTATGTGCCACCGGCTGCCAAACTGTCATATGGTCAGACTTTATATGACAGAGAGGATGCTCAAGTCGATTCAAAGAAGTTTCATACTGACTTGAATATTTCTGCTCCGTGCTATTACCCCCAGCTAAAAACTGATCAGAGCGTGTCTGCAACTGAACATCTTGCGCAATATTTAGCGCGACGTGACCTGGTGAGTGCAAGCTTGTATGAGTTTGATGATAAACCAGAAAATTATCGTGCTTGGCAGTCTTCATATAAAAATGCTACACAAGGGCTGGGTCTCACTGCTACTGAGGAGCTAGACTTAATGACTCGGTGGCTTGGCAAAGAGTCCAGCAACCAAGTGAAACGCCTGCGTTCAGTGCACGTAGCAAGTCCAGACATAGCACTCAGAAAAGCCTGGGAACGTCTTCAGGAATGTTACGCAGCACCAGAGGTAGTTGAAAAGGCCCTCTTCACTCGACTTGACAAGTTCCCCAAGGTTTTGGCGAAAGAAAATCTAAAGCTAAGAGAGTTAGCAGATCTGCTGATGGAAGTGCAGTGTGCTAAGGAAGACGGCTACTTTCCAGGTTTGTCCTACCTGGATACTGCACGAGGCATTGAACCTATAGTAACCAAGCTGCCTTATAGACTTCAGGAAAAATGGATTTCTGCGGGTTCAAAGTATAAAGAAGAAAATGGAGGACGGTTTCCACCATTTGAATTCTTTACCAGATTCATGTGCTATGAGGCAAAGAAAAGGAATGATCCCAGTTTTGCCCTTTTAAATGCTAGTGGATCTGCTGTAAAGGCTAAAATTCCCCAATTTAAAAGCACCAAGAACCCCATTGCAGTTCATAAGACCAATGTCTCCCCAGCAGAGTCGAGCACTTCCAGTGATCCAAATAAGAGCTGCCCTATACATGCAAAGCCACATCCACTGAAGAAGTGCAAAGCCTTTAGAGCCAAAGATCTTCAAGACAGGAAAGTCTTTCTGAAGGAGAGAGGATTCTGCTTCAAATGCTGTGGCTCAAATAGTCATGTGGCGAAGGACTGCACTGCAGTAGTGAAATGTTCTGAGTGTGACAGCACCAAGCATGTCTCAGCTATGCATCCGGGCCCTCCACCAAAGATCACTGCTCCTGTTACCTCGCCACAGAATGGCGGGGAGGGAGAAGAGGGTAACGACAGCAGGGAAGTCGTCAGCTCAAGCTGCACTGAAGTATGTGGTGCAGGACAAGTTGGGAGGTCATGTTCCAAGATATGCCTAGCAAAGGTGTATCACAAGGGCTGTCCAGATAAAGCTATCAAGGCATATATCGTTTTAGATGACCAAAGCAACCGGTCATTGGCGAGGTCCAGTTTCTTTGACCTTTTCAACATTCAGAGTAAGCCATATCCTTACTTACTGAGAACGTGCTCCGGCACAGAGGAAACATTTGGCAGAAGGGCTGAAGATTTTATGGTCAAAGCACTTGATGGGAAAGTGACAATCCCTCTTCCCCCACTTATTGAATGTAACGACTTACCTGAAAACCGGGCTGAAATTCCCACGCCGAACGCCGCTCTTCATCAACCTCACCTCGTCAAGGTAGCAGAACACATTCCCGAGTTGGACCCTACTGCGGAGATCCTCCTGCTGCTTGGTAGAGATATAATTAGAGTGCACAAAGTAAGGGAACAAGTAAATGGCCCTCCCAACGCCCCCTTTGCTCAACGTCTTGACCCAGGTTGGGTGGTGGTTGGAGAGGTCTGCCTAGGGAATGCGCACAAGCCAAATGTCAGCATTTACAGGACAACAGTGCTTGATTGTCAACGGCCCTCGCTCCTCCAACCGTGCACAAGTGTTATGCATGTCAGGGATAAGCTTCATGGCAAAGAGCCCAGGAAGAGTGTCTTAGGGCCCAGCAGGGCTAAAGAAGACAGGCTGGGTAAAAATGTATTCGATCGCACCGAACAGGACAACAAGCTGGCACCATCAATGGAGGATGAGACTTTCTTGAACATAATGGACAAAGAAGTCTACAGAAATGATTCACACAGTTGGGTCGCTCCACTACCGTTCAGACAGCCTAGAGAACGTTTGCCTAACAACCGCAGCCAAGCACTCAAACGTTTTGAATCACTTCGACGCAACTTGAGGAGAAAGCCGGAGATGGAACAGCAATATGTGGCATTCATGGGCAAACTGCTGGAAAATGATCATGCTGCGGTGGCACCAGAACTAAGGGAAGATGAAGAGTGTTGGTACTTACCAAGCTTTGCAGTGTTTCACCCACAAAAACCAGGTCAAATCAGGGTGGTGTTTGATTCGAGCGCCCAACACTCCGGAATCTCCTTAAATAATGTGCTACTGACTGGCCCTGATCTTAACAACTCCCTTCTGGGAGTACTCATGCGGTTCCGAAAGGAAAAGGTGGCTGTTATGGCAGACATACAGCAGATGTTTTACTGCTTCCTCGTAGAAGAAAAACATAGGAACTATTTGAGATTCTTATGGTTCAAGAACAATGATGTGGCAAGTGAAGTCGTAGACTACAGGATGAAGGTCCATGTGTTTGGGAACAGCCCATCTCCAGCAGTGGCAATTTATGGGCTTAGAAGAGCTGTCAGAAAGGGTGCGCAAAGATATGGACAAGACACCGTCAACTTTGTCGAGCGCCACTTTTATGTTGATGACGGTCTTTGTTCTGTCCCTACTGATGCTGAAGCCATTGACTTGCTGCGTAGGACTCAGGCTTCATTGGCTGAGTCCAACCTTAGGCTCCACAAGTTTGCATCGAACAGTCCGGCTGTCTTGGCAGCTTTCCCAAGTGAGGACTGTGTGGCAGCTAGAAAAGAGGTAGACTTCTGTGGGAAGGAGTCGCCCACCCAACGCAGCTTAGGCCTCTTGTGGGAGGTAGCTAGGGACACATTCACCTTCTCTGTGTCAACTGACGTAAAACCGTTTACCCGCCGTGGAGTTCTCTCCATGGTGAACAGTGTTTTTGATCCCTTGGGTTTTTTGGCTCCGGTCGTAATCCAAGGAAGAGCCTTTCTCAGAGAGCTGAATTCTGAGGCTTCAGAGTGGGACACTCCATTACCTGAAGATAAACTAGGCAAGTGGGAGGCTTGGCGAAACTCACTTCAAGAGTTGAAGCACTTCCATATATCAAGGATGTACACAGGCATCTCTCTAACCAAAGCCGAACGAGTGGAACTCTGTGTGTTCTGTGATGCTTCTACAATGGCCATTGGGGCTGTAGCCTATTTGAAGACCATCCAAGAAGGCATTGTTGACATTGGATTCGTCATGGGGAAGTCTAAACTTGCTCCTCAATCAGAGCCAACCATACCGAGACTTGAGCTGTGTGCTGCGGTTTTGGCTGTGGAAATGGCCGAACTGATTCAGGAAGAACTGGACTTGAAGTTGAATTCCATTAAATTCTACACGGATAGCAGAGTGGTCCTTGGATACATTCATAACCAATCCAGACGGTTTTATGTATATGTCCACAATCGAGTCCAGCGTATTCGCCAGACCACAAATCCTGAACAGTGGCACTACGTACGCACAGAGGACAATCCGGCTGATATTGCGTCAAGGTCTGTTCCAGCATCACGTCTCACACAAACAATGTGGTTCAGCGGACCTACCTTTTTGCGTAAGCCTTCCATTCAACCAGAGCCTATTCAATCATTCAGCTTAGTCTCACCAGAACTGGATGCAGAGATTCGTCCAGATGTGAAGAGTTATGCCACCCAGCTACACGAGAAAGGTCTCAGCATAGAGCGTTTTGAGAGGTTCTCCACCTTTGACACACTCCAGCGAGCTGTGGCACTCTTAATTCACACTGCAAGATCTTTCAAGTCCTCTAACATCATGGACAAGTGTAGGGGATGGCATACATGTGAGCTGCCTCGCTCTCCGGATGAGCTTTCCCAAGCCAGAGAAGTCATCATTAGAGCCGTTCAGAGGAAAGCATTTGGAAAGGAATTTGAAGCTCTAGAAAGAGACAAGCCAATTCCTCTAAACAGCTGTCTACGTCGTCTCAACCCTATCTTGCAGAATGACCTCATCTGCATTGGTGGCCGTCTGAAAAACGCAGACGTAGAGATTGAGCAAAAGAACCCTGTAATTCTCCCAAAAGACAACCATGTTTCCTTACTGTTCATCAGACACCATCATACCCAAGTAAAACATCAGGGCCGCCATTTAACAGAAGGCGCTGTGAGAGCTGCAGGACTCTGGATCTTGGGAGGTAAAAGGCTCATTAACTCAACTCTTCACAAATGCGTGACCTGTCGTAGACTCAGAGGTCGGATGCAGGAGCAACTAATGGCGGATTTGCCACCTGAACGTATCAAGGCCTGCCCTCCCTTCACGTATGTAGGGCTAGATGTCTTCGGACCATGGCACATCACTACCAGACGTACAAGAGGAGTTCAGCCTGAGAGCAAACGGTGGGCCATATTATTCTGTTGTATGAGCTCCAGGGCGGTTCACATTGAGGTGATTGCTTCAATGGACACTTCAAGCTGTGTCAATGCCTTAAGGCGTTTCTTTGCCATAAGAGGACCAGCCAAACAACTGAGGTCAGATTGTGGCACGAATTTCATTGGGGCCTGCAGAGAACTTGGGATGAGTGCAGAACAACCAGACACCACTGTGCAGAGGTACCTACACCAACAAGGATGCTCCTGGGTGTTTAACCCACCTCATGCTTCGCACATGGGTGGTTCATGGGAACGCCTCATTGGAGTGGCTCGAAGGATCCTGGAGTCAATGCTTCTTGAACATGGCACTCGCCTGACTCATGAAGTCTTGTGCACTCTAATGGCAGAGGTGGCAGCAATTATGAATGCAAGGCCTCTGGTTCCAGTTTCAAATGATCCAGAGGATCCATTCATTCTCACACCATCTATGCTGTTAATTCAGAAAGTCGGCACCCCACCTCCTCCAGGAGACTTTACGGACAGAGACCTCCTAACCAAGCAGTGGAGACAAGTACAAGCCTTGTCCAACATGTTCTGGCGCCGTTGGAGACAAGTGTATTTGTCAACTTTACAAGGCCGAAAGAAATGGACCAAGTCCCAACAAAATCTGCAAGAAGGAGATGTCGTCCTCCTCAAGGACAACCAAGCTGTCCGCAACAGCTGGCCTATGGCGATAGTCACAAAGGCTATTCCTGGAAAAGACGGGAAAGTCCGTAAGGTGGAATTGAAGACCACAGATCAAGGACATTCAAAAAAGTACCTTAGACCAGTAACAGAACTTGTTTTGCTTCTGAGTAGAGAGTGATGTTCATCTGTTTAGTTAATACATAACTTGTTTGTTTAGTGACCTCACAGATGTCAGGCGGGGAGTGTGTTGCCATTAAGGCAAAATGTTAGGGACTTTTAATTTGATAGAGACTTTTATTTTGATATGATGTAGACCTGGAGTTTGGGGTTAGAGATTATTTCCTGTACAGAAGTAAGGAAGCTGACAGAATGTGAGCACATGTAATCCATTTGTTGTTAGCACTAGAGGCAATGTCGTAAGTACAAAATTCATTTTTATGTTAATAAGTTAATGTTAAAATACTGTTTAAAAAGCAAAGACTACACATAGTTACAATATTTATTTACATGTATTTACAGGTATATTTCATTAGACAAGATTTATGTTAAAACAGTCGAACTTTATTTCTTTGTTACAGTTTTCACTCTGTCATGTAAGATGATGTTGAAGCCACAGTAAACAGCAAGAAATCGCTCACTACGACTTGTCGTCATTTTGCATCAGAGTTAGCTGGTTGTATAGCTACAGTTGCTACACTGCAGTGAGGACAACACAGCTGTAAATGGCTGTTATTCATAACAGAGATGTATGCGTTTATGTTTCATTATTCGGTCTAACACTAGTATGAATGTACAGATTACATTTAAAAATTATTATTGCTATTAAACAAATATGTAACTGTTCGCAATAACTGTCGCAATAATTATCACAACGGAATCATTGTGTTCCACTGTCTCGCTTGGAGAATAATTTTTCAAACATGAATTTCACAGAGAGAATTTTTTTATTTTATCGTATTTGCATAAAAGGTAAGGCTGCACAATATATCGAAATTATCGAAATATCACAAATGTATATATCGCGATATGCATACCACCACAGCGTGCAATAACTGGGGTCATGAAAAAAAAGACAAAGAGAAAATAACTCAAAAAAAATGTTTTAGCTTTAACAAGAATCAGTGTATAACATGATCTAATTATATATATCGAAAGATAGATGACTAACTTACCGTTACTGACCACACTTGTCTTAAGATGTTAAGAAAAAAACATTTTACGCAGGTTTACAAATAAATATTTCTAGATTGTGTCAAATGTTAATATAAAGAAACGTTTAAATATGTTACTTACAATTGTTTGTCACAGCTCGTCGTCTTCCAGAAAGTTCGTCTCCTCCGACCGTTGCGCTGCAGTGAGTGAGCAAGGAAGGATGCGCATGCGCAATTGAATGTTCATGCAATGTGAGTTGTGGGCGGTGTTCTTTGTATGAATATACAAAAAAAAATTCCGTTCAGTTTTTATTATGTTAACTTTCTAACGCCAAGATTGTGTATTATAATTATTATCATTTACATATGCAGTACGTTATACATATTTAATCTTTCCACAACAGTGACAAATGATTCCTCTAAACAAGAAGATATCCCTACATTGAAATGAATGCAAAACAACGAGGCCCTTATAAAAGGTACCCTATTTTTACAGCTTGAAGCTGAGTATAGATAATCATTTCAGTTCAATACATTTGAAATAATTAGTAAATTTAAAATATGAATAATGCAAATTATTTTTTCATAAATATTGACATTGTACATCTAATACAATGTTATTTATATAATTATTTGTTTTTGTTGAAAGAAAGTTTTTTTAATTGTTTAATAATTTTATTGTTAATTTATATTGTATCCACACTTATGGTTTACAGTCAAAACAGACCCGAGATTATATTTGTATAATTAATTATTTTATTTTATATTAAAATAATGTTCAACATTTCATTTCAGTAATGTTTCTTTAATATTTGGAATTTTGGAGGACATAACATGTTACTAAACAATATTCTAAATATCTAAATTATGGACCATTTAATTCTACATAATTTGTTTTACAAATCTATTGGTGGTATCAGATAGAAAGAAATAAAGAAAATCATCTATACAACTATGGTTTAGCCACTAGATACCTTCATTCATTCACTCACTCATTTATGTCTTAGCATGGGTGTCTAAATGTATGCATAGCACTGTATATCTTTATAATAGTATTACTTGAAAGCACTGCCACATGTTAAAATAGTCTTTGATATTACTAGATTTTTGGATCCAGAAGCGAGTTGCCCCCTTCCAAAAACAAGTCGATGGCGGACAAACAACACTCCTCATTACAATTGGGATGATCTTACCCATCAGAATGACTCCCTTGCGGACAGTGAGGAAGACGTGGAGGAATTTTATGATTCTTTTGATGAAATGGACCATGGTGAAGATGAGTGGAGTGACACTCAGGGAGAAATAGACTCTACTATGGATGACACTGCTGTCACAAATTCTGATTCAAATGCACAATTTGAAAAATCTGGGGCCCCTCTTTACACAGGATCAGAGATAACAATTGCACAGGCAATAGTTCTAATTTTGTCCTTTTCTCTGAGGCACAGTTTAACAGCAAGTGCTGTGGAAGACCTTTTAAAGCTCTTAAATGTCTTTCTCCCGAGTAGCAACATATTGCCAGAGTCTCTCCACCTCTTCCGAAAAATATTCCATGATCCATCTGAGTCTCTAAATGTTCACCTTTTCTGCAACATTTGCCAAACATATCTTCCAAAGAACAACATGCATTGTCCAGAGTGTAATGAGATAAATTACCCTAAAAAGAATATTGCAGAAGGCAATTTTTATATAAGTCTCTCTATCGAGGACCAGCTAAGAGACATCCTACAAAAAGATGATTGTGCATTTCAATCAGAAGTATATGGAACAAATGATGTGAGAAAGGGTGAAATGTATCAAACACTTCCTAATTTCACAGCTAATGACATATAACTACTATGGAACTGTGATGGCATTCCAATGTTTAAATCTTCATCTTTTTCATTGTGGCCCATCAGATGTGTAATAAACGAACTCCAACCAAATGTTCGTTTCAAAAACATGATACTCGCAGGCGTCTGGTTTGGGCGTGGTAAACCTGACATGTCCACCTACCTTAAGCAATTTGTGGATGACATTCTAAAAATCAATTCACAAGGTCTGGAATGGAGACACCCACATTTTTGAAACATTGGCTACTTCTGGTCACTGCCATGTTT
The DNA here is from genome assembly GCF_951802725.1 of Rutilus rutilus. Lineage (NCBI taxonomy): Eukaryota > Metazoa > Chordata > Actinopteri > Cypriniformes > Leuciscidae > Rutilus > Rutilus rutilus. Next base: position 12,880,507 of record NC_140232.1, on the reverse strand, counting down.
TGCTTTCTGAAAGACACTGTCACAGAAAATGACTTGGTAGCAGCAACATCCAAGATCACAAAGTTTGTGCAGGAGATACCAACGACATATGGCTTGTGCCAAATGTCCTTCAATGTCCATCAACTTACACATTTGCCCTTCTCTGTCAAGATGTATGGACCTCTTTGGTGTACATCTGCATTTTCATTTGAGGGTCACAACCAGAAACTGAAGAGGTTGTGTCATGGAACAAATTGTATTCCATCTCAAATTGCACGCCAATTCAACATACTTCAGTCAATTCCCCAACTACTTAAACGAACAACGACTAGTGCTGATGTCTCAAATAGGGTGGGCAAACTTGTCAATGACTGGCTAGGTGTTTATCCTCTTGTTGCTAAGGCGCAAAAGCTAGAGGGTCTTGTTTTGCTGGGATGTTCTCGACAAAAAATGTTAGATCACAAAGAGAAGTTCTTAATGCTCCCAGTCTGTGATCTATCTGAAAATGATGAGTACTCTGCAGAGACATATGACAGAGCAATTGTGAATGGAAAACTGTTAACGACAGAGAAATACGGAAAGGAGTACAAACACAACAGTTTTACTGTCCAGCTAAATAATGGTTGCATTGGAAAGATTGAGTCAATTGTAAATATCATACATGATCACAAAAACAATCCGCTCATCCAAGTTCAGCTTTTACAAACCACACTTGCTGGTTTTGTGTCTGAAGGATCTCCTTCCCATATAAAAGAAGTGGTGGCAACTCCAACACGTATGATTGTAAAACCTCTGGAAATTGTCCGCAAGGTTGTGCACATTCGCTTTAAAAAAACATGCTATATTGCATTACAACCAAACAGCATCGAGCTTGACTGATGTAGGCCTAGCATAAAGCTCAGCTGATGGCTGAATATTTTTATAGTAACTGAGCTGCATGGTGTTCCTGCAAGTGTAAATAAATCCTGTTATTGTGTCTACTATATGACATTCTACCTAAATTGTATTTATATTATTTTATTTATGAATCTATCTATAATGTATATAATATCTGAATTGAAATGATTAAAATGATCTTGCTTTATAAATGTTTATAATATTTAATATTATATATTTAATGTTTAATATTATATATTTAATTTAATATTTAATGGTGTTCCTGTAAGTGTAAATAAATCATTTTATTGTGTCGACTACATGACATTCTACCTAAATTGTATTTATATTATTTTATTTATGAATCTATCTATAATGTATATAATTTCTGAATTGAAATGATTAAAATGATCTTGCTGTATAAATGTTTATAATATTTAATTGTAATTACCTGGAAAAACAGCACAACATATAGAAATACAGATATAGAATTTTTTTTAAAATATACTACAGGACAAACTGTAAATAAATGAAAATAAATCTGAATGAAGGATTCTAAGAATCTAATAAGATCCTATAAGAATCCAAATAGATCCTACAGGACAACGTGAAATTCCATTAAAATTTATCAAAATGTCCAATAGGATTGTAAGAATCCAATAAGATCCTATTGGAATCCAATAAGATCCTACAGGATCCATGAAATTCCAATAGGATTTTTTGACAAGTCAAAATTCAAATCGCAGCAATCCCACAATGCTATGCGGTGGCTGTATGAATGTCTTTCTTCTGTTGAACACAAAATAAGATATTTTGAAGAATGTCGGTAACCAAACCGTAGTATCTATATATATTTTTTTGTAGTATTTTTTTTTTCTTTCTCGATACTATGGAAGTCAATGGTGCCCATCAACGGTTTGGTTACAAACATTCTTCAAAATATCTTATTTTGTGTTCAACAGAAGAAAGACATTCATACAGGTTTGGAGCAACCTGAGGGTGAGTAAATGATGACAGAATTTTCATTTTTGGGTGAACTATCCCTTTAATACCCTTTTTCTTCCCTCTTCACCGCCTTTCACTTTTATTGTTTTAATTGAGATAAACAAAACAATCCTAATTGTGTAAACAAAACAATGTGTTGTGTGTATCAGATTGCAGTTATCAATTTGGGACTAACTGAAAACATACCATGTGCAACTGAGAATTTAACAAATAACAGAGTTTTGTTTGTTGTGTTTGGGAAAATGGTACAAAAATGTTTGTGATTTTTGTAAAACAACAAAAAAGTTTGTAAAACAACAAACTATATAAAATCAATTGAGAAAAACTGTGACAGAATTGTGAATAACACAAAATTGTTTGCACACCAATTAGAACCACAGATGAGATTATTGGTTTAGGGTTGAAACAATATAGAAAGAGCTCTAATAGGACAACTACAAGTACAAGAAGGTGGAGGAAGGCCAAGAAGAACATTTGTCTCTGATGAGATCTTGAGAATCAGGCGAAAGACAAGAGGTGACTAAGGAATAAATGTGACTTTATATTTTGTATGCAAAATGTTTTATTTACAGTTTTTTCCCCAATTGGTTGAACAGGTTTGCTGAATCGTTTGGCTCACTGTCCCAAAACAACAAACACAAAATGCAAAACTCTGTGAATCTAGTAAATACTGCATTCAAAACTGTTCCAAAATGTGTTTTTGCTGCAAAATGATATACACACATGAAGAGATCTATCTACCAACCAACAACACACTGATGTGCTCAACACAAAACACTACTATGAAATCCCATCAGTAAGTTTATGCCTTACAGACACTGTAGATGGTTGTGAAAGATTGTTACACTAATGTATACCTACTCAAATATACATTAACACACAAATAAAGTAAAGAAACAAAAACTTTGTCATTTACAGTATTTCCAAAATGCAGTATTATTTATGTAACACTTGGGTTTTGAATGTAACATGTTCCACACCCAACAAGAGTAAACTAGGAAAAACATTCAGTAGGATAAAGAGAAAAATTAAAGTGGCAATGTTTTTCAGAAGCCTAAACACTAAAAGACAAAAACAAAAACACAAGAAAAAAAATACAGTACTTCATCTTCATTACAAGCAATGTTGTCCCTGGCTAAACATTGGGGAAAGAATCTTCTGAAGTGACGGATCCATCCACCGCAGGCCTGCACATCAACTTCACCATACGCATATAGTGCTGGAGAAGAGGCATACTTGCATACTTGGGATGGCGGTCATACACTTTCCATCATCATGGCGAAAAAAAAGGAATGGGGAATATGTTGGGAGGAATAGAACTTTCTCCGCCCTCTTATCCTCCTCTTACTCTCACTCCTTCACCTTTAGCTCTTGCTTCACCATCAACTTCCATTTTCCTCAAAAATAAGCAAGCTCATCCAAATAAACAATTCTGAAACTGTTTACACTGGTGAGTGTGTTGCCAATTGGTGTAAAGAGCTCAGCATTGTGAATAGTGTTGCTTTTCAACGGGACTAAAGAGATATTCATGTTAAATTATTTGCCTAAAGTGTGTATAGTTGTATAGTGTATAGTTTTGCAAACACTGTGATATAGAATTTATAAACTGAATGTTAAGCTGGAACTGTGCTTGCAATTTTAAAGACTTGGTTTAGTGATTTGTTACATGAGTTTCAGGTTTTGGTGATTGTGTTTCAAGTTTTTGATTTTAGTGTGTGAACAACTGGAAAATAAACTAATACTGTTTTTTCCATTTTTCTTATACTGTATATACTTGAATATTTTATTAATATGTTTTACAGTATTACAATTTTAAAATGCTTTGCAAATTTCATTTAATGTGATTTATTGTGTACATTCAAGGGAAAAAAACATTTAATGCTGTGCTTATTCATCCAAACATAATTGTGTTTCTTTTCAAATAAATATATTTTTCTCTCTCAGAAAAAAAAACATATGGAAGAATTTATTTGATAGTACCTACTCTCTAAACTGTAATTTATGTAGATTACAGTAGTATTATGTTGCAAATGTCAAAATGTAGGTTTGTGTACAAAAAAAAAAATCAATCTATAAAGTAATAGGCCATGATCATTTAATTGTAAATAACTTTGTATGGATTTGTGTGTGAAATTCAGATCATGGTGACTGAAGAGCTTGTTATATATTACAGCCAGGCCACTGAAAACAATGTTGCTCATCACAGAGATTGGTTTATGGTTTATTGTTTGATTTGATTGTTGTTGTGTTATCCTTATGGGTGTGTTTGTTTTTTTGTTTTGTTTTTTAACTACACACACAAAAAAAATTGTGTGTTCATTAGTTACAGACAATGTAAAAAATTTAAGCTTTTCATTTTTATTATTATTATTATTATTTTTTTTTTGGCTTTGGCTTTCCTTCTTGCACGCTTGTCTCATTATAGTTGTTATCATAATCTTTCAAACTGGAGCCATACAGTCCATAATGTCAAATATTATATTCTATAGGTATTTTCTCAATATTTGATTTGATTACAGCTGCTGAATTCATCCAATTAACATGTTTCAATGAGTTTCAGTGATCCCACTTCATATTTTGACATTAATCAAACATGAATCAAATAACTAAATAATTGACTGTATGGATATGCATGTTCTTAAATGTCATCTTTTATTCCTGTTTATATATTTGACCCAGTCATCTTTCCTTTGGTTCAGATAAACCTTCAAACCTGTTTCAGAAACACATCCCCACGCTGCCGTGTGCCAGAATATTTCACTTCTGGATTGTATTAACCCTTTTCCTTTATTTACATTTACACATTTTGCATGCCAATTTTATTCATACTTGACAAACATTCAATATATACATTTTATTAGTTCATTTATTTCCTGAGAATCGACCTTTATACACCTTTATAGACTTATTTAGGCAGTTAATTTAATACAGTGTTATTAATAGTAATACAATATGAGGGAAAAGGTCTTTAAATAAGCACAAGAAAAAATGTGTAATGGTTTTGTAAATACATTTATTCAGAAAAAATAAAATAAAAATTCCTCCATATGATTTTGCATATTTTGTTTTTTTCTGCTAGTAACAGTATAAGTAAGATTATTTAAATAAAGCAATCACACTGGAAACTATATGCACAATTAACAATAATGACAGTAGGGGGCGCTAAAGTTCCATGAATAAATGTTTCTGTCTGTGAATAATGCCTCCCTGACCTTACAGATATTTACGATTGCTATGACAGATTTTTCAATACATTTAACAATTTTCCAAAACTCTTAACACAGTTAGCACTACATCCGTCTGTGTAAGCTATACTATTAACACATTTCTTGTTGCTTTAACACAAAATGCATACAATTAACACAAATTTAAAATGCTTGAACTTCTTTTACACACAAGCTCAAACAAGACCAAAACAATGGATTTTTACTGCCAAATTTACCAATGCTTTAACACTGTATGTCAGAACAGATAACACCATGTTCTAAACCTAACCTTACAGGCAAAGTCAAGGTAAACAGCTGTTTATATTGTGAATTGAAACACAAATATATCCCCTGTATTTTATTCTATTCTTACTGAGAAACAGCTGATTGAATTATGCAAATAATTAGAAGATGACTCTTTTATTTTATTTTATTTTTTTATTCTTCTGGTGCTTTTTCTGTTCGTATATTTTGTATTTTCACATACAGTAATACTGTAAATGGCAGCTATATTGCATATTTTTGTTATCTTGCAGAAATGTCCTGTTGCAAATAAAGCTGTTACTGCAGCAATTCTGTCTCTGTCTTCTTTTTTTCATAAACCATACATTCTATAAAGCTACTCTAAGAAGGGTAATTTACTGTATTTTGTTGTATTGAATTTCTGCTGCAAAAAAATAAAATAAAAAAATTCACGCATTTACATTACAAACAAAACAAAAATGTAGAGAGACTTCAAAAGAAACTGCAGTGCAAAACACAATCTATGATCAATACAATATACTGTCTATTGTGGGCATACCTGACATATAAAATACAGTTTTTTACGATTGCTATGACAGATTTTTCAATACTTTTAACAATTTTCCAAAACTCTTAACACAGTTAGCTCTACATCCGCCTGTGTAAGCTATACTATTAACACATTTCTTGTTGCTTTAACACAAAATGCACACAATTAACACAAATTTAAAATGCTTGAACTTCTTTTACACACAAGCTCAAACAAGAACAAAACAATGGATTTTTACTGCCAAATTTACCAATGCTTTAACACTGTATGTCAGAACAGATAACACCATGTTCTAAACCTAACCTTACAGGCTAAAGTCAAGGTAAACAGCTGTTTATATTGTGAATTGAAACACAAATATATTCCCTGTATTTTATTCCATTGCTAATGAGAAACAGCTTATTGAAGTTATGCAAACAAATAAATCACAGCTGATTCCCATCTAGGAAGCACACTCAGGTGTTGAGGTCCTTTCAATCACATGATCATAATGTTCTAAAAGAGGACTCTTTGGCCTGATCTTGTGTGGAAAGTAACAATGCGTGGTGGTGAATGCGTTAGAATGCGTGGTGGTGCTCAAAGAAGGACCAGAGTTAGGGTAACTGATCAAATAAGAGCTACTATCATTGACCATGTCATAAACCACGGGCTATCATACAGAGAGGCTGGCGAACGAGTGCAGCCAAATCTCATCCGGGACACAGTGGCATCCATTGTCCGTATTTTCAGAGAAACCAACAGGTAGGATATTGCTTCTCCTACAGCAAAGTGTAAATACTGTAATATTACCATTTACAGTATTACAGTAGAGTGACTGTATGCCTACAGTCTATAATATGTAACTGTATTTTGTCCCTCTAAGGATTCAACGTCTACCTCCCTCAGGGGGCAGAGGAAAGCTCCTGAATGAAGAACAGGAGCTTGCTATTGTCAACATGGTGATTGCTGACAATGAAATAAAACTGAAGGACATTCAGTCCAGAGTTGTAGAGGACAACCTTGTCTTTGGGAACATTGCAGCAATCAGCATAACATCCATTTCACGGACTCTAGCTAAGCACAGAGTCCGAATGAAACAACTATACAAAGTTCCTTTTGAAAGGAACAGTGAGCGCATCAAAGAACTCCGTCACCAATACGTCCAGGTAAGGTTATGCAATACATAAAGTCATTACTGTACTATACACAGTGTGTTTTGCAGTAAACTACTCTATAAACCTGGAGTACATTAGGACATAGAGTAGATTACAGTACAGCACAGCATTTACATACACTGTGTCTAATTACTTTCAGAGAGTCATGGAGTTGGAGGCCAATCAAGTCCCACATGAAATTATCTATGTTGACGAGGCTGGCTTCAACTTGGCGAAAAGGCGTCACCGTGGGAGAAACATAATTGGCAAAAGGGCCACAGTTACCGTGCCGGGCCAGAGAGGAGCCAACATCACCATGTGCGCCGCAATCTCCAACAATGGTGCACTCCTGCATAAATGTGAGATTGGCCCCTACAACACCGACCGCCTTCTCCTGTTTTTAGAAGACCTGCACGAAAGACTGGTGCCAGAGGTAGAAAGGAGACAGGTGGGAGACTACTTGCCAATATATGTGATCACCTGGGACAATGTGGCATTCCACCATTCTCATGCAGTCACAGCCTGGTTTGACGCCCATCCAAGGATGATGTCCCTTTTCCTTGCCCCTTACTCCCCTTTCCTCAACCCCATTGAGGAGTTTTTCTCATCCTGGAGATGGAAGGTTTTTGACCATCGCCCACATGACCAAATGTCCCTCCTGGATGCAATGGATGCTGCATGCCAAGACATCACAGCTGAACACTGCCAGGGGTGGATAAGGCATGCAAAAAGATTCTTCCCACGATGTCTTGCCAGAGAAGATATCAGGTGTGATGTGGATGAGAACATGTGGCCAAATGCAGAAGACCGGGCAGATTAGAAGATTTCTTTGTTTTTTTTTGTTTTTTTATTTTTTTATTACTGTTTTACAGTATTCCGGTGCTTTTTCTGTTTGTATATCTTGCAGTAATGTCCTTTTGCAAATAAAGTCTTTATTGCAGCAATTCTGTGTCTGTTTTTTTTTTTTACAGTAATACAGTAAACTGTACTTTGTATACAGTAAAGCTACTCTGAGATGGTCATTCATTTTATGTATTGAATTTCTGCAGAAAAAGAAACAAAATGCATGCATTTACTACAGTAAACCCAACAAAACAAAAATGTAGAGAGGCTTCAAAAGAAACTTCAGTGCAAAACACAATCTATGATCAATACAATATACTGTCTGTTGTATAAGGGCAGACCTGACACATAAAATAATGCTGTTTCTGTAATTTCAGCAGATGATAGTGTTTTTTTTGTCATTGTGTTATGATTGACTAAATGTTCCTGTTGGAAGAGAACATGTGTTAGTGTTTTGGTAGACATAGTGTATTGTGTTAGTGTATTATTGTATTTTGACAATGTGTGATTTTGAGCATGAAATTAACCGTTTTGCCAATTGTGTGTTGTAGGTGTGTTGGTGCGTTAAGAGTTTTGGAAATTTGTTAAAAGTATTGAAAAATCTGTCATAGCAATCGTAAAAAACTGTAAATCAGTTTTTTTGTGATTGTTGCGGGCAAAAATCCTTGATTATGCGGCACGTTTTCTTAAAAAATGCGATGGAATATGCGCAATATTTATGCAATTTTATGCGATGAATTTGCGGTAACTTGTAAAAATTGCGGTAACTTGTAAAAATTGCGGTAACTTGCAAAAACTGCGGTTTGATGAAAAAGAGAAAAAAAAGTGATTCCCCCAACACCCTGTTCTCACTAGGCTACTACCTTAATGTAAAGAGTCATCACAGAAAGTGCTGGGAATATTTAAGTTCTCGTCTTGTTTAATTTCAGACCTTAATAAACACATGGCTCAAACTTACAAAACATTGATGAGTCAAACAAGTTCTGTAGCTTTACAAAAGGAATATGCTACAACTTCTGTAAAAATGAATAAATAAAATATAAAATAAAATGTGTGCTTCCTGTTTTACAGAGGTAGGCAGCTATACAAAACAGACATCTTCTGTTAAAATAAGTGCTTCCAATGCACAAAGTGCAACCTCTTAAAGCTTAACTGTAACGTAAATGTACATACTACTAATATATACTTATATTAATATATACAACTGTAATAACGTCACTTCATTAAAACATGCAGCAAATTAATTGAAGTCATGCCAAATTTGAGTGACGACATTGAGGAGTTGAATAATATGATTATTAACATAATATATGAGTCAGCAGAGGAAACAATAGGTAAAACATCTGGAGCAAAGAAGAAGAAAATGGTACCATGGTGGTCTGATGAGTGTAGAGAGGCTGTTAAAAACAGGAATAAATAAATCTAATCATTCATTTGATAATTTATTGGAGTATAAAAGAGCACAGGCTAAAGCCAAAAGAATTATAAGAGAAGTTAAAAGGAAATATTGGAGAGAATTTTGTAGTAATATTGGGACAGGAATAAAAATTAATGACATATGGGGAATGATCAGAAAGATGGGTGGCATAAGAAGGGACTTTTCACTACCAGTATTAAGAGATAATGGCACTGAGGCAGTAACCAGTAGAGAAAAAGCTGAGATGCTTGCAAAATCCTTTGTAAGGATACATAGCTCACAGAACCTCTCCAGTGAAGAGCTAGCTATAAGAATGAGGACCATTGAAGAAAATAAAGATATGCTGGGGATGAAAATGGTGGTTCACACTGTTTGAACTAAAAAGAGCACTGATAGGTGTTAAAAATACCTCACCAGGGAGAGATGGGATATGCTATAAAATGATTGAAGAAATATCTGATGTGCCAAAAAATTTAATACTGGTTTTATATAACAAAATTTGGGAATGAGGAAAACTGCCTACTGGGTGGAAACACTCAGTAATAGTGCCTATAGGGAAACCAGGAAAGGATAAAATGAATGTCAAAAGCTACAGACCAATAGCATTAACGTCTAACCTATGTAAACTCATGGAGAGGATGATTACTAAAAGGTTAGTGTACAAATTAGAAAGCAGAGGACTGATCACACCATATCAGAGTGGATTCCGTAACAGAAGAACAACTATGGATCCGGTAGTCTGCCTGGAGAATGAGATACGTAAAGCACAAGTTAACAAAGAATCTGTTTTGGCAACCTTTTTTGATATAGAGAAGGCTTATGACATGCTGTGGAAAGAAGGACTTTTAATTAAGTTGAATAATATGGAAATAGGAAGTAAAATGTTCAACTGGATCAAAGATTTTTTAAAGGGTAGAACCATAGAAGTCAGGATAGGGTCAGAGTCATCAAGCACATACCCAATAGAAAATGGCACCCCACAAGGTAGTGTATGCAGTCCAATTCTGTTTAATATAATGATTAATGATGTGTTTGATGGAGTGAACCAAAGGATAAACAGGGCATTATATGCAGATGATGGAGCATTGTGGGTAAGGGGCCGTAATATTGACAATTTACAGCAAAGGATGCAAACAGCAATTAGTCAGGTTGGAAAATGGTCATTTGACTGGGGGTTCCACCTTTCAGTGGAAAAAATGCAATTCATCTGTTTTTCTAAGAAAAGGGTAAAACCCACAATAGATCTTAAGATATATGGACAATCTCTCAAACAGGTTAATGACTTAAGATATCTTGGTGTGTGGTTTGATAGTAAACTTACTTTTAAAAATCATGTTCAGAAAATGGTAGACAAATGTAAGAAAGCAATCAATCTTTTAAAGTGTCTTTCAGGGTATAACTGGGGGGGCGTCAGGCTCTTCTTTGAAAAGAATATATATTGCATTAATCCGATCAGTGTTTGACTATGGATGTACAGTATACAAAACAGCAGCAAAAACTACATTAGCTGAACTGGACAGGGTGCAGGCCAAAGCTCTCCGGCTGTGTAGTGGAGCCTTCCGAACATCACCTATCCCAGCACTGCAAGTAGAAGTAGGGGAGATGCCTTTAAATCTTAGGAGGTTAATACTTTCTCTAGCATATTGGGTAAACTTACAAGGGCATGAAATTACACATCCTACAAAACTGGTGTTAGAAGAATGCTGGGAATATGGTCGCATTGTGAACAGTAGTTTTGGATGGAACAGCAATAAAGAGGCAGATGACATGGGAATCAGTACTATACATTGCAGCAAAAATGTCAACTTGAGCACAATTCCACCTTGGTTTTTCTGCTATCCTGTAGTTAATCTAGAAGCTAAAAATATAATCAAGACAGGATTGTATCAAAGTGTACAACAGTATCTAGAAGTAATGTATGATGACACAGTACAAATATTTACAGATGCATCCAAAGAATCAGCAGGTAAAACGGGGGTGGCTGTATACATTCCTAAATATAAAGTTAGAATACAAAAAAGAACCTCAAACCACCTCTCAATCTTCTCTGCAGAGATGATAGCCATCATAATGGCACTACAGTGGGTAGAAGAAGTGAAGCCATATAAATCTGTTATTTGTTCAGACTCTATGTCCTCCCTAACTAGCATCCAGACTGGGAAATCTGCATGCAGACAGGATCTTTTAGATGAAGTTCATCAGATGATCTTCAGGATAACTCATCAGAAGTTAATATTACAGTTCACTTGGGTTCCAGCGCACACAGGTATTGAGGGCAATGAGAAGGCAGACGAGTTGGCAAAATAAGCACTTAAAGCAGAACAAGTAGAAGTACAGGTTCCACTCAGCAAATCAGAATTGAAAACAATAATTAAAGATGGTATTCATAAACTCTGGCAAGATAAATGGGATAAGGGGGGAAAAGGTAGGCATTTATATAGTATTCAACAGAATGTAACAGTTAAAATGATCAGCTCACTTTCACGACAGGAGGAAACCTGGTTCACCAGGCTAAGGTTAGGACATACAGGACTGAACAGCGGCCTACACACAATAGGGAAACATGAGACAGGAATGTGCCCATATTGTACGGAAACAGAAACCGTGAAGCATGTACTTCTGACATGTAGGCACACTCTAAAAAATGCTGGGTTAAAAACAACCCAATTTGGGTTATTTGGCAACCCAGCGCTGGGTAAATCTTGGACAGAACACATGCTGGGTTATTTTGACCCAGCAGGTTGGGTTTTTATACATTAACCCATCTGCTGGGTTGTTTTTAATCAGTGCTGGGTCAAACAATCCCCATGCTACAGGTTATTCATTTTAGATAGTAATAATAAAAAAACGAATACAAAAATACAAAAATATTAATAACAATAATAACACTACTGTTTATTGATTCAATTAAAGTGTTTATTCCAGGAAATTAATATAATCATAAATACATTCATGTTAAAAAAAACACGAATTCCAAATGAATTACGGATTATCCAGAGATCCCCTGACCCGGTCTACACATAATAAAATAAACTTTATTTTATCACTACCAACATTACATAGAGATGCTCAAATACAAGTCATGTAGCAACTGACAAAATATTGTATATAAATAACTTGTATTCACTGGCCTGTTTGTTTGAGAACATAGCAAACACGGCATACCATTCACAGTGATGGTGAGTGTCGGCACACTCTTATAAAATGTAACAAGAGTTGAAAACAACACAACCTCTAAAAAGAAATGTGTTAAAAATGACACATGTTGTGTAGATTTTAACACATGTAGTGTGTGTGCTCAGGGACAACACATGTTGTGTAGATTTTAACACATGTTGTGTAGATTTTAACACATGTAGTGTGTGTGCTCTGGGACAACACATGTTGTGTCAAATTTAACACACAACCTGTGTCGATTCTTAACACATCTCTGTGTTTATAAGGACTACACATTTTGTATTACCTTTAACACAACTAATGTGTAATTCCTCTTACACAGAAGTGTGTTGAAACCTTTTACACACTAATGTGTTATAGTTACATGACTTGTGTCAGATATGTGTCACATGTGACTGTAGTCGGTGTGTATTTGCCAGAGTTACTTCCTGTGTTTTTACAACTGAGTGTTTGGATGAAAACTGAAACGTATTGTTAACTTGTGTTTATGGAGTCCAGTGACGTTTAATAAAGAGTTTGTTTGAACATTTGGATGGTTTAGACATCATGAATCTACATAGACAAGCTCTTATTGAGAATTAACAGAGGTTTAGATGTTGATGTTTCATTGAATGTTTTATTTTAAGTCACCAGAACTGTGATTAATGGCTCCTTTATTTGAGCTCTTGACCCTTTACTCTTCTTTTAGTTTTTCTCTGGCTGCTTTAACTGTATTTTAATAAAATACATTTGTTATGGTGAGAGAAAATATGATCAGATGTTTCTTGATGATGTCATAATCAGCAAGTGCTGATCTGATCAAGTTTATGAGTATATGGATGGTGCGCATTTAATTTATTTATGTGCTGTTAGTTATAACAATCTTGTGAAACTACATCATGCTATCCAGCAGTGCAGAATAAAAAAAAATGTTTTTCTGAAAATTTTAATCTGCAGCAGAAACTAGGCAAACACAGACCTCAAAAATCAGCACATGAATCTCAACAATGGTGACAAACGAAAAGCTTCATGCCGCAATGCATGCGGCATGAAGCTTTTCGTTTGTCACCATTGTTGAGATTCATGTGCTGATTCTTGAGGTCTGTTTGATACCATACTCTGTAAGGTTCTGTACGAACTGTGTATTTAAAAATTAATTTTAAGTTAATTGCAATGGGCTAATCTTTTTAAAAATCATCTTTTATATATTACACTCATCTTTCAAATATTAAACTCTTGCTGAGCTTAACATTCTTACATGACCATGATGATAATAATATCATCTGAGCATATTTTCTCATGATTATTTCTGCTGTTTCAAATGTGTTAAAATAAATACACATTTACAGCAATCAGAAAAAAATAATGTTAAAGAGTCAAGGGTCAAGAGCCCAAATAAAGCTGACACTAACCACGATTCTGGTGACTTTAAATGAAACATTCAATGAATCGTCAACACCAAAACCTGTTAATTCTCAATAAGAGCTTCTGTAGAGTCTGACAGAAATAAAGTTAATCTGGTTATTACAGTTTTTCTCGATTGCTTAAACACTATAACCAGGCTTTTGAACTAAAATTTCAAAACCATAACGCCATTTATCAAAAAGCACACCCATTTCACTAAACTATAAACACTATTCCCTGTTTTGACACATGAGTCAGATTTGTTGAACTGTCACTGCAAAACTCTACACACAAATCCCTTCATTTCTCATTGCCTAGACCATGTTGTCATTTAGAAAGCACTAGCATTCAATATTGTTCACTCAAGTCAGCACAGCTTCAGCTCAGTTAGCACACAATTATCCAGGTGGAAACACTAAGAGTCAAAATTTAACACACATCAATCAGAACCTTCAATAGATATATACTGTAAAAGGACCCAAATCAGTTTATTGCGTTTTGGAACAATGGATCCAGAAAGACATGAAGGAAGAGGGATAAGAATGAGGAGGAGGAAGGGCAAGGACAAGAAGACAAGCAGTCTCAGATGAAATTCAAGCCACTCTAGTTGCCCATGTCTTTATCAATGGTATGACTATGAGGGAGGCTCGGCTACGAGTAAGGCCAAATTTGAGTCGCTTTACCGTCGCCTCGAGAACCTTCATGGAGGAGTGGTGGCAAACAAAATTCTATCACTGAATAAGAGACAAACATTTCCAATAGTCTTTGATGAGGTTTATTTTCTTGCAAGAAAAGGCCAGCAGTCGTACAGTCAGACAGTGTGGCTGCAGTGACAGTGAAGGGAGGGCATCCTTTCTCCTTTATAGTCTTGACTCCCAGAATGTTATCTTTCTAGGCAAATGATGGTATTTCAACCATATGTGGAACATTCTTAGACTTGTTCATCATATTGTATCCTTGAGTGGAGGCCCTCCTGTCACGTAACAACACTCTTTACCATTCCAATACAATTCGAATTCCATATTAGAATATGGTTTGTGTGTGCTCTTTTACTGTCATATGATGCTCACACACATCTTACTGTAAGTAAATATAAACAAAAAATAGAGGAGAGAGTAAAAAAAAAGAGTTAAAAAAAAGAGTAAAACAGGAAAAAAATATATATTTTTGTGTGTGTGTGTTTTCTGTGTATGAATAAAAATGTGCCAATGTATCCACTGGTTGTGTCTTTTGTGTTCATCATGTGAAAAGGTTTGTGAGGGGGGAACCACAAGCAACATAACTTACCAGTTTTGGAAATGTTGTTTTGAATTTATTGCACCAGTGTGTTAGACTATGTTGTAGTGTGTGTGATTTTGAGGGCTTGTGTGTCCTGTCTGAGGGCAAAGTTTGGTTTTTCAGCAAGAGTGAATGGTTTTGAGTGTAGAGCTTCATTTTGACCTGAAAATAGGATGTTTGGGGAATTGGGTGAGACGTTATGGATTTGTGTTTACAGTTTTGAGAATACGAGGCATAGTTTCAAGAAATGTGTTTAAGCAATCGAGAAAAACTGTAATAACAAGTGAAAGCAGCATTTGAAAAAGACATTGAAAAAGAGGCATGATGTGATTGGCTGCAAAAAAAACACCCGTTAATCTTTAAGTTTTCATGAATTAAGATTTAATTAATTTATTTGAATGTATTGCTTTATTTATTTTAGAGCATTTTATGGGATACCATATAAAATATACCTATATTTTTTTTCATAAACACAAACTCTCCTCCACCCAGTGCTATTCTATCCAGAGTTACATTTTAACACACATTGTGTGTTAAAATCTACACAACATGTGTCAAAATGCTATCTACACAGTCACATGTGTTGTTTTTTGACACATCTCTTTTTGGCAGTGTAGGCTGTAAGGACACTGTATGAAAGATGTGGCATAATGGGAATGCATCAGTGATCCAAGGAGGTCTTCTTTCAGTTGGCATCGGGTAACATTAGACTGGAGTCAGTTTGGTACCAGGATCCTCCCTGACAAAGTAAAAATAACAAATTATTGATGAGCCAGATGAATGTACATGATATGATCCCCATGAGATGACAAACCTTGATCACCTTGATCAAATTCTCCTGCCTGTAGCTTCTAGAAATCTTTAAGACCTTTATTAGCTTGTTCAGGTTTGTTTGATTAGGGTTGGAGCTAAACTGGAAAGCCGAGATCCAGAGTTGAGAACCACTGATGTATATGGATGAGTATCAGCATGATTTGCTCTCATCTCCACTGACCTGATGATTTCTTCTTGTAGTAAATGAGTCCAGCAGCTGCAATGATGATTCCCAGCACCAGACCAGAGGATCCAATCGCAATTGTATTCCTCTCAGACTCTGGCATAGACGGATCTGTGGGGAACGGAAATCATGCTCGGTTAGCAAATGAGAGTACATTCTCAATATTTACATATTTAATATTTGTTTAGTTGTGCAAGTGTAATAACAAAATAATTTCCATATTTTCTATTTGCTCCCATAAATATGCCAAAACTATTAATAAAGGAAAGACTGTAAAGTAAATGTTTTGTCTTACTCCAGTCTTTAACAATAGGTTGAGTTGAGCTGGCGTGCTCCACCACACAGGAGATCTTCTCTCCAGATTTAGGAGTGTATTCCAGCTCAGAGTGAATCTGGTAGTACCAGTCTCCATCAGCCATCTCCATTGTGGAGGTCACTTCAGAGGTCATCAGTTTACCGTCTCTCAGCCAGGACACTTTGATTTTTTCAGGGTAGAATTCATATGCGCTGCACATCAGTACAGCTGGATGATTGCCTTCAGCCTGCTTCACTGAACTGAGTGTAACCATCGGTTTTACTAAACCAGGAGAAACAGATACTCAAAAATGTGCATACAGTATTCTAATGTACAACACAAAAAATTATAAATATATTAGGTGACAAGTAGCTATAATACTTGAATGAATTAAACTATATGAGCAACATGAATTATATGAACTATAAAGTAATTTCTTTAGATTTGGAAATGGATTGTCGAGAAAAAAAGACCATGTGTCTTTATATATATATATATATATATATAAATCAGTTCATATATATCCTTATATCAGTTCGAACAAAAAAAATCTTAAATTTAAAATTTTGTAAAATAGCCCAGTTATCCAGTTGTAATATATATATTATTGATTTTGTATTAAAAACAATCATAAATCACTGAAGACAACCACATAGTGCAGACACAACACCAACAACAGACCCCTGTTTTAATGCATTTTGAGTGTTTCTTCTGCACGAGTGGACACACATGGTAGAGATCTTTATTATGCAGTAAAGATGAGACAAGAGTCTTGTACTCACCTGTTTTATCACGGACGAGTGAGTCATAGATATGAGCATTGGGTATGCAGACTTTGTCCACCTCAGCTTTCATTCGCTGCAGATAGGCCTTATCTTCATTAAAGTTCTCTGCATACTTCACTCCTTCTTCAGTGAACCCCACAAACTTCCCCACAGTGCTGTTAAACTGTGTATGCACAACTTTATTGAAGGAATATGACAGAAGATTCACCATATCACTGTAATCACTGGTGCTGTAGACGCATTCATATATCATGTATTCATAATATCCATCAGCTGAAACATAAAAACAGAGTGTTAGATCTTAGGTTTTTGTATAATTTCATGTCAGTTATAAAAACAAAAGTACCTGTATTCATCATTCATCTGCTATTTGCTTTTACTTTGTTTTGGCATAGTCTAGTCACTGTGTGTTATAGATACATTCCCATTAGAGAAACACGACAGCTACTGGCTCATCTCACTCAATTATTCTGGAATATTCATGACCATGTTTTATAAAGAAAGGAAATTTAATTAACAGCTATGACATTATCAACAAAAAACAATAAAAAAAAAAAAACTAATTAAAATATATAAATCCTATGTTTACTGGTGAATTAAAGCATTACATTTGCTCAATGTTTCATTGTACTTGCCTGTTCCAATAAATGCAGACAGCATCAATATGGAATGAAAAATTAAGAGTTTTAGCAGTGACATATTTACAGTCTATGAATACGCCAAATGGAGAACTTTCTCTTCATGCCTTGTTCATGTGGTAGATGTCTGAATAATTTGGCAAATCAAATTTTACTCACATAAATGTCAAGTGTTGCTAGGTGGAAAACTGCTTTAATTTTCCTGTTTTCAGTGGACAGTTACTGTGTGTGTGCGTGTGTGTGTGTGTGTGTGTGTGTGTGTGTGTGTGTGTGTGTGTGTGTGTGTGTGTGTGTGTGTGTGTGTGTGTGTGTGTGTGTGTGTGTGTGTGTGTGTGTGTGTGTGTGTGTGTGCATAAAATGTATGTGTATCTTTTATCTTTATTTGTTTGGCCTTTGCAAAAGTTGGAATTTTAGTAGGCTCTGCTCATGGTCCTAGAGGACTAGATAGGTCTTTGAAGATATACAACAGTTATACCACAAATATATACATTTTATATTTTAATGTATTATTTAATTTAGTTGTGCCCGGTTTACAAGACAATCTGCAATGAAATGCTCCAAATAAGCATTTAATTATCTTTGAAAACCCTTAAAAATAAACCATCTACCTGTTCTTACTGCTGTAGTCCTTCGCATAGTGTTGTGTTCTTCTGTGCATATTGGCCAGTAGGTGGCGGTAGAGGTTCGTGATATCATGGTATATTGAGAACAAAAGAATAAGAGAGTCTGAAGCGTTGCACCAGGCTGTCTGCGCTGTTCTATTTTGCTACTTCTATTGTTCATTAAAGAATTCCATATTTAAGAATGCCTTTCATTCCTTCTTACTACGGATATAACAGCATGTTTGGAAGTATACAGAATCTTAGTTACAGTTTTTCTGAATTGCTAAAACACTAAACCCCATTCTCTAAAACAAATTCTCAATAGCCTAAACTAATTTGTTGAATAAATCACTCTTTCTGTAAAACTTTAAACAAGCTCAGGCAATTAGACACTGTTTGCAAATCTCATGCACTCTTTTTACAAAACTCTAAACACATTCTCACTCACTAAAACACATTTTGCATGATGCACTTGTGTTTCAAAGGCAGACAGGCAAAAGTTACAGTTATTTCTGAATGCTAAAACCCTAAACGTGATTATTATAACACAATTTCTAAAACTATTAATACTTATAGCAAAACCACTCACTGAGTTTGCAAAACTAAAAGCACAAACACTGCTTTGCACTCAGTTTGCAATTTTGTAACACACACTTTGCAAAACTGTAGGTAGCCTACAATCCACTGCACAGCACTCATTTTGCGGAACTGTAAACACAACTCTCTGCTTTACACTCAATTTCCAAATGATCAACACACTCCTAGCAAAACTATACACATGTATGGCTATTATTTACACTATTTTGCCAACTTTCTGGCTCACTGTCACATGTGAAAACTGTTTTAGATAATTAGTTCACTTTGCAATCAGCCTAAGCACTATAAATAAGCCACAGGTAAGCTGTCCGTGTGGAGTACAATGGAGGGAGTTGGGAGAGTGAGAATTAGAGGAGGCATAGGAAGAGGACGTGGAGGTCGAGAAGTAGGAGGAAGAGGAGGAGGAAGAGGTGAAGAAGCGAGAGGGAGAGGACGACAAGGACAAGGAGGTGAAGTTAGAGGAAGAGGACAAGGAGGAGCAAGAGGAGGGGGAAGAGGAAGGGTAAGAAGAGTAAAAAATAGAATTACCTATGACATCAGAGCTACAATAGTGGACCATGTAATCAACCATGGAATGACCCTGAGGGAAGCTGGCCAACGGGTTCAGCCTAACTTGAGCCGCTACACTGTAGCAAGCATCATAAGGACATTTCAAAATGAGAATCAGTTAGTACAGTCACTTTGCACTAAGTTTTGTAGCACTGCCATACTCTAATGAGAAACATAACAGTACCATACATGTAAAAATACTGAAATTGTTACTTTACAGAATTGCTAGATTTTTTTTGATTGCAAGTAATTCCATAAGGCTACGAGAAATACAGCAGCGCATAATTGAGGATGACACCACCTTCCAAAACATACACAATGTGAGCATTTCTGTATTATGTTGTGTACTTGCCTGCAACAGAATCTGAATGAAACAAATCTAAAGAGTCCCTTTTGAAAGAAACAGTGAAAGTGTAAAACAACTGCAATATGTGCAGGTAAGCTATAGTATCATTGGTACTGAATCTGGAAGTGCATATAGTGCTGTGCATGGGCCTGCTGTGCTGCATTTGTTTTGTCTTGTCCAGAGAGTGATGGAGCTAGAGGCAGATGCCATGGGTCATGAGCTGCTTTTTGTATGAGGCAGGTTTTAACCTCACTAAAACAAGGAGACGTGGCAGGAACATTATTGACACCGTGCCATAATCAATGTCCCAGGACAACGTGGTGGTAACATAACTATGTGTGCAGCTATAAGTCAAAATGGTGTTTTTCACCATCATGCAACCCTAGGCCCATGTAACACTGCACACATTATTACATTCCTGGACACCTTACATGACATGCTCACTAATGTTCAGAGACCAGAGCAGACCAGATACGTCATCATATGGGACAATGTTAGTTTCCATAGGGCTGCTTTGGTCCGCAACTAGTTTACAGATCACCCACTCTTCACTGTACTCAACCTCCCCCCATACTCTCCATTCTTGAATCCAATTGAAGAGTTCTTCTCTGCCTGGCGCTGGAAAGTCTATGACTGCATTCCCATCAACGCATAGCCCTTTTACAGGCAATGGAGGAGGCATGTGGGGATATTGACCAGGCATCATGTCAGGCCTGGATACGGCAGAAGATATTTTCCCTGGTGCCTTGGACTAGAGGACATTGCATGTGATCCAGACCCAGAGAGGCGGCACGATGTAGACTGATTTTTATTTTATTTTATTTTCAGTGAAATTACTATTTTGTGTTTTGACTTGGAAAAAAACACTTGTGTTTGTTTTGATGTGTGTAAATAAACACCAGTACTTGAAGTTTGGATCCCTGTATGTTTACAGAACTATGACAAAAGTATGACCTCAAACTAACATAGCCTACCTTGTGCACAGAGAAAGCAAAAGTCAGATGTGTTTTTTATTCATACCATCAATGTGTAGTTGGCGCATTGTGTGCTTATTACAGTTTTTTTCAATTGCTAAGAAGCGTTTGCCAATTCTTAAAATACTTTTTCTAAACTCTTAAAGGGTTAGTTCACCCAAAAATGATAATTCTGTCAGTAATTACTCACCCTCATGTTGTTCCAACCCCGTAAGACTTTCGTTCATCTTCGGAACACAAATTAAGATATTTTTGATGAAATCCGACGGCTGCATCACTCCTCCATAGGCTTTCAGAGGGACCGAAACTCGCTGACCCAGAAAAGTTATTAAAAACATCGTTAAAATAGTCCAAGTGACTACAGTGGCTCTACATTACATTTATCATGCGACGACAATACTTTTTGTGCGGAAAAACAAAAAAAATAACGACTTTATCCAACTATTAGTGTTCTTCAATGTGGGCCTCTGACGAGAGTTCACGGGAGCGCCACGACGCATGCGCGAGAACTGAGATTACGGCGAAGATCACATAGACGAGGAAGATTACATTTCTTCCTCGTCTATGTGTTTTTGCCAGGTTAAACCCTGCCTTGTCTACATACTAGTGTTGTCAAAAATATCGATATTTCGATAAATATCGATACTGAAATATCTGAACGGTACCAATACTAATGTCCCGAAGTATCGATACTCCCATACTAGCCGAGCTGTCACTTTCACTTCTCTCCAAAGGCGCGTTGACATCACACGTGACCGCACTCGTCTCATTCGCTCTGGTTAAATAGCAAAAGTGAAGTGAATGGAAAGATGGCGAGTGCGGCGCCCTCGCAACCAGCTTTTGGTTGATAAAGAACACCGCGAGCGGGCATGTCGGAGAATAGCGCGGACACGCGTTAAAAACACACCGCGAGCGGGCATTTCGGAGAATAGCGCGGACACGCGTTAAAGGAGAACTCCGGTCAATTTTAACATTGAGCTCATTTTTTTGTACATTTGGAGTGCTGTCAATACAGAGAACAACGTCAAAAATCGGTGTTGCCTATTTACATCCTGTTTTCGGTCGAAGTCCATAGTAGTCGATTGTCGAGTTCACGCGCGTGATCATAGGTAACTAAACCTATGCGCGTGAACTCGACAATCGATTACTATGGACTTCGACCGAAAACAGGATGTAAATACAGGTATGAGCGCTGGCTGAATTATTATCATTTTTATCCATATCTTTCACATCTACTGCAGTCAGATTCACACGCGTTCACTCCGAAGGAATCACTCACAATGGCTGGGCACTTGTAATGACACATCAAGGATGTTAAGAGGCTAAAAGCAGGTTTAAATATTGCCCCATTGAAGTCAACAGGGTGCAAATTTTAAAAAGAGGATAACACGGTGTAGGCAACACCGATTTTTGTCATTGTTCTCTGTATTGACAGCACTCCAAATGTACAAAAAAATTAGCTCAATGTTAAAATTGACCGGAGTTCTCCTTTAAAAACACACCGTGAGCGGGCATGTCGGAGAATAGCGCGGACACGCGCTTCACACTGCAAGCGGGCTGCGGGCACCCAAAAGATTGTTTGGCTATCAATATCCCATCACTCATTTTTTTTAATTCTCAAAACAGACTTAACGAACAAGCTCCAGGGGGACCATTTAGCAGCATGTACCTGTATGCTACTCAGCATCAATGGGTCACCTCTTTCTGAATTCCCCTATAACTAACTGTAACTCCCCAGTAACTTCTCATTTTAACTTTTCTGAAACATTAACCAAGATGGCCTAGTATTGTTGTTATGAGTGTGTTGTCTCGTTTTTTCACTGTAATTCTTAAAGTTAATATAATCTGACTGAGGAATCTTAGAAGTAAATATTTTAACTGTGGTCAAATGTAAATTAACTTGTGCCTATTTAACTTTATTCAAAAAAATATGATTTAATTCTGCAATTTGCCTTCATTAGCGATTATCATCAATTTGATTACACAGACATAATTAAACTAAACTGAGCTAGACAATGACATCTCTGAATTCAATAATGAAATGCCTTTAACTGAAAATTGAATGTTTAATCTTATTATTATACAATACTGACACTATCCTCCAATTTGATACTGTTAAGTGCTTTGACACAATCTTGTCAAGCACTATATAAATAAATATATATATAAATATTTTTGTAAAATATACCTCATTGTCATGTTCTAGACTTGTTATATTCAGCTTTAAAAAATAAATAAATACCCCCTTAATATTGTGGCAGTTTTTTTCTCCGTGGTATCGGAAATGGTATCGAATATCGATATTTTTTAAGGTATCGTATCGAAGTTAGAAATTCTAGTATTGTGACAACACTAGTCTACCCTATTGATCAAACAGCAAAGATTTTGACACTCAGGGTGTCCACAATACGTAATACTTGTTTGGGTGAATTTCACCCCCAACAGTCAAAGGAAAATACAATCACCAACAGTTTAGCCCCAACAGACTGGAAGGAGCCAGATACCCAGGATTAAAAAAAAATTCATAAAATTGATCTGGGGTGAGATATAACCGCCGTAAAACATATTTGACAACCACTGACCAGTCAGTTTGGCACTGTAAATCAGAGACACTGTTTTCTTGACACATGGATTACCTGCCAATCATGAGTCATCAAATGGGGGTCATAAATCAAACATAAAGTATATGTTAAGACTACTTAGGACCCCAGTCAAATTTGAACATTATTTGTCATGTTCAGTGGTGCACAAAATTATTGTTTTTTAGTACCAAAATGCTTAATTTTCAGAACTTTCATTGGAGGAGAAAGTAAATTATAAGTACAAAAAAATCGTAATTACAAAATAAGAATGTGTTCATTTTATATCAGAGCTGTCAGTTGCAGTTGTTTCCTTTAATGAGGAAGAAAGTTCCAGCAGCGACTCCCAGCAGTCCCAGAGTCAGACCCACTCCACAGAACACTGCTGGACCAACACTGGGGAGAGCAACGTCCACTTCTGAAACACACAAGCACATGATGACGCATATTCCACGGAATGTAAAAGCACAAATTTCATGTTTACAGTAAAGTGACATTTTTAGAGTTTTACTTTTTACACTTTCATCCTAATTTTTCCTAGATATGGCCAATTTTTATGAAACTTTGTTTATGATTAATGTCTACAAAATCTTTCTAATAAACTTCTCAAGAAGTATTTTTTTTAGGATATGTCATGCTTGCCCTAAATTGTTTAAGTTGATGTCTGTTGTAAAATATCAGTTGATCTAATAAAAAAAAGAATTAGGGAACAATTAGAATTAATAAAAATCGTATATCTACTGAATATGAAGCAGTGCCTCACCCCATGTTTTGGTTTGAGGTTGGCCTGGAATGGATTTGTGGTTCACAGTGCAGCTGTAAATGTCTCCCTCTTCAGGCGTGAACTTCAGAGTAGAGAAGATGTTGAAGGTGCCATCATTTTTTCTGCGGTACTGGCTTATACTCGTGTCTTCTGTCACAACCTGATTGTTTTTAGTCCATGACACATTGACAGGTGGAGGGAAAAATCCAGTCACATGACAGATGAGGGTGTTCGCAACATCCTGCACCACAACAGCTTTTGAATAAATGGAAGTATCTGGGATGTCTGTGCACACACAAAAATAGAGGCTGATTTGTAGTTGGGACCTCTGTGTGCATTTTATCTTTGACCACAATAAATAAAAAAATCTTGATTATATATGGTTGTAATTTCAGCAGCTGATTTCTTTGCACATCTCCAAAAAAGTAAACTTCAGATTATTATATAGATTTAGTATCCATCATGAAAAAAATATTATAATTTTATGCAATGTGGATATCTTACCTAGTTGTTCATCCGGGAATTTGAAATTTCTAATGTCTGTGCCTAAGTTTTTTTTGCAGACCTCCATTTGACTAACACCAGTCTCATACAATCCAGGAAAGCTGAAAGGATCTGCAAAGTCAGGTGCTGTCCCTACTCCTCCTTTTCTAATGAAGTCTGAATGGAACAGTTCCTCTCCATCAAATTCAATCAAATATTCTTTCTCTGTATCAGAACATCCAGCAAATTCAACATCCCTGTGCTCAACTGAAACAGATAAAGTGGCATGTTAGACAGAATGGATTAACAGTATGGATGAATAACAAAGGATGAACTTTATCTGATGTACAATCAGTAGAGTGATAGTATTTAGAAACAAACTATTTAAAATTACATTGTTTCTCAACCCTAAAAAAGTGCTATTGAATAGATAATATATTATACTGAAGGATCTAAGGATTCTTAGTAGCAACCTTTGTGAATAGTTTCAAGAGAGCCACCGTAGATTTGTTTTATTTTCTTTTTTCAAATATCCATTCATTTCATTGCCATTTAATTATTCCATTTAATTGTATAATCATTTATTATACGTTTTTACTAATTTCACTGATTCATTCATTGATCATTAATTTTATATTATTTTCAATTACTGTTTAATCGTATGTTGTGTACTGTGTTGTCTTCACAAACAAGTCAGAGAGAGAATGTCTCAATTTCAATGCTTTAATGCCACATGATGTTGTGAAGCATTTTTCATTGCTTTGGTATAATAACACTTGAATTTGAGCTGGTCTGACAATGTTTGATTGAACATTGAACAGACACAACTAAAATTTGTTAGTCTTATGCTTTCTGCTCCACTGGCTTCCTCCGCATGCCTCTTAGGCTGATAGAAGGCTGTTGTTTAGATATCAGACAAAATAAAGTTAAGCTAATTTTGGGTATCAGACAATACTCTGCTGACAGGTTTTGGGTACCAGACAAACATCTTTTTGGGATTTTAATTTTCCTCATGATCATACTTGCTTATCTATACATTAACTTTATAAATCAGCAGATATCATTTTATTAAAAAAAATTCTGACCTTGAGTCTCAGTTCTCACAATAACAGTGAGCATAAGCAGGACACCATACATCTCCATTGTTCATTCAGAAGTGAGTAGAGCAAACACATATCAAACAGTCCTGGAGTGAATAACAGGCAGAGCTGCTGATCCCTGGTCATGTAGAAGCCCCCCAATCACAGCATCCAATCAGAAACTGAGCCCTACTCTGACATCACTGTATCTAGTTAAAATTATGTTCTATTTCAGACTTGTTTGTTTGGTTGTTAAGAAGTATGTTTATTTACTTCATCTGTATTGTATTCTGCTTTCCGTTTTGATATTTGTATTTCAAAAATCTATGAATAATATTTATTTACATGTATAAAACTATTTTCCTGCATTTATGTGAATGTGTGTGTGCGCACGTTGATTTATGTGAATGTGTGTGTGTGTGTGTGTGTGTGTATATATATAATTATTTTTAGAAACAATGTTCCATTATTTATTCATAATATTATTCACAATGCTGAAAATCTTAATTATTTGTAAATGTTTATTCTAAACCTATGTGTCTTTATACTTTTATATTTTTTTTATGCTTTTCTTTAATGCAATCCTTGATCCTTGATTTTTGAAACTTCTACATCAACTGAACACTGTTAGAAGTTGGAAATGTTGCTAAAGCGGAAAACCTCACTAAAGCAAATACTGGAATCCAATCCAGCCAGCCCTGGAGATCTCTTCAAGAACCAAATAATATTTTTGTAATGACCACTAAACTGATTTTGGCAACCAATCTGCAATCTACTCACATAATAATTTAAGTTAAAAACAATGGCATCTTACTACAAAAAATAACCTTAAAAATAAAAATAACTCTAAAAATAGAGTAACCTTATCATTTTGCACATTGTAAAATGTGAACCTTTGATACTGTAAGTTTCAAACTATCTCTGAATGTCTTGATTTTGTAGTACTGTTTTGGGAAATATAGCATTGAGAAACGTTAAATGAAAATGGTTTAAAAAAAAAAAAAGAAAGAAAAACAATGAAAAAAGTTGTGAGATGTGACAGTACTCATTGAAACATTTGTTTTCACTGATAAAGAAAGATGTATTTTAGATTGGCACTGGTTAAGTTTAGACCGGGTATTAATGTAATGAAGGTCCACTGAAGGCAAGCTTGAAGATCCCAAATGCATTTTATTCAAATAATCCAAAACAAAGGCATGGCACTCCAAACTTTAGCATAATCACAAACATGACCTTACCAACAGTAGTTACATGGACAATACTTGACCAAGATGCATGGTAAACATGAGGGCTTAAGGGTAACTAAACCCTAAACCAACTTTTTTTAGTTAATGATCTGTAAGAATGGGGTTTTATTAGTGCTGTTCATTGATTCAAGTAACTTTTTTGACATTTGGGTATAAAGTGTTTTAATTCTACAATATATGGTGTAAAATCATCTGAGTGCTGCCCTCTTCAGGTTGAACGGTGGCTACTGCAGTTGAATTTTCCTATTGGATGTTTCAGTACTGTGTGAATTAAGCAGGTTCCAGCTCACAAGCTACAAGCTACAAGCTTGGTACAAGCTAGCGTAGATTTATCTGTATTTAGTACAATGGTCAGGAGGATACGTAGTTGTAGTGTTGCTGGTTGCAACAGCACTGCTGGACTGCATAGCTTTCCAGCAGACTTGGAAATTAGGCGCCAGTGGTTGCATGCACTTGGCCTGTATCACCATGAGTTCCCGCCTAGAGCTCAAGTGTGCAACCTGCATTTTACGCGGGATTGCTTCTCCAATGCAATAGAGGTGGAAATGGGCTTCTCCACACAGCTCGTTCTGAAAAGCGACGCAGTGCAAACACTGCTCCTCCTGCATGGACTCCACCACCGCAGCGGCGTCTTAATGTGAGTGATCATATTTTAATCACAATTTATGGTTTGGCTAAAGTTAATCCTCTGGGGTCGACAAACGCGCCGGCGCATTTTGCTGGATTTTTTCACATAGCGGCAAAATATGAATATACCTACAGAGAGCGTGCACTATAGAGCTGGTAAGTCCCGCCCATCCGTAAAACCCCACTGGACCTCTAGGTTGAAAAATCGTCAATGCAAGTGAATGTGAGAAAATAATTATTTTCTGGTCCCGTTTGAATTGTGCCATGAATGTGAACATATGTTGTCTGTGAATTTTTTATATAATTTTTCATGTTACGAGTTGGACAGTATTGTATGATTCTTTGGCTAGCAGTTGTGGAAAAGACTACATGTCGCCTATGTGACGTCACCCCATAACACATTTTCACTCCACTTGTCAAATCACGGTGCTAATGCTGCGATAATCTATGGAGACAAATCGAGATGCCTGTGTGTTTTGTACCCAAATGTCACCATTCAAAACCAAATGGGCTGTTCTTTCTTCAGATTCCCGTCGAAAGCAGCGAAGAGTTGTAGTCCACAAAGTGCTCTCACACAAAGTCTAACCGTATCAAACTTCTACCCGCTAAATTGTAGCATTCTTCACACGAAACATTATATTAAAAATTCACAAACAACATATGTTCACATTCATGGCAAAATTCAAACGGGACCAGAAAATAATTATTTTCTCACATTCACTTGCATTGATGATTTTTCAACCTAGAGGTCCAGTGGGGTTTTACGGATGGGTGGGACTTACCAGCTCTATTGACATCAACTCGATAAAACTCATCAGATTCATGTACTTTACGTCGTCTTGCGACCCTGTGAGTCACTCTCCATTTTAGAGTCTGACAGTGTGTCTCAGGTGCATGCCCTCCCGCTCAGCCCCGCCCTCGTTTCGTCCCCTCTATCTCCGCTGGGGTCTGCCCACTTTTCTAGCATTTTTCAAATATTGCCAGTGGGTGGAGTCAGGCTCTGACCAGGGGTTTAGTTACCCTTTAAATAGACAGACTACTAATGACAAGACAAGGGACAGCTGTGCACAATCAAGACAATAAACCAATAATAACTTGACAACATAAAACACATGACAGGATCATCTGACTATAACATGGCATAAACAAGGGAAGCACATGGCAAACAGGAACATGAATTACATGGAACATGAATTACATCACAAGGACATGAACCTGACAAAAAAAAAAAAACCTACCTGTGACAATTAAGATGTGTTTTACTATAAACATCGCTTTATAGCCCTTAACTTCTACATTTAAATGTGGTGCTGCTGTCAGCACAATATTAAGTGTGTGGTGCTTAAAAACACACACAGCAATGTATAAAGCTGACTAACTATAGCGTTCAAGGACATTTATTTATTTATTTATTTTTATTCTACAATCCATCTCTGTATAGGGAGATGGAACGTGGATTTGATGCAGATCACTCACCAAGTAAGAACTGATTTTCCTGCTAAAACAAAACGCACCCTGCAATAAAGCCATAAAATGCACCCTGGACAGGAGATAGCAAAGACAACCTTGTCCTGCCCAAACTTATCTCCTTGTCACCTTGTTTTGACTTCAACTCATCCCCTCTTTCCCTCTTCAAGACACTGAAAGTTCATTAGAATGTCTATATTTCACATATGGTGTATCTTGTGAATATGTTGTTTTTTCCTTTTCATGTTTGGTATCATTTTAAGTGTCTCAGTGCGATTGGTAAAATGGTCTTAATTTCATTGCAGTCATTGGTTTAATGAGAACGGTTGAGAAACTAGGAGAATCCTGTTTCTCCTCTCTGGCTGATATCTCTTTAAGATATCTCAAGAAACCAGGTGCTACCCCCCTGGGGTAAATGGATTGGCCCAAACAACTCTAAACAATATTTGTATAACCCTTTTTGTTCTGGTCGTGGTATTTAAGGTGAGGTGTCAGAGCAGTCTTTGGGACCCTTTACCAGGAGACTCCCCCATACAGTGCTGTTTCAGTGTTGTCCTATTGGAAAGCCCTGACACATCACTGTGTGTCTCTGTCAGGAATACATTGCTTACTTTTAGAGTCATCTTTGAGTAAATGATGTCATGTATTTATTATTTCTGAATTGGCTTTTAATTATTTACTTCTGTAATTGGCATGATACAATTTTTCCTGACAAATAAATGTTACATCTTGATTTATTCTGAAGTTTTCTGAAATCATTATTTTAGTAGATTATGAGGAGGCTGGTGCTACTGCAGCTCTGTGTCCAGGATAGGTCAAACTAAAGGGCATATGAATGGAGCATTAGGCACGTCATCTGAAGACCTTTTGATTTCTGTCTATCACTGACTTGGCAAGTTGTACGGAAGTGGCTAAATAAACTACACTTTTTTGTGTGCGTGAGCAGTAGGCAACCGACTTAAGAGGTATTAGCAAACCCTGCACCCTCTGACCAAGATCAGACTGGCAAGGCTGTGTCCGTGAGATCCACGTAAACCCGGGTCGTGTGACTCTGTGCGGCATCGGGTCTGTTAGTGAATTAATAATTGAAATTATGAGATGCCCAAAATAATCAAAGATCTAAATTAATTCATAATCATTTTCTGATTATTTTCTAATCAGAAACACAATCTAAATTTGATTAGGGTAGAGTGGGGGAAAACGCCCCCCCCCACTAAAATAACCACTAAAAGTGTTCAAGATACATTTTTACTGTTGCTATGCACTACGCTGATAACGGGGATATACAAATCTCTATGGAGAAGCTGACACCAGCGACATATTTGAAGAGAAGAGGATTACATGGTAAATGCTATAATTTTCAGATATTTGTAAACAAGTGTTTAAGAGAATATTGTTCTGCAGGATATCACAGTGATGTATGATAGATGAATAGTGAAGTCTGTAGTTTGAGATCATATGCTATTTATAAGGAATATAATTATATTTAAAAAAAAGTTTTTTTTTTTTTTTTAAGTCATAGCTTGAGGGGTAAAACGCCTGGGGGCATAGTTTCTCTCTATCATAATTACTATAATAAAATATTTCTGTCTATCAAATCCTTTGTTTTACACTTAATGCAGTATAACTAGGTGGTAAAATCAAAATATTTGAACAAAACATGAAAAAATTACCTCAAGTGAGCATTAACTAGCTAGCTTGCTAGCAAAGCTCACTGATGGAAGGTAGTTAAATTTGGCTATTTTGGACATTGCAGAAATAAATATTAATATATATACATGTTGATACATTACTTGCCTTTTACTTTTAGAGATTAAAAACTATTGTCTGTTAATTTTGCTGTTGATCTATGAAGCAAACTGGTTGGTAAGAAAGGGGGCATTTTACCCCACCTTGGGGGGCGTTTTACCCCACCGCTGGGGCAAAACGCCCCCTTTGTACAAAAATATTTTTCAGTGAAAATACTAATTAATTATGAAGGCTGAGCAATTTTAATATTTGGTGAGTAACTCCTGCCATAGTCACTCAAAACCGGGATGGCAATTCTAGTCACATTTATGTTTTGTTTCACTGTAATGTCACATTTTCCTTAAAGGGACACTCCACCCATTTGCATTAAGCTTTGCATTGTTAGAAACCCAGTCATACTATTGAATGGTCGTGCAACACTCTCTCATTTTCCCCTGAGACGGGAGAAATCCGTTATTTACCTCTTACACTTCCTCCTACAATGACACAAAAATCGTCATTTTGCGTCATTGTAGGAGGAAGTGTAAGAGGGGGGGATTTCTGTTGAGACTACAAGCACAAGTTCCTCATCTTTCCCAGGGGGCGGGACCCGCTCACGCTACAGACCTATTACAGATCAGTGGGTGGGACTTTACTCTCTGAAACTGAAAGCAATATCCTCCATCTTGTTTGAAGCTAAGCTAACAAGCGCTGTGGAGACAGATGTAAAGTTATGACAATAGCGGAGGAGAGTGCTCAATATGATATAGAAGAAGATGATTTCGGAAGTCTGATGCTTGAATCAGGTGTTTGTGGCTACCTTTACAAGCCGCATTATAGCGAAGCGCAGCCGAGGCAGAAGACCTGCCTGCCGCAGACGAGGAGCCCGGACTGACTCGAGTTAGGGCGGACTGGTGGCGCCGGTGATCTCACTATGCATCTACGAACCGCTACGAACACAGAGATAGAGTCCGTCTGCTGCAAAGAATTTCAACGATGACAATTTCTCCTGGACAAAATCTCTGAATCAGACGAGGACACGGACGTTTGTGTTGAGAACTATCCTAGTTTCACACCTCATATGTTCTGACTGAACATCCAGGTACCATGCAATAATTCACCTTTTCGAAAGAAATACAAACGAGGAGTAATGCACTAATGAGTTCGCCAACTAACTAGACATTTTGTGTGAATGTGAAATGAATTTCAAGCTCTGGTGGTAGCTAACCTTGTAGACGGAAGAGTGATTTCTCTTATAGGCAGATATGCGCTTTCTGGATTAGTGGGAGTGGCTTGCGGAGCTGTGCAATGTGGTGCATTGTGGGAGTTGTTGTCTTTCATACAAATGCGTCCTGAAGTTATTTTTTGTCTTTCCGCGGTCACGAAGGCACCAAATTCAAAATTTATTTTACATTTCGACTACATATATGACCCACTTTAAATAAAAATGTTCAAATGGGTGGAATGCCCCTTTAAGGGGGGCGTTTTCCCCCACTCTACCCTATCATTTGAAATTGGAGTCAGATTACGCATAGAGCTAAAGTAATACTAAAACTAAAATCCAATAAATTAAGTGAACTTCACTGGAGCGCTGAAAAGACATACGCGCATTATACCTTCGCCTGGCCGCTGGATTCCGTCTTTGGGCCAACGGATGGTCCTTGCACCAACATGAATCAAGCACAAGGAATTGTAAAAGAGGCTTTTTTTTTTTTTTGCTCAACAGCCCCTTTTAACTTTATGCATTCATTAACTGATAAAGTACATCACAATAATAAAACTATGCTTCTAAAACATCTCTCTATGTGCTTGTATAAGGTTCCCATATGAAAAAAACCCTGCATGGTTCATATACAGCAACCATATATCTTCCTTACTTAAATCGGCCAGAATTACCTTCTGTGCTTTATGTAAGCCCAATACATGTCCTATACAAAATCAGACCGATTATGGCCACTTTCATACTAAATAGCACACTTTTCATTTTCATTTAAAATGAAAACTATTGATATGCGAAATTTGCAATGGTATCTTGTAGAATACACTCTAATAAATCATTTTGTAATTAAAATGTGTGCTTGTGTGTGTAGTTTAAATGTTGTGTTTCATCTAAGGTTGATTATACAGTATATAACCATGATTGACTATAGGCATAGATAAGGACAAGATAAGAGCAAGAGCATGAGTGAAGTACAGCCTTATACTGATTCGTAAACTGCACTGTGTTTTATACAAGTCCATGCTGGACATTATTAAATTAGCATTATTTTCCCATGTTTTTACATCATGAAAAATATATATATGACTTTAGTTGTATGTAGGACATATATGACATATATGATTGAAAATACATTAATATTATGGAATTTATATATGTGGTTTTTGCAGCATATATGTCCCTTGCTATATTCTGTTGGAACATATAAGAATCACAGGTGTTTTTAGCAAACTTTTTCAATATGGGTTATACATTTACAGACCTTATTAAACAGCAGATGGCAACAATTTCATCTTGTCATTACAACTTTAATTATTGGACCTACTGGAACTGTAAAAAATAGACATCATCCACAACAATTCTCCCCTCATTTAGAATGAAAGCCCCTGATAAGTCATGTCTCAGTTAAAACAGGCCTACATCCGAATAAAAAACAGGTAAAGTGTTCATTTCTTCTTCACTGGAATACTATAAAATGCTCTAAAGAATTATTTAATGAATAGGAAAAATATATAAACGTCCAAGAACATTTAAAAATAAACAATATATTTTATACTTTTTATTGGTCAGTTTTTGCAGTAAATACCTGTGACTATATTTTTATCTGCCCGTTTCATGTTCTATAGTCTTGAGAAATTTTAGGGAAGAGGTGGGGTTAGGTTTTCAAAAATATCTATGAAGCTATAAACATATATCTAAATCATTTCTACTAATAAATGCAAAGAATTAAATGTATCTTGAACTGACAGATAAGGCAAGCAGTTAAAAGCAACAGTTTCTAGTTTGTCAATATAGTGACTCCTAGGGTACATTTAGCATCTTAATAGTGACGCACGCATTGGCCTTCAAAATATTGCTTAAATATATTTAGGGGCCATATGACACTATAATTTAGTGAAACCTTTTCAGATAAGATGTGCCATGTTTTGACCTCTGTCAACAGTAATTTGCAAGTCACATACCAGTCAGAGGCAGGGCCATGCATGCACAGACATTTTTAGTAGGCGGCTGCATATATGGAAGAAAAAAAAAAGATATAAGCTAGTCAGACCAGTCTGAAGGTAGCTGAGTTTGGTAAAGCATTACAGTTCTAGGTGGAGTCAATTTCTCATAATAATAATAATAATAATAAATAATAATAGTGTTTAAATATGCTGGCTTTCTCAAGCCAACATAATAAAGAAAAATCAGAGAAACATCGACCAATTCAGTATGTAATAAAATTGTATTAGTTTACGTTCACTGATTCTAGCTCCTCTCTTTTCTGTCTCTTTCTTTTCATGTGAACTGAGTAGGCTACACTTGCTTACATATAAACTTTATTTCTATTCAAAATATTTATATTCTATTTAAAAATTATTTATACGAGACTCAAAGATCCGAGTCAGTAAAATGATCCGAACTTCCCACTACTAAATCTAAAAGATTAATGGTCTGCCGTCGACTAATGAAAACCGGCAAGCTCGAAGGGTGGCACCAGCCATGCATTTGAAAATCTCACTGCACGCAATTGGATAACACTACGACCAATCACAACAAGTTATCGCTTAGCTACCAGTGAAGCTAACAATAGGTTACTTGCGTAACCCCGGTTCTCTGATAGCATTAAGTGAGGTGTCTCACTATGGGATACGCCCCTTCCGCGGATTCCACAGAAGTCCTATTACATTACGCCAGCCCCGATTGGCTGGCAGACATGACGTAGTGTCTAGGCGTGGCTACCCCACCCCTCAGTATAAGAGGAGCAGCACTACGTCATTACGACATTCAAAACAAGCACACCTCTTCCTCGCTTCACAGCAAGGAGGGTGATCTGGTGAGACACCTCACTTAAAGGGTCATTTCACCCATGGGAACATTGATCTTTATTGAAAGTGGGTCATATATGTAGTCGAAATGTAAAATAAATTTTGAATTTGGTGCCTTTGTGACCGAGAAAAGACAAAAAATAACTTCAGGGCGCATTTGTATGAAAGACAACAACTCCCACAATGCACCACATTGCACAGCTCCGCAAGCCACTCCCACTAATCCAGAAAGCGCATATCTGCCTATAAGAGAAATCACTCTTCCGTCTACAAGGTTAGCTACCACCAGAGCTTGAAATTCATTTCACATTCACACAAAATGTCTAGTTAGTTGGCGAACTCATTAGTGCATTACTCCTCGTTTGTATTTCTTTCGAAACGGTGAATTATTGCATGGTACCTGGATGTTCAGTCAGAACATATGCGGTGCGAAACTAGGATAGTTCTCAACACAAACGTCCGTGTCCTCGTCTGATTCAGAGATTTCGTCCAGGAGAAATTGTCATCGTTTAAATTATTTGCAGCAGACGGACTCTATCTCTGTGTTCATAGCGGTTCGTAGTTGCATAGTGAGATCACCGGCGCCACCAGTCCGCCCTAACCCGAGCCAGTCCGGGCTCCTCGTCCGCAGCAGGCAGGTCTTCTGCCTCGGCGGCTCTTCGCTATAATGCGGCTTGTAAAGGTAGCCACAAACACCTGATTCAAGCATCAGACTTCCGAAATCCTCTTCCTCTAGTCTATATCATATTGAGCACTCTCCTCCGCTATTGTCATAACTTTATATCTGTCTCCACAGCGCCTGTTAGCTTAGCTTCAAACAAGATGGAGGATATTGCTTTCAGTTTCAGAGAGTAAAGTACCACCCACTGATCTGTAATAGGTCTGTAGCGTGAGCGGGTCCCGCCCCCTGGGAAAGATGAGGAACTAGTGCTTGTAGTCTCAACAGAAATCCCCCCCTCTTACACTTCCTCCTACAATGACGCAAAATGACGATTTTTGCGTCATTGTAGGAGGAAGTGTAAGAGGTAAATAAAGGATTTCTCCCGTCTCAGGGGAAAATGAGAGAGTGTTGCACGACCATTCAATAGTATGACTGGGTTTCGAACAATGCAAAGCTTAATGCAAATGGGTGAAGTGTCCCTTT
Organism: Rutilus rutilus; assembly: GCF_951802725.1. Classification (NCBI taxonomy): domain Eukaryota; kingdom Metazoa; phylum Chordata; class Actinopteri; order Cypriniformes; family Leuciscidae; genus Rutilus; species Rutilus rutilus. The sequence continues at coordinate 12,844,491 of NC_140232.1, read as the reverse complement.
AATGCTATCAGAGAACCGGGGTTACGCAAGTAACCTATTGTTCTCTTTCAAGCATACGTTTCGGTGTCTCACTATGGGACATACTAACTCCCGTATTGCCAGATAGCCTGCCTCGAAGTCTCCTGCCAACCACAGCACCACCTCTAGGGCTGGATGAGTCCCAATCATGACTCAACTCCAACACTCAATACTGCATGTGCTAAAGTTTGAGCTGTAACATCCAGTTTATAGAACCTTGCAAAACATATGCGGTGAGGACCAGCTCGCCGCTTTACAAATATCCTGCATCGTGACTCCTTTAAAGAAAGCCCACGAAGTTGACATTCCCCGTGTTGAATGTGCACGTAAACCAGTCGGGGGCGCATGACCCTTACTGGAATATGCCAACGAAATCGCCTCCACTATCCAGTGTGACAAATGCTGCTTAGTAATCGGCTTCCCCATTCTTGGTTTCATCCAAGATACAAACAGCTGATCACTCTCCCTGAACCCTCTGGTTCTTTCCGTGTAAATGCGTAAAGCACGCACAGGGCACAACTCATTTAGCTTTTGCTGTCTCTGTGAAGCAAAAGGTGGTGGGTAGAAAGCTTTTAGCTCAAAAGGAGTGACAGAATCAACTACTTTGGGTATAAATGCAGGATTGGGCTTCAGAACTACCCCTGCATCCCCGGGCATGAACTGCATACATGCTGAATGCACCGAGAGCGCATGAATCTCACTTACGCATTTCGCTGAGGCCAAAGCTAATAGCAGCGCCGTCTTAAACGACATTATTTTAAAATCAATCTTGTCCAGTGGCTCAAACGGGGACATTGAGAGCGCATCAAGTACCAGTGCTAAATCCCATGAAGGGGAAAGCGGTTTTGAAACTGGCAAAACGCGACGCGCGCCCTTCATGAACCTGCACACTAAAGGATGCTGCCCAACGGTTTTACTATCAAAACCTATGTGACAAGCAGAAATAGCGGCCAGATACACCTTAACGGTTGAAAACGCTTTCCCTTGGTCTATCAAATCCTGTAGAAATGATAGAACTATTGCCACTGAGCACTGAAAAGGAATCTCATTCTTAGCCGCGCACCAGCGCTCAAACACGCCCCATTTGCAGTCATAGAGAGACCTAGTCGACGAAGCTCTAGCATTCTGTATAGTTCTGATGACATTGTCAGACAGACCGGTTGTATTCAGATTTAACCACTCACAGGCCAGGCCCATAGTGCTAAGCGTTCTGGCTGGGGATGAAAGATTTCCCCCCCCTGCCTGTGACAGTAGATTCCTGCGTAACGGGAGAGACCACGGGTCTTTGTACAGCATACGTATGATCTCCACAAAATCAGTTTGCATGCCAGCATGTGTAAGGGAAGTGATCTTAGGCCTCCCTGCCGATTTATATATGCCACAACTGTAGTGTTGTCCGTTCTCACAAGAACATGATGTCCTTTCAGAAAAGGAAGAAAATGCTTCAACGTTAGAAACACGGCCAGCATTTCCAGATAGTTTATGTGAAGATCGGTCAGATAGAGTTTTCTGCGCATGCGTCGCGACTGAGTGCGTTGTTGTGTTTGGAGCTCCGTCGAATTAATTCAGAAACCTTGTTTTTCTTCTTTACACTCTTTTACAAACGAACTTTTTCATTTTTATAGCGTGTGAACATATCTGGAATACTATTCTCCTTAAAAAACAATCGGATTGCTCTGATATCGCTACATATATCCAACCTTTCGAACTTCCGCTACTAGCCTTAGCCCGCTAGCATTACACGCGTGGTCGCGCCTATCGATCGACTTATTTACACCCGTATCACTGAAAGCTATAATTCGCCATTATAGCACATCTGCTATAATGGCGAATATAACGGATGTGTGTCTAACGTTACCTTTGAGTGCAGGTGAGGACACCTTCGAGCTGCATTCTGTGCAGTTAGAGCTGGAATCCGTGGAGAAGCAGATCCGCGACCTACTAGAGAGACAGGCCGAGCTACGAGATCGACGTTTCGCGCTTGAAACATCACGCGCCGATGCTCAAAAGTCAGTGGTTAGTGCTAACCTTTTGACTCCGACCTCGTCTACTCCATGTGTTTCTCTGCCCAGGATGCGATCATCCCTGGTTTCATTCACTCCGGCACCGACACAACAACATGGACCCTGGATGATTCCACAGCGGAAGACGCGGGCCAGGACCAGAGCTAGGACCTCTCCGCCCCTCCCGGCCTTCGAGATCTCCACCCAGAACCGCTTCTCCCCTCTACGCGAGACGGAATGCGACGCTGTGATCATCGGCAGTTCCATCGTCCGGCATGTCCGTGCTACCATAGGTAAAGGTAAGGTTCGCACTCACTGCTTTCCTGGTGCTCGTGTTCTCGATGTCGCTGCACAGGTTCCCGGGATTCTGAACGGTGACGAGCCCGTCGGAGCTGTCGTGCTGCACGCGGGAACGAACGACATCAGGCTACGGCAGTCGGAGGTTCTGAAGAAGGACTACAGGAGCCTGATCGAGACGGTACGCAGCACATCGCCTGAAACAACGATCATCGTGTCTGGACCGCTTCCCACCTACCGACTAGGACACGAAAGGTTCAGTAGATTATTTGCTCTAAATGAATGGTTAATGTCATGGTGTAATGAACAGAGACTGCTCTTTGTAAATAATTGGAATCTTTTCTGGGAGCGACCTAGGCTCTTCCGTGCTGATGGCCTTCACCCCAGCAGAATCGGAGCGGCTATTCTGTCGGACAACATCTCCAAGACGCTACACACCATATGACTAGTAAGTCAAAGTCCAAATCACACTCTTTGCTGTCCAAACTTAATTGATATAAGTACCAATGTAAAACATTATATTGAAACTGTGTCTATTCCTCGTTTAGTGAGATCAAATAATAAATCTACTGCAGGATCTAAGAAAAATCTAATTGTGATTAAACCAGAAAATCTCAATATTAGTGAACAAAAACAATTTATAAAGCTAGGTCTTTTAAACATCAGATCGCTTACACCTAAGGCGGTTATTGTAAATGAAATGGTCACAGATAATAGTTTCGATGTACTTTGCCTTACTGAAACCTGGCTTAAACCAAATGATTATTTCGGTCTTAATGAGTCTACTCCTCCTGGATACTGTTACAAGCATGAGCCCCGTCTGATTGGTCGTGGCGGTGGTGTTGCTATAATCTATAAAGATATTCTTACTGTTACTCAGAAAACAGGTCACAGGTTTAATTCGTTTGAAGTACTTGTGCTAAATGTTACTCTCTTAGATGTAAGAAAGAAATCCATATTATCTCTAGCCTTGGCTACCGTATATAGACCGCCTGGGCCTTACGCTGATTTCCTAAAAGAGTTTGCAGACTTTCTCTCAGATCTTTTGGTCAATGTCGATAAAGCATTAATTGTTGGAGATTTTAACATACACGTAGATAATTCAAATGATGCTTTAGGGGCTGCGTTTACAGATTTATTAAACTCCTTTGGGGTCAAGCAAAACGTAACTGGTCCCACTCATCGTCTTAATCATACGCTAGATTTAATTATATCACATGGAGCCGATCCAACCGATATAGATATTATACCGCAAAGTGATGAAGTCACTGACCATTACATGGTCACTTGCATACTACGTACCGCTGAAATTTGTCATGTTGCGCCGCGTTATCGACCAGGCAGAACAATCCTTCCAACAACTACAGATCATTTCTCAAATAGCTTACCTGATCTGTCTCAGCTGCTCAGTGAACCCAAACAAACAGATGAACTAGAGGAAATGACTAGCACTATGAGCACCATTTTCTCTAGTACATTAGACATCGTTGCACCAATTAGATTAAAAAAGGTTAGAGAGAAAACTAAAGCACCATGGTACAACAGTGTTACGCATGTTCTAAAGAGAGAAACTCGTAATTTAGAGCGTAAATGGAAACAAACTAATCTAGAGGTCTTTAGAATCGCATGGAAAGACAGTATGTCACGTTATAAAAAGGCCCTAAAAGCAGCCAGGGCTGAGCATCTCCGCAAACTAATAGAAAACAACCAAAACAATCCAAGGTTTTTATTTAACACCGTCGCTAGACTAACAAATAAACAGACGTTACCGGAGCAAAATATTCTGTCACAGTGTAGTAGTAATGATTTTATGAATTTCTTCACTGAGAAAATAGAAAGCATCAGAAACACAATTGTAAATGTACAATCTTTAATGGTGTCTTATGATTCAGCCTCAATTATCACCCCGCAAGAACAATTACAGCGCTTTGCAACTATAGGACAGGAAGAGTTAAATAAACTTATCATTGCATCTAAACCAACAACGTGTTTATTAGATCCAATACCAACTAAACTACTGAAACAAGTGTTACCTGTAGTGGAAGAGCCTCTTCTCAATATTATTAACTCGTCTTTATCCTTAGGTCATGTTCCAAGAATATTCAAGTTGGCAGTTATAAAACCTCTTATTAAGAAACCACAATTAGATCATAATAACCTAGCAAATTACAGACCCATTTCAAATCTTCCATTTATGTCTAAAATATTAGAAAAAGTTGTGTCCGCTCAACTGTGCTCTTTCTTGCAAGAAAATGATATCTATGAAAAGTTTCAGTCAGGATTCAGACCGCACCATAGCACAGAAACTGCGCTCGTTAAAATCACAAATGATTTACTTTTAGCTTCTGACCAAGGCTGTATCTCAATACTAGTTTTACTTGATCTTAGTGCTGCGTTCGATACTATAGATCACACAATACTCTTAGACCGACTACAAAACTACACTGGTGTTCAGGGACAGGCATTAAACTGGTTTAGATCGTACTTATCAGACCGTTACCATTTTGTCTGCGTAAATGGGGAAAAATCGAAGATAACGTCAGTAAACTACGGTGTACCGCAAGGATCTGTGTTAGGCCCTCTGCTATTCTCAATATATATGCTGCCACTTGGTAATATTATAAGAAAACATGGAATTAATTTCCACTGTTATGCTGATGACACTCAATTATATATTTCATCACGACCAGATGAAAACGCTAAATTATCTAAATTAACAGAGTGTGTTAAAGATATAAAATACTGGATGACATGTAATTTTCTGCTATTAAATTCAGATAAAACGGAGGTATTACTTATTAGTCCAAAAAACTGCCCACAAAACCTCTTACAATACAACTTTAATTTAGAAGGGTGTCCTGTTACTTTATCCTCTACAGTAAAAGACCTGGGTGTTATATTAGACCGCAACTTGTCTTTTGAAAATCATATTTCATATGTTACAAGAACAGCCTTTTTCCACCTTAGAAACATTGCTAAGCTACGTAACATGCTATCTGTTTCTGATGCAGAAAAGTTAGTTCATGCATTCATGACCTCGAGACTAGATTACTGTAATGCTTTATTAGCTGGTTGTCCTGCATCCTCAATAAACAAGCTACAGTTAGTCCAAAATGCCGCCGCTAGAGTTCTTACTAGATCAAGAAAATACGATCATATAACACCAATTCTGTCGTCTCTACATTGGTTACCTATAAAGTTCCGTATCAATTACAAAGTATTGCTACTGACCTATAAAGCCCTAAATGGTTTAGCTCCCGTGTATTTAACGGAACTTCTATCGCCCTACAATCCATCGCGCTCTTTAAGATCACTAAATTCGAGGCTTCTGGTCATTCCTAGGATATCTAAGTCCACTACAGGAGGGAGAGCTTTTTCACATTTAGCTCCTAAACTGTGGAATGGCCTTCCTGATATTGTTCGAGGCTCAGACTCGCTGTCCCAGTTTAAAACTAGATTAAAGACGCATCTCTTCAGCCAGGCATTCACATAATACTTACATTTTATACTACAGTTGAGACGACTCGACGCGGGCGATGTTTATGCCCTAAATCAATACATGATTAACTAACTGTATTTCTCTATGTACATTTCTGAAATGCACTTTCTGTAAAGCTGCTTTGAAACAATATGTATTGTGAAAAGCGCTATACAAATAAATTTGAATTGAATTGAATTGAATTGAAATGATGACCCCATCTTCCATTCACCATCCTGCCCTCGTGAATGCCCCCCCATCCGGACAACGACGCGTCTGTCGTTATTACTTTTCTGGTTTGAACCACACCCATAGGTACCCCCTGAACCAAGAAGGTTGGGTATCTCCACTGGCGCAGTGCAAAGACCGCCTCTGACGTCACTCTCACTCTCCTCCGGGAGTGCCTTAATGGGTCCAGCCTCAGAGACGCTACCCAGCGCTGAAATTCCCTCATGAAAAGTCTGCCTAAAGAAATAACCATTAGGGCTGAGGCCATCAGACCCAATAATCTGAGGCATGTGCGGAAGGAAACAGTTTTCCCCCTCTGAAACTCGGCCAGGCATCGGGTGAATTTCCCCACCCTGTCCTCTGACAGTCGCGCTCTGAATGTCACCGAGTCCAGTGACAGCCCCAGATATGTTATAGACTGTGCGGGAGTCAAAACACTCTTTTCGGTGTTTAACTCTAAGCCCAGTTTCTGAATGTGTTCCAGAAGCATAATTGTGTGATTTTTCGCTTCTTGCTCTGACTGAGCTGTCACCAACCAATCGTCTATGTAGGTAGCGAGACGAACGCCCTTTTCCCTGAGCGGGGTCAGGGCCGCTTCTGTACATTTTATAAATACTCTCGGGCTGAGAGACATGCCAAATGGTAAGACCAGGTATTCGTATTACTCCCAGGAAAGCAAACCTCAGGAATTTCCTGTGGGGTGGGTACATGGGCGTCAGTTTGGTTTGAAATGTGCTGGGGACAGAGACGCATTCGGAAGTGCATTTTCAGAAGTGCTGGGTACAATGACGCATTCATTTTTTTTCTCTCTTTCGCGCAGGTTATGTTTTGGAAGACGATGTCCTGTAGCTCAGGCACGGCCCCAGTTTTCAACAGGCCCACCCCCCCCAAAAAAAAAAAAAAAAAAAAAAAAAAACTTTTACTATATTCTAATTTTGTCAATAATTATAAAAAAAATCGCCAATGAGCTCATTTGTGCTAAAATAGTGTTTAGTTTTAAAAAACATTTTAAAAAGCTGGTTATATTTTGATGTTTCTGCGCAAGTTCAGCAGACAGTGAGTTTCGGGTTTGTTCCGAATCCGATCAGAGCTCGTGAGTGGAGAGCGCATTTCTGAATATTCCGCTCCGCTCGTCCACTTCGTAAAAGTAATGATTATGAATGATTGTTAATAGGCTATATCTTCATAGAGATATAATTAAACAAAAACTAGTCAAAACACATCTAACAGAACATAGCCTAAGTTGTTTATTTTTTACACCTTGTGTTTTTATTTTGTTTAATTAACGAAATGTCAATCTTCGTGTTTATAACAGAAGATACAATACAATACAAAAATCTTCAAGATGTATAACGGATTGTCACCTTATAAACAGTCCATTTTTTAATGGAATAATACACCCTTATAATAAAGAAAAAGCTTCAGTGATAAAGAATATGAACGCAATGCATTTAATTATACATTAAGCGTTTTCCTTTCGTAGAAACCCTTTATTATAAGGAAAATAGGTGGCTCTTAACGTGTCTTTCTATGGGAGGATGGCATAGCGGTGCATAGCAAATATTCAATGCATTCAATGAAAATATGCAATGGTATTCAATGCAAAACAAATAAAATAAATAAATTATTGTGGCATTAATTAGCCCATAAACAATATTTATTTTAAAGCCTAAACGAATTTGTTTAAAGAAAAACACCAGCGTTGGGCGTTTGTCTGTATAGGCTAAGTGTTTCAGCCGCCCTTTTCAAACTGGCGCAATAAAATGCAACAGAATTTGATTAGTTAAACATGAAGAGGATTATCCGTCTGGCATGGCCGCTCGCTCTAACGTTAACCTAAATAAATGTTTGCTATTAGGAAGCGCATATCCAAGTGTTTGTGCGGAGTATGGAGCGCGCACTATAGCCTATGTGGATGGAGGCGCCGGTGCCATCACTCGCATTTTCCTATCAACAGTGGAAACAACTTAAAATACTCCATTTCTGGTCATACAGAATATAATAATACATCAGTCGCAACTACTTTTATTTGTGTAAACTCACAACAACAAGAAAACGGTGTGCCTTTGTAAAATAAAATAAAACGAAGGTGCCTTTGTAAAATAAAAGAAAACGAACAGGGCGCGCTTTCATGATCTCTGTGAATTGGAGCGCGCCTCAAAAATGAACTGACAAACAGTGTATAGACAAGCCTCACAGACATGAGAAATATAACTATAAAGTTACTAAAAAAATGTCCACCAACGAAAAAAAATCCAATCGAAAGCAAATACGGTAGCTACCATCTGATTATGTAATCCTGTCCGTATGAAAGGCGCATCTAGGCTACATTACAGCGGAGATGTGGAGATAAGTATGCAGGCAGCCTACACTGATTTAGAAAAGACTAGTTCATTAATAAACAATTAAAATGCATAGTTATTTTAAAACGACATAAGATCTCGTTAGTAGACATAATTGAGGTGAAAAAATAATATGTATGTGGCAGCAATGCGTCACGTATGATTCTGCTATATTTACTTTTTATAGCTATATTAAATCCATTGGTTCATGAAACATTGATTAAAATTAAGATATAATTAATACAAAACGAAATTCACTTTAAAGAAAGGCAGCTGTTCTGTTTGAGGTCTCTGTGAAAGTTTTAAAGCATAAAAGTCTTTTAGTGCCGCTTTCAGAGCGCTCTGGTCCGTAACCTAAACTGACACGTTGTTTTTTCCCTCATAAATGCGAACACGGAAAATAAAATAAAATTAATATTATAATGTTTTTTTTGTTGGGTCAGACAATGATTACCAAATTTCTCTCTCATATTGCTCCTCACAACCACTGAAAACGGTCAAAAAAATCGAACCAAAAGTCAAATTAATATGGACGGAAGTTAAAAGTGGTGGGTACAAAATGACTCATGACGAAATCTGGGGGGTACGCGTCCCCCCCGTCCCCCCCGAAATCGACGCCTATGGGTGGGTATATGTTTATGTGAAAGTATGCGTCTTTCAGGTCGATCGATGTGAACCAATCGCCCGGGCGCACCAGATTTAGGAGTGTGGCATGAGTGAGCATTCTGAACTTGTACTTCCTTAGGTATTTGTTCAGCGCACGCAGATCTAATATGGGACGAAGGGCACGAGTTCCTTTCTTTGGGACTAGAAAGTACCTCGAGTAAAACCCACTGCGGCTTTCCTCAGGTGGAACCACTCGTATCGCCCTTTTCTTCAACAGGGAGTAGATTTCGTCCTGAAGAACATGCTTTAATTCTCCCCGCACCTGAGAATTAATTATCCCTTTGAAATGCGGGGGGGATTTGGCAAACTGCAGCCTGTACCCGAATTGTATTGTCTTTAATACCCAGCGGGACTGTGTGCACTCTCGCCAATTGTCTATTTGCAGCGTTCTGGCGCCATCGTGTGGCTGAGTTATGAACGAGTTTGTGGTCTGTACTGCGCATGCGTATACACTTAGTGTTTGGACAGAGTCTGAGTGGCTCATCACCTCTAAGGGCTCGAACGCTCCCCGAGGTGATGTTATAATGTGTTCTGTGAACATGTTTTGCAACATTTTTTGGGGAAATGTGTTTGGGCGGGCCGTAACCTGCGCGAAGGTCTGCCGGGGTGGCAGAGGGGGTGCAGTCTGTGTCTTTCTCGGCATACAGAGTTGCAGAGCCTCGTCATCCCTCTTTTTCTCTTCGCATCTCTTTTGCATCAATTCAATTCAATTCAATTCAAATTTATTTGTATAGCGCTTTTCACAATACATATTGTTTCAAAGCAGCTTTACAGAAAGTGCATTTCAGAAATGTACATAGAGAAATACAGTTAGTTAATCATGTATTGATTTAGGGCATAAACATCGCCCGCGTCGAGTCGTCTCTTCATAGGCGCCGAGTCGTCTCTGCACGGGTGTTGGAGAATCTGTAGTTTCCATGAGAGGCTGGATACAAACCATAGACTGTAAAAAAAGATGGACGACGCCCCTTCGCTCTCTTCCATTGATGAGAACTGAAGCCGCCAGAGTCATAGACAGTATATAAACTGGACACAGCGACCCCATTGGATTCAACGGAGGCAAGTGAAGTCAATTAGAAGCACTAACTTCCTGATGGTCGAGCGTACTGCGCAGACTCACACTGAGCTTGACAACGTAGATGTGACGTGAGCAACCCGTCTGTCTTCTAGTAGCTGTGCCAAGCGAAATCTGAATCATTCCCTTCCGAAACGTGCAGAGATGGAGAGTGTGAGTAGGAGCTGTCCATGAGATAGGAGCAGGAGAAACTTTTGCTAAGTATTCTGATTAATTACTTTGTCATTTTGCCTCCACGTCCCCCCGATTGCGCGCGAGCTTCTCCTCCTGTCCATACGGTAATCTCTCTACTGTGCGACAGAGAGTCGCGTTGGTATGACGCAATCGTTAGCCTATTTTTACAAAAACTGCTTCTACGGGGCCATAACGTAAGATACAAGGTAATGGAGCCTTTTATACATTTTCGTGTTTCTTTAGAAATAAATAATGGACAAATGGAGTCTTTAAACGCCTCAGATGTAAAGTTATTCGCTGTCAAAGTGACGCCAAAATGAATGGGAGTCAATGGGATGCTAACAGCAGGTGATGGTCTGATAGCCAATGGCGGCGCCCGGGGAAGCTTCAACATAATATGAAACGCTGCCCCCCTGGCCAGAGTCCCGATATGGCGCTGACATATTGGAACTTGAGTCTGCGCAGTAGCGATCTCGGGACCAGACCTGCGCAGTCGTGAGCAGGAAGTAAAGCCGCGAAATCAACGCTCCGCCCTCACTCTCGCAGAATGCACTCAGGGAGAGTGGATTCTGCACACTTTTTTACAAATTGATTGCAGTACGACAAGAGGCTTGTTAAAATATAGTAAATACAATCTCCTCAGTCTTCCGAAGATCCCGAAAAAATGTCCGTTGGTGCTTCAGTGACTACTTCGCTCAGAGAACCTGTCAATCACAGCTGTCAATCATGACGTTACACCACCGCATCACGTAACTAACTAAAAGCCAACTTATTTTTGAAACGGACACTTGAACTTACATCAGCGTGATAAAAATGAAAGCAAATGAAATAAACCACCTTTGGAAAAAAGATATTTGAAGTGTAATTTAATTGTTTAGTTGGTCTCACGTCCCGTTGAATAACACGGGGAGGCGGGACTTATAACCTATACTAGGACCAGTCACCGGGGGGCGATCGAGACGTTTTGGCTTCACTTTTGAGGGCTTGTGCGGCACGCTTGATACAAACTGGAGCTGACGATCTGTATTTACCTCGGGACTAGCGTCCCGAGATAACAACAGAAAAGCATATGGGAAATAATTAGCGTAGCTGCTGTTCGCAATATTAATGCATTCAATCTGATTCAACTGTAGTATAAAATGTAAGTATTATGTGAATGCCTGGCTGAAGAGATGCGTCTTTAATCTAGTTTTAAACTGGGACAGCGAGTCTGAGCCTCGAACAATATCAGGAAGGCCATTCCACAGTTTAGGAGCTAAATGTGAAAAAGCTCTCCCTCCTTTAGTGGACTTAGATATCCTAGGAATGACCAGAAGCCTCGAATTTAGTGATCTTAAAGAGCGCGATGGATTGTAGGGCGATAGAAGTTCCGTTAAATACACGGGAGCTAAACCATTTAGGGCTTTATAGGTCAGTAGCAATACTTTGTAATTGATACGGAACTTTATAGGTAACCAATGTAGAGACGACAGAATTGGTGTTATATGATCGTATTTTCTTGATCTAGTAAGAACTCTAGCGGCGGCATTTTGGACTAACTGTAGCTTGTTTATTGAGGATGCAGGACAACCAGCTAATAAAGCATTACAGTAATCTAGTCTCGAGGTCATGAATGCATGAACTAACTTTTCTGCATCAGAAACAGATAGCATGTTACGTAGCTTAGCAATGTTTCTAAGGTGGAAAAAGGCTGTTCTTGTAACATATGAAATATGATTTTCAAAAGACAAGTTGCGGTCTAATATAACACCCAGGTCTTTTACTGTAGAGGATAAAGTAACAGGACACCCTTCTAAATTAAAGTTGTATTGTAAGAGGTTTTGTGGGCAGTTTTTTGGACTAATAAGTAATACCTCCGTTTTATCTGAATTTAATAGCAGAAAATTACATGTCATCCAGTATTTTATATCTTTAACACACTCTGTTAATTTAGATAATTTAGCGTTTTCATCTGGTCGTGATGAAATATATATTTGAGTGTCATCAGCATAACAGTGGAAATTAATTCCATGTTTTCTTATAATATTACCAAGTGGCAGCATATATATTGAGAATAGCAGAGGGCCTAACACAGATCCTTGCGGTACACCGTAGTTTACTGACGTTATCTTCGATTTTTCCCCATTTACGCAGACAAAATGGTAACGGTCTGATAAGTACGATCTAAACCAGTTTAATGCCTGTCCCTGAACACCAGTGTAGTTTTGTAGTCGGTCTAAGAGTATTGTGTGATCTATAGTATCGAACGCAGCACTAAGATCAAGTAAAACTAGTATTGAGATACAGCCTTGGTCAGAAGCTAAAAGTAAATCATTTGTGATTTTAACGAGTGCAGTTTCTGTGCTATGGTGCGGTCTGAATCCTGACTGAAACTTTTCATAGATATCATTTTCTTGCAAGAAAGAGCACAGTTGAGCGGACACAACTTTTTCTAGTATTTTAGACATAAATGGAAGATTTGAAATGGGTCTGTAATTTGCTAGGTTATTATGATCTAATTGTGGTTTCTTAATAAGAGGTTTTATAACTGCCAACTTGAATATTCTTGGAACATGACCTAAGGATAAAGACGAGTTAATAATATTGAGAAGAGGCTCTTCCACTACAGGTAACACTTGTTTCAGTAGTTTAGTTGGTATTGGATCTAATAAACACGTTGTTGGTTTAGATGCAATGATAAGTTTATTTAACTCTTCCTGTCCTATAGTTGCAAAGCGCTGTAATTGTTCTTGCGGGGTGATAATTGAGGCTGAATCATAAGACACCATTAAAGATTGTACATTTACAATTGTGTTTCTGATGCTTTCTATTTTCTCAGTGAAGAAATTCATAAAATCATTACTACTACACTGTGACAGAATATTTTGCTCCGGTAACGTCTGTTTATTTGTTAGTCTAGCGACGGTGTTAAATAAAAACCTTGGATTGTTTTGGTTGTTTTCTATTAGTTTGCGGAGATGCTCAGCCCTGGCTGCTTTTAGGGCCTTTTTATAACGTGACATACTGTCTTTCCATGCGATTCTAAAGACCTCTAGATTAGTTTGTTTCCATTTACGCTCTAAATTACGAGTTTCTCTCTTTAGAACATGCGTAACACTGTTGTACCATGGTGCTTTAGTTTTCTCTCTAACCTTTTTTAATCTAATTGGTGCAACGATGTCTAATGTACTAGAGAAAATGGTGCTCATAGTGCTAGTCATTTCCTCTAGTTCATCTGTTTGTTTGGGTTCACTGAGCAGCTGAGACAGATCAGGTAAGCTATTTGAGAAATGATCTGTAGTTGTTGGAAGGATTGTTCTGCCTGGTCGATAACGCGGCGCAACATGACAAATTTCAGCGGTACGTAGTATGCAAGTGACCATGTAATGGTCAGTGACTTCATCACTTTGCGGTATAATATCTATATCGGTTGGATCGGCTCCATGTGATATAATCAAATCTAGCGTATGATTAAGACGATGAGTGGGACCAGTTACGTTTTGCTTGACCCCAAAGGAGTTTAATAAATCTGTAAACGCAGCCCCTAAAGCATCATTTGAATTATCTACGTGTATGTTAAAATCTCCAACAATTAATGCTTTATCGACATTGACCAAAAGATCTGAGAGAAAGTCTGCAAACTCTTTTAGGAAATCAGCGTAAGGCCCAGGCGGTCTATATACGGTAGCCAAGGCTAGAGATAATATGGATTTCTTTCTTACATCTAAGAGAGTAACATTTAGCACAAGTACTTCAAACGAATTAAACCTGTGACCTGTTTTCTGAGTAACAGTAAGAATATCTTTATAGATTATAGCAACACCACCGCCACGACCAATCAGACGGGGCTCATGCTTGTAACAGTATCCAGGAGGAGTAGACTCATTAAGACCGAAATAATCATTTGGTTTAAGCCAGGTTTCAGTAAGGCAAAGTACATCGAAACTATTATCTGTGACCATTTCATTTACAATAACCGCCTTAGGTGTAAGCGATCTGATGTTTAAAAGACCTAGCTTTATAAATTGTTTTTGTTCACTAATATTGAGATTTTCTGGTTTAATCACAATTAGATTTTTCTTAGATCCTGCAGTAGATTTATTATTTGATCTCACTAAACGAGGAATAGACACAGTTTCAATATAATGTTCTACATTGGTACTTATATCAATTAAGTTTGGACAGCAAAGAGTGTGATTTGGACTTTGACTTACTAGTCATATGGTGTGTAGCGTCTTGGAGATGTTGTCCGACAGAATAGCCGCTCCGATTCTGCTGGGGTGAAGGCCATCAGCACGGAAGAGCCTAGGTCGCTCCCAGAAAAGATTCCAATTATTTACAAAGAGCAGTCTCTGTTCATTACACCATGACATTAACCATTCATTTAGAGCAAATAATCTACTGAACCTTTCGTGTCCTAGTCGGTAGGTGGGAAGCGGTCCAGACACGATGATCGTTGTTTCAGGCGATGTGCTGCGTACCGTCTCGATCAGGCTCCTGTAGTCCTTCTTCAGAACCTCCGACTGCCGTAGCCTGATGTCGTTCGTTCCCGCGTGCAGCACGACAGCTCCGACGGGCTCGTCACCGTTCAGAATCCCGGGAACCTGTGCAGCGACATCGAGAACACGAGCACCAGGAAAGCAGTGAGTGCGAACCTTACCTTTACCTATGGTAGCACGGACATGCCGGACGATGGAACTGCCGATGATCACAGCGTCGCATTCCGTCTCGCGTAGAGGGGAGAAGCGGTTCTGGGTGGAGATCTCGAAGGCCGGGAGGGGCGGAGAGGTCCTAGCTCTGGTCCTGGCCCGCGTCTTCCGCTGTGGAATCATCCAGGGTCCATGTTGTTGTGTCGGTGCCGGAGTGAATGAAACCAGGGATGATCGCATCCTGGGCAGAGAAACACATGGAGTAGACGAGGTCGGAGTCAAAAGGTTACTAACCACTGACTTTTGAGCATCGGCGCGTGATGTTTCAAGCGCGAAACGTCGATCTCGTAGCTCGGCCTGTCTCTCTAGTAGGTCGCGGATCTGCTTCTCCACGGATTCCAGCTCTAACTGCACAGAATGCAGCTCGAAGGTGTCCTCACCTGCACTCAAAGGTAACGTTAGACACACATCCGTTATATTCGCCATTATAGCAGATGTGCTATAATGGCGAATTATAGCTTTCAGTGATACGGGTGTAAATAAGTCGATCGATAGGCGCGACCACGCGTGTAATGCTAGCGGGCTAAGGCTAGTAGCGGAAGTTCGAAAGGTTGGATATATGTAGCGATATCAGAGCAATCCGATTGTTTTTTTTAAGGAGAATAGTATTCCAGATATGTTCACACGCTATAAAAATGAAAAAGTTCGTTTGTAAAAGAGTGTAAAGAAGAAAAACAAGGTTTCTGAATTAATTCGACGGAGCTCCAAACACAACAACGCACTCATTTAGCTGATTTTCAGTGTCAGAGCTGAGCCAAAGATGCCCTCTGCAACAACCGGTGCGTCCAGGATGGCTTCTTTTTCCCTGTCAGAGAGATTAGCCAGATTAAGCCATCGCCCTCTCTCTTGGATCACCATTGTGGCCATGGCTTTCCCAGCGGCTTGAACCGCGCATCTCTGAAGACGCAGAGAGAGATCCGTGACAACACAGATCTCTTCCCAGTGTGTCTGACCTGGTGTGGTAGACACTTCGTCCTGCAGCTCCGCTTGGTATGCGGTCAGCAGAGAGATCGCGTTCATAGCCCTGACAGAGAGCGCGACTGCTTTATAAGCGCGTTCCGTCATGCTGGACTGGAAACGGTCAGCTTTAGATGGTAAGGTCGGATTTGCAGCCGCCGTGCGCTTCGGTTGCAAGTGCGCGGCAACCAGTGGCTCCATGGGGGGCATTCGGAGAAGGCCTTCCTTTTCCATCCCCTCCACATCGAGAACGGAGCCACCCTGCACTGGCATCTTGCTAGTAAACGGCTTATCCTTCCACGTAACCGCGACCTCCTCCAGGAGCTCTGGGAAAACAGGAAGGAGCTGTCGTGCTGCTCGTTTTGCACTCGGCAGCCTCTTTCCCTCATAGCGAGACTTTGCAGTCTCTGCTACCACGGTCGGCCACGGAATATTTAGTTTCCCTGCAGTGCGTTTGCACACATCTTGCAGATCAACACTGACAAGCGGGGAGGGTGGTGACCCGCCCGCCTCTTCCGTGGATCCCGCCGCAGCGAGGAGCTGTGCCGGTTGTACGGAGGGGAGGAATGGAGAGTCCTCGAAGTCTTCCTCTTCAGAAAGAAGGAAGTCCGATTGCTCCTCTCCCTCATAGTTAAGCGCGTCCTCGTCCGAGCTCAGACTAGGCTCGGTAGGCAGAGGCATGCACACATCGAGCTGCTCACTCCAGGATACAGGGATGGATACCTGCGGGGTGGCAGCTGGCGCGGGGCTAGGTGTCATGAGGGGATCCATGCCAGACAGGCTAGCTTGGCGTGCTAGCCTGCGACGAAGGCTCTTCATGGTGAAGCGTGCGCAGTGTTCACATGAACCGGGATTCTCAATATCCAATTGAGCATGTTTCAGCCCGAGACATGCAGAGCAGACCTGGTGTGTGTCCTTGCATGAAATTTTGTTCCCACATGAACAGAGTCGCACAGAATCTCCCTCACTAGCCGGGACAGTCTGCATTGCTGCAGCCATCGTCGAACAATCCTTGCAATCGGCTGGAATGCTAATCGAAGGAGCCAGGCGAAAAACGGCGTGGTGGCCAGTAATTCGTCCGGAGGTTCGTAGAAGTTTCTAGGCTTCTGGTGTGAAGCGAGAAGAGGTTTTTGAATGTCGTAATGACGTAGTGCTGCTCCTCTTATACTGAGGGGTGGGGTAGCCACGCCTAGACACTACGTCATGTCTGCCAGCCAATCGGGGCTGGCGTAATGTAATAGGACTTCTGTGGAATCCGCGGAAGGGGCGTATCCCATAGTGAGACACCGAAACGTATGCTTGAAAGAGAACTGGTAGATAAGACTCGTATCCGGTCAGCAAAACAGCAAAAACGCCCTTCTTGCAAAGGAACGATTCAAATGCCGTCTTTTGTTCCTCTTTTAGAGTTTTGACCAATCAGATGAAAGGGGCGTTTCAGCGCCGCCCACGTGTGCAAATGTAATATCAAACCCATAAACCGATTTGTAAACCACAAACGAAAAATGAAAAATCAAGGCAAAATCTCTTTTTTCGTTTTTTAAACTAAACTAAAACACGAATAAACGAGCTGGTTTTTCCATGGTTATTTTTTTGGGGGGGGTTATTCCATTCCAAACAGGAAATGAAATGATCAAAAAGTACACGGATCGAAGAGATTCACAAATGTGTGCAGCGATTTACAAATACACAGAAAGCGGTTCACAAATAAATGCCAGGCAGAGTTGTGTTTGTGACATAAAACACATTTGTAAAAAAAAAAAAAAAAATTATTTGCAAAAATCTAATTTTATTTATTTGTGAGTTTTATACATTTTTGTTAAACTCTTTACAATTATTTGTGGATCTTAATCTATTTACTTGTGAATTTGATACATTTTTGTGAATCTCTTTACATTTGTTTGTGAATCTCAATCTATTTATTTGGAATAATGCAAAAATCCTAACCCCATACTTCTTGATTATTTTAAGTAAAACATTTGTGTGTGTGTGTGTGTGTGTGTGTGTGTGTGTGTGTGTGTGTGTGTGTGTGTGTGTGTGTGTGTGTGTGTGTGTGTGTGTGTGAAGACCTCCGATGCAAAAGCCTCTAAAAGCCACCTATGTCAAAAATGAAATAATAATGAGTGAATGCTCTCCGCGCACATAGTAGGATATCATCTATCACTATACGTTCATAAAATACTTTCACTTCAAACTCACTAAATCCCAGCCTCAGCCCATTCAGAAATGTCGGTACTTGGGTGATTACAAAACTTGATTAAAAATAAGTAAATAAATGCAAATACTACAAGATAATCTATACTGTAATGGTAATTGCATAAAAGCATTAGAAATCAATGGATATCAACAATATCATGGTGATATCCGTTGATTATATTCAGGAAAGCTTGTAGGTTTTGTTTAGGTTTTGAGAATTTTTAAAATCAAACTGAAATCCTCTAGGTGGTGCTTTAGAGTTGTTTTTGAAGCATGTAGAAATCTACTGTCTATGGTAGAAATAGAGAAGCTCTTGTAGACAGAGGGTGGCAGCAGTGAACAGTATTTCAGGGCCAGTGAACAAGGTCGGTTAAAAAATCATTCTTCTCAAAACTTGCATTAACAGTATTATTATAGAAGTCTAAAACGAGAATTTTTAAAGAGAAATGTCGGAGGAGCTTGAGTTTGTTGCCCAGCCCTGTTTGTTTGAACCGCAGGAGGCGGTTTCACTACATTTTATTATTATGCTGTTGACACTGTCAACAATAATAATCCTAGACATATAATCCATTAGTGGGATGGGTTATAACAACAGCACTCTTCATAATTGACATTAATTTATAGTTTAAGTAGCACTTTTATAAACTAAAATTACTACGCTAAAAACATTTAAACAAACTGTTATAATTGTCATGAATATGCATGAACTGTGTTGCATTTTATTGAAATGCATTATTTTGTTCCTTTTCGTTCTTTTCTATACTTTTTTAAAATTATATACTTTTTATATAAAGGTAATAGAAATTATGTCTAAATAAGCACTTAGAATTACCATTATAATAGTATATATAAACTTTATTTTGGTTTTTAAATTCTGTAACAGTCCCAAGCTTTATATTATTCAACCATTTTATTCTGAATATTTATTGAGTAATGATGAAACTCTTTCTATTTAATAAAAAGATAGCCTAACACTGTCATAATTTGTTAAAATATTTTTTCCCCCTCTAAATTCACTTCATAAAGAAAACTAGCCAACAGGTTGCTAGTTGCTAGCCAGAAAAAATATTTATCCTAAAAGATATTATGAAATGTTTGTGATTAAACCTGTTGCTTACTTGTTAAAATAATTTAATAAAATACACAGCTAATTGCATTGAAGCATTAAAGCATGAAATTATAGGCCAATAATATGATCTTAAAAAAAAAAAAAAAGTTTTGGGACTAAAAATATAGTTTTGTGCAAAACTTTGAATGGTTTGAAGAGGTTTGAATGAATGGTAATTAGAATGACAACATCAGACTTGGAAATATATTATTTTAATAAAAATGACTTATGAGAAGCACCGATTGAATTCAATAGAATGAATCTGACAGTAAGTGGCTCAGTATTTCATTATCAGTAACAGCATCATGTCTGTGTACAGACAAAAGTGCATTAGGTAAAGGGATTTTTCATACAAACATTATCCATTAATGAGGTGCTGTGCCTTTAAGAGCGGAAACAGCTCCTGTTCGCTCCTCCACCCTCTGCTCTGCTCAATGACGCTTTACAACATCGCTTTCATCAAACACGACTCGAATGAACGCAATAATCAATTACAGGTAAAAAGCCATAGCCTACTATCCTTTATGAATTTGCATTTTTATATTTTAATGCTTAGATTTGTCGTTAATGCGAAACAGAGCGCGGGGCAGTTTCTCACCTGTCTTCGTGACGATGCTCATCAACACATTGTGGTTTTAGCGATAAGGGATGAAAACAGGAGCTGTCACGGTATAGTTCAATCAAACGATTACAGCGCCGAGAAAATATCGTTATTTCAGCTCTTTAAAATATCACTACCGACTCAAATTCATGTTGAGTTAGATTATTCGTGCTGCGTTTTATGGAGAAAGGTGGTGCATCAACATTTAGCTTGTATTTCATTTCATTTTATGAGTAAAGTGAGTTGTAAATTAACTGTACAATGGAGATTTTCAGATAAGGATGAGGTGTATGACGTCATCCAGGCTCGCTCCAGCAGTGAGTCTAGAGAAGCAGCGGATATGATGTGTGATGTGAACGTAGACATTCTCTGACGGGGATCACCATCTGTCATCCGCAGCATCATCTGTGTAAACTGTGGCCTGGTTCATTCATTAATTTAATTAAAATTTGGAGGTTTTATTAAGCATTAAACACTATTAAATGTTTATGTTGGATATTCCAAATATATTATGCCAGGTTTTGATAGCTGAAATTATTAGTAATTCAGTTTAGACTTTTTAGGAATTCTTTCTGTACCATATCTATGGCTTTGGTTTTGGCTACCTGCAAAAGGTATTGTCACTAACTTAATACAGATCTAATATATACATTATGGCATAAAAACAAATATTATGACTCAATTAGGCTGTAGTTAAAAAAAAATGTGTCTACTAAGGTCCTTAGTAGACACATCTTTTTTTAAACTATAGCCTAATTGAGTCATAATATTTGTTTTTATGCCATAATGTATATAATAGACCTGTATTAAGTTATAATGATGTACCATGATTTGTAGTAATGGCCCCGTGACTGTGTGTAAATAATGCACAACATTTCATAACACACTAAATGCATGTTGAATAATTGACTGGTTTCTATGTTATATTACACAGCTTTCTGCTGTGTACGATCATAGTAGATGTGTATGTAATAAAATTTACTGGAAGTTGCTGGATGTTAATTCTTCATATTCAATCAGTGTTTTACAACCACTTAACATTAGACATATGTTAACAACTGAGACAGTCAATAGATGTACGGATAAATACGGGTCTATACAAAGGGACTAAACCCATCACTTGACAGGCCTAGAATAGAATGTTATGAAATATATAAAAATGTCCAATAAAAAAAAAGATTTCACCACACTTTAAATAAATATATATTCGGCCTAAACAATCATTAATTTCTGACTTTGCTTTTCAGTATATTATATTTATTTTATGCTTATTTTCATTTCAGGTTTATAAGGCCTGTTTGACTCTGAAAACTATGGACCAGGTGTGACCTTCGTGTATTTCATATCATCTCTTTTACCAACTCTTCGTTCTCTATCAAGATGGCGTCATGTGTTTCTGGATGCTCTTCAGTGATGAGGTTCTGTCAGAAGCTGAACAGGCTAAAGACGCTGGAGGATGATGTAATGGCAACATCACTGAAACGTTGTCTGTCCACAGTGGACCTCGCTCTGCTTGGTGTTGGTGGAATGGTGGGTTCAGGCCTGTATGTTCTCACAGGAACCGTTGCTAAAGACACTGCAGGACCAGCTGTCGTGGTGTCGTTTCTCATAGCAGGAGTAGCGTCTCTCATGGCAGCGCTGTGCTATGCTGAGTTTGGTGCCCGTGTACCAAAGACAGGCTCCGCCTACATGTTTACTTACGTTTCTGTTGGGGAAATCTGGGCGTTCCTGATTGGTTGGAATGTCATTTTGGAGTATATGATTGGAGGGGCTGCGGTAGCTCGTGCGTGGAGTGGCTATCTGGACTCTATTTTCAATCACCGCATCCAGAACTTCACTGAAAGTCACGTGATGCGTTGGGACGTGCCCTTCATTACTCATTACCCAGACCTCTTAGCGGCCTCCATCCTCCTAGTGGCTTCATTTTTCATCTCATTTGGTGTTCGAGTCTCATCTTGGCTCAACCACATCTTTTCAGCCATCAGTATGGCAGTCATTGCCTTTATATTGGTCTTTGGGTTTGTACTGGCCGACCCAGTCAACTGGAGCGCTCGGGAGGGAGGCTTTGCCCCGTTTGGATTTTCAGGTATTATGGCAGGAACTGCAACATGCTTCTATGCCTTTGTTGGCTTTGACGTGATAGCGGCTTCCAGTGAAGAAGCCAGTAATCCTCAGAAGGCTATTCCTATAGCGACTGCCATCTCATTGGGCCTGGCGGCCACAGCGTACGTCCTGGTGTCCACAGTTCTTACATTGATGGTTCCATGGCATACACTCGACCCAAACTCAGCTCTGTCAGATGCGTTCTTCAGACGGGGATATAGCTGGGCCGGGTTCATCGTGGCTGTGGGTTCCATCTGTGGTGAGTATGAGTTAGTGGTTGACATAGAGGATTTTCACTGGCCAGTGTTGATATATAGTGAGCAGGGTGATTGGGTGATTTAATGCAAATATACACAATTATGTGACAACAAAAGATGTACACAATTTTTCATTTAATAACAACTTATTTAACGCAATAACTATTCATTCACACATTTTTTTTAGATAATAGTGGCCAATCATATGAGCAAATGATTCAGTCTTGTTGAAAACTGTCTTGTTGAGGCAACATCACATCTCTTTTTTGATGCGCGTTTAGGAATTTATTTAATATTCCATCCTGGTTTGTTTGCATGTCACCTTACCCATTGAAAAAAATTATTACCTCCTGTGAACGTCTTTTAAAATTTTTATTTATTTTATGGCCAAATTCATACTTTTATAGCTAGGATGGATTAAATTAATCAAAAATGGCATTAAGACCTTTATAATGTTACCAAAAATGTCTAATTCGAGTAAATGCTTTTCTTTTAAACTTTCTATTCATCACGCCATCAAAGTATAACAAAAATATTAAGCAGCACAACTGTTTTCAACATTGATAATAATAAGAAATGATTCTCGAGCACCAAATAAGATTTCTGAAGGAAATTACTCGAAAGAGTAATGTTTCTGAAAATTCAGCTTTGCAGTCAATATTCAGTCTTGCAGTTTAAAATATATTGACTTAGAAAACAGTTATTTTAAATTGTAATAATATTTCATTGTATTTTTTTATCAAATAAATGCAGCCTTGGTGAGCAGAACAGACTTTCAAAAACATTAAAAAAATCTTACTGACCTCAAACTAATGAACGTTAGTGTGTGTAGAGATCCTTAGTGTGTGTAGAGATCCTTAGTGTATGTAGAGATCCATATTGATGTTCATATGGTCACATTGATGTAAAATATTTTTTTCTTGGAAGACACAAAGTCCTGAACTTTATAGCAGTCGCTATAATTGTTATGTTCATATAGATGGAGAAATATGGAGTTATACTGTTTCCTATCTTGTCTAATTATAACTGTCTAATCTCTTTCATCTAGCCATGAACACTGTGTTGCTCAGCAACCTCTTCTCTCTCCCGCGGATTGTGTATGCCATGGCGGAGGATGGCCTCTTCTTCTCTGTCTTTTCTCGTGTCAACCCTGTAACCAAAGTCCCGGTGATCGCCATTCTTGTTTTTGGCAGCCTTATGGCATTTCTTGCCCTCATCTTTGATCTAGAAGCACTAGTCCAGTTCCTCTCTATTGGCACTCTGCTTGCTTACACTTTTGTAGCGGCCAGCATCATAGTGCTCCGCTACCAACAGGATAAATGTACTGGTAGCTCTGGAGGAATCAAGACCGATGCTTCATCCACACCTTCACTGAACCAGTCAGGGCAGCAGGTGGATCCATCTGCGGCAGTGAACGAGACCCAGACCTTTGCACAGGACAGCGGAGAGCCGAAGGAGTATGAGTCATTCTCTGATAAACTTCAGCTGGTGGAGAGGCAGAAGGCGGTGAAGGAGAGACGCGCTGCTGGGACGCTGAAGGCTCGCTGGGAACCGTATCTGGGCCGTATACTGGGGGACTGTGAGCCGGGGGAGGTGGTGGCGTTCTCTGTGCTGGCTCTGATGGTCAGTGCAGTCTCTTTAAGTGCTGTGTTGGTGTTTGGGACTAACCAGCTGCATCTGCCTGTGTGGAGCTTCACCCTGCTGCTGGTCATCTTCAGTCTGGTCTTCCTGCTCAGTCTGGCTCTCATCTGGGTCCATGAACAGCAGCCCAATAACAAGACCTTTCAGGTTAGTTACATATACTGCAGTAATGAGGGGTAAATAGATTTCAGCATTGTTAAATACAAATGTAAATTAGATAAGTTCAAAATGTCTTTGTTTTTTAGGAGCTGAATTGGCTGCAACAAACTGAATGAACACAAGAAATTACTCTAAACTTAATAAAATGTAATTAATAAAACCATATAAATAAATGTAAAAATATGCTTGTATGCTAGGAACCACATGATGATGCATTAATGTAGGATGTATGTAAAAGAATCACTGAATAGTTTTCTTGAAGCAGTTGATTTAAATAAATCATTCAAACCAACTGAGATTGAGAGTCATATAAATGAGTCAGACTTTCCATCACTAGTTTGTGTTTCATCATTCAGGTTCCTCTGGTGCCATTTGTTCCTGGCTTCAGCATCCTCCTGAATGTATTTCTCATGTTGAAGTTAAGTCCGCTCACCTGGATCCGTTTCACCATATGGCTCGCAGCAGGTACCAGTTCAGCACTTTTCACTTCTCCTTCACCACAATATTGTGAATTACATGAACATCAATTTAGTAATTGCTGTACTGAAGTAAAGCAGCAAATGAGATAGATGTATACACTTTTTTTAAACTGACCGACTCAGTACAGAACAGCATTATCTCATTAAAGAAAATTATCGAAAGCAATTAGCATATTGCTGTCTTAAGGTGATAGTTCACCCAAAAATTAATATCTACCCTAATATTGCTCCATTCTGTAAGTATTTATTTCTTGTGTGGAACACCAAAGGGATGTTAAGCTGAATGTTTAACCTTCTTTTGTTCTTATTATTAAAGAGAATGGCAGCCATTACAAGCCGCGTCGTTTCCATTACAGATTTGCGCAAAACTTTTGCAATATTTTATAAATGTTGATAAAAAACTATTGCGAAATGACAGCGCTTCCATTACCCAATGTTATGTGATTAAAACGCACAAAAAAATTTCCTCTCGCTATAAGTCATTCCAAAAAAAAAAAAAACATTTCCATTTGCAATTGTGAAATTATTCTTTTTTTTATTGCCTGAAAAACTACCTCATGTGAGCGTAAAAACTTTTTTGCGAATATATTGGAATTGTTGCAAAATTGACATGTGTCCATTGGCTGTATTTTCAATTCGCAGTTGAAGGGTAATGAAAGCTCCAAAAAGTTTTTTAAACCCATCCAATAGCTTTGTGTAAGGACCATAATGAATTATAAATTGTTAGTCACAGATTTGGAGAGTAGATGTTGACAGAAAATACATTTTGAGTGAACTGTCCCTTTAAATATTTTCTCACTCTGACATTTTGTTTGGAAATTGCTTGTAGCTAATTATAGCCTCGAGTTCAAACTATAAAAATGTACTGTTACCCTGACAGGTGAATATAAACACCATCTAGTTTTAATGAGTTATTGTAAATAACATAAATTGTAAATGTCATGTTTATAGACTTGTTTTGTTAGTTTGTTGATCAAAGCTAATAGCTAAATGTTTGCTGCTTCACCATGTGCAAGCTCTTAAAGACACAAGGCAACTATTGTCTTTAGTGTCTCAGCGTTTATTGGCTTTGGACTCATCTGTGGAAAGAGAAGATCAGTCCAAACATGATTATCTTCAGCTCCTGTCAGCACTGCTACAAACCCTTTAAACAGTTAAACCAGCCTGGTCACATAATCAAATTTGTCCTCTTGCTCTGTCACAGGTCTTCTGGTGTATTTCGGGTATGGCGTCTGGCACAGTAAGGAGGGTTTACGGGAACAGCAGGGGCAGGAAGTGGCAGCGCGTTACGTGGTCCTTCCCAGCGGCAGCCTGGTGGAGACAGTGCAGAACGTCCAGCCTGAAGGACACACTCACAACACACACACTCCAACCATCGACAATCCACCGGCCAGCAGATGATCTGATCATGCTGAGGTGTGTTTACAGTACACCTGCATGCCTACCTGTTGTATTACTCTTGCTTTCTTTCTCTTATGTTTCACTTCCGTTTACTACTGCTGTCATCATGTCAAGATAAACCAAACTGTTCATCAACAAAATGGATTAAAGGAATGTTTGGGTTCAATACAAGTAAAGCATAATGTTTATTACCACACTTTTTTTTTTTAACTAAAAGCAAAATGTAAAGTCACTTTAATCTTTGCGGATCGGCCCCATTTACTTCCTTTGTAAGCGCCTCACTGTAACTCAGATTTTCTTTTTAAAGAAAAAGGAGGGACAAGTTTAAATACATTTTTGTAGTAATCAACATTATGCCACAAAGGCTGTAGATTGAGCTAACTTGTACTGAACATGAAATATTTCTTCTGAAGTCAGTAAGTGATTGTTTTGTATGCAATTCACGTCCTTTATCAGCATACCTGTGGGCCATTTACTTTCTCTCTTACATATCATATCCACTGTGTTAAGCTACTTTTAGCAACTATTCTGGCTTGTATGTAAATTATATATGAGAATAAGCGAAGTGCACCATAATTCTGGCCCAACCGGATTCATTATCTCCATTGTCTTTTATAATGTTTATATAGAGCCGAGTGGATCCGCATTGCTGCTCTGTGAAAGCTGAAACCTTTAAGACAGACTACTGTTTATCATTCAAACACTGATGTAAGTTGTTGCTTGAGCATATTCTTAAGAAACATTTTTATTTGTTTAGTCCAAACACTGAAATGCACAGGTATGATGGTAGATTAATCTATAATGCAAGAGTCTGTGGTTGTTGAAACGTCATTTGGAGTGTAGTTACTGCCAGATACCTGATATTTTTATGGTTTCTGCAGACCTGAGGGAAATACTGACAATCACTGGTTGGTAGACAGAAAATATAGGGTCTGTTTAAAGGTCTATGAGTGTCTTAGCAAATGCTGTTAAGGGATCATGTGGATCTACTCAAGTCTATCTCCCTTCCCCCATCAGACCCACACACACTCACTCTGATGGCCATACTGTGAATTTAACAGTAGGCAGGAACCAACAATGGATCACATGAATATACTCAAACATTACTATATTTACACATACATTATTTTTGGGTGTTTGGGTCACAAACACACTCCTTAAACACACACTAAGCCCAGTGGCCCTGATTCCAATTTAATCCCTTATCTCTATGGTTTGCTTTCCACTTCTTTTCTACACCTCATTAATATTTATTTATAATACAGTATAACTGTATATTTATTTATTTTTCAGCGTATAATTAAACCAAAATCCGTTTTTTAGTAATGTTCACTATTCATGATGTTAAAGTGAATTGAGTTTTTCTGTTTTTCATATGTATGTTTGTATAACCTTAGAATGAGCTGTTCCTGAGTGATCGTGTTTCATTTGTGTCCACTGGCACTCCTTACCTTTGCAAACACACTTACCCAGCATTCACTAATCCTTATTCCCACACTCAGATTTGCACATCTCATGTGACGTCCACACACACACACACACACTAAACTGCCCTTATTCTCACACACACTCACACAGTGTGGTGTGACAGAGCTGGGACATTTACTTGGCATACAGGAATTCCTCCATTGCACATTCAAATGAAGATCTGCTGCAAGGAGACGCGGTTCTGATGCCTGTGCTGAACTCTAATGGGAAACGTAGCTCTTATGATGAGAACAACCAAGTATGCTTGAGCAGTCTATACTTTTTTAGTGACATCACATCCTGTTTTTGCTTTGTTTATCTTTGGTCTGTGTTGTATTCACTTGAACCGCACCAGAGTTGGTCCAAGAACCCCTGATATTGTGGGTCTCAGTCCGCTTGTTTGCTGCGCACAGGGTTCAGATGGCAGCGTTCACAATTATTTAAATGAACCGAACTAACAGAGCAATCGCATTTTCATTTTAATCAAACCAAAACAAGTGAAGTGTGAACGAACCCTTAAACATGTATCTTTATCTTGAACACTTCTATTTGTCATTGACCAAGCTTTGTGTGTGCATTAGAAACTGAGCTTTAAATTTTAGGTTGACCATTTTGATTCAGGATGGATGGCGTGCTCAATTCCTTTTGAGTTTGATTTGGGTGCTCTTCGGTCCAAGGTAGAACATCTAAGGTGCAGTGTGGAGAAAAAATCTCTGGTAGCCGAGGCACTCCTTAGTTAAAATGTCTTTATTAAAGAAATGACATGTCCTAAACGGACAACTTTAAAATGCCCACGCGTAGCGGCATGGGGCCTTCTTCAGGGCATAGGTTGACCATGTTAGAAAAAAAAAGAATTCTCAAAATTATATTGGCAAACTTACACACACATACACACAGTTTTGAGAATTACTGGCCTGATCACCAGTGTGCCCTTCAGAGCACTTCACCTTGAGTTTCTCGAAGTGGACTGTCCCTGTTAGTAGTAAAGTTAAATTTGCTTCGGATAGGAATTTTAATCTTAAATGACTATTTATACTTCTCCTTAACACTATAATATTGACAAAAAAGCACAGAACAGACACTTTCCTCGGCACAAGCATAATAGAAGAGTGCATTTTATACGTAGTAGATACTGACTAAACAGCAGATATTAGAAATGATTCCATACAAAAGCAAGTATGGGATATTCTGCTTCACAAGCCCCTTAATCTCCCTCACCCCCTAGATTTACAGCGTTCCCTCCCTCACAGATTGACCCAGATTATCCCTGTAGAGAGTCAGTGCATCGGAGATTATTATTGTCACTCAGATAGCTTCAGCTGCACTACACACATTCAGAAACATGATGTGTCATTCTACTTCCTGCTGTTTCTGTTTAATCATGCAAACTCTTAATACTTCCTCACTGATATAAAGAATGTGACTGCTCCCTCCTTAAATTTCCTGTTTATGTCCTTTATCCAATTTTTATCACATGATTAGACGCTTCTATTCAGACGCTTCTAATGGAGGTTTATATTCTCAATCCGTTCCGTGCTTTTGTTCAACAGCTGTCTTGAATTTATATCTAAAAACGTCTGCCAGTCCACTCTGCTGTATAATCCACTTCATGTCTTTCTGGCAGCCAAATGTAGTTGCTTAATGAGGATCTGAAGACTAGATGAAGGCACACAACCCAGTTAACAAGTAAATATGATATCTATATGTTTGTATAGCACATGTAACCAATGGCCTTAATGATTCAGATACTGAAGCATTCCCAAAGTTTTACATACAGCTTCTGTAGACTTGTAATTTTAGACTTGTATAGACTGTCATTTTGTGGAATTTAAGATTATTGAATCAAAGATGAAAATCATTATAAAGCTGAGATCTTGTTTTAAAGAAATTTTGGAGCACCTCTTTTTGTCTTAACCTCTTTCTACACCTTTTCCTGTATACCAGTTCGGTTTGTTTATGTCATTTTCACTTGCACTTCTCTCAAAAAGCACCACTTGTTATTAAGAAATGTCCTCTGTTGTGTCATGAGCATATACCTCTGTCTTTGTAACTTTCTGTTATGAGAGATTGTATTATATAGTGATGAATAAATGTTTTGAAGCATCATATGGTTTGGTTATTCATATAATTTGTGGGGTATTCTTTTATATTTATTTTTGTGGAGTTTTTATTTTTATATTAAGTGGTAAAAATTATAGTAGTTTAAAAATAATCAACTGTAAAAACTTTAACTTCAGGAATGACAGATATATCTATCCGACAGGAATGGATTATTAGATTAAGCAGAATTTGTGAGAAGTCACATGGGAATTTTTTTCCAATTACTAGTTTGACCTAGACGACCTTCGGCCTTACTAGGTGTGTAGATAGATAACTGGAGCGTTTGCTTTAGCTGTGTTTTCCAAATGCTACATGAATGATTCAGCTTGACAATCAGGATCTACCCAGACTCTATAATATGACACCCATCATGCTTAGCTGCACGTGAGATTCCCAACAATACCACAGAACAAAACACTGGGGTTAAATTTCTCTTACATGTTGAGTTTGTCCGTCCTATAAGCACAATACAGTAATATGTACAGTGTGTACCTTGAGTTTACCACAGGAAACAGTGACAGAAAACATTGTGTGTGCAGTTGATTCAATATTACACACAACACTGATAGACTGATGGATCGCTGTAGTGAAAAGATAATGTTTCACTCGAGCCTGGTGGTTACCATGACAACATACTGAGGTCTTTGTCAGTAAACATTCACATCTATTCAGTTGCCAAGGTTGAAATTATGGGCAACACTTAAATACATACTAATAAATACTAATTTCTTAAAATTAGTTAACAATAAATTAACTAAGAACGAGCAATATATTTTTTACATTAACTTTCAAAAATGTTAACGTTCATGTTAGTATACAGTGCATTAACTAATGTTAACAGATAGAACTTTTGATCTTAAAAATGTATTAGTAAAGCTTGAGATTAACATGAACTACAAATAATAAATGCTGTAGAATCATTGTTTCATTGTTATTTCATGTTAGTTGTAATCTTTTTTGAAGTAATATCCTGTATGCATGTTGCCAAGTCAATAGAGGGATGACTGATTAAATAATTAATATAGTAAATACGTAATTAGTAAATGCAATTCATACGTAATGAATTTAATACATCTCTTCTGTGATGAACATGTTTTAACATGCATTAATTTAAGTGAAAATAACTTTTAGCAATTTTTTGAGAAACTGTTGGTATTTGAAATCAACCCAAACGAACACGCCCCTCCCCTCATTGCTCCGCCCACAAAATGCACAAACACACAATGCAAGAGTAAATGTCTCTTTATCATAGATGAAATAAAGCAAAATAATGCTTCCTGAAAAATAAAGCAAAGATGACAAATGAATGACGAACAAAAAATGAAAATACAATACACGAGTATATATAAGCAAGAACTTGTTGTTATTCACCAGCAGCACACAATAAAAACCCATGTTACGTATGGAGCAGAAACAATAGAACCTCTGCATCCGTTTTCAGGCTGTCCCGCTTTAGGTCTTTTCTAATATTAAAGGTGGGGTATGTGATTCTCTTTTTTGTCCATTTTTTCAAAATCACTTGAAATCCTATTCCTAACCCACTTACAGCCACTGAGTTAGAAGCACTGAAATGAAAATTAAGCAATAGAGAGCCTAAGTCCCGCCCCTCCGCTTCCGGCTCATGGGACCTTATTTCGGAAAAAATATGCATGGAAGTCAATGGCGAGAGACAACTTATCTTTTTATTCCGTCTGAACTGTGCCCTGAACTACACATATGATGTTTGTCAATTTAAAAGGTAATTATGAAAGTCAAGAAAGTCGCAGTTTGTCATAAAACAGAATAGTAACGTTTAGTTTTATGTGAAAATCGCTCAATGAACTACATCTCTCGTCTCGCACTATGTACGTCACAAGATCCGTTGCTCGTATGTATGTATTCTGGCTCAAAACACTCAGGCATGACGGCGTTACGTTACGATTATAATGTAAAACTATAGAAAAAATGACAGATGTTAGCTTCAGTAAAGTTAGCTTCATTCATTGAGAGAAAAGGTATGACGTCACATGTGCGCCTTCTGGGTTTGTAGTCTTTGTAATTACGTATTTTCACAGTCTTATACCTCAGCAGTTTTACATCAAGCTGCGACTTTCTTGACTTTAAAATGTATCTTTTAAATTGACAAACATCATATGTGTAAATCAGGGCACAATTCAAACGAGATCAAAATATTTGTTGTCTCTCGCCATTGACTACCATACAATATTTTTCCGAAATAAGGTCCCATGGTGGTAGACCGGAAGGGGAGGGACTTAAGCTCTCTATTTAATCATCTGTGGAACGGGCAGGACTCGAAAAACTCCAGCCAATCATTTCCAAGACCACCTAGAATCATTGGACAGTTAAGTTCGTCAATCAAACGGTCGTACGATACCCCCC
This sequence comes from Rutilus rutilus, assembly GCF_951802725.1. Classification (NCBI taxonomy): domain Eukaryota; kingdom Metazoa; phylum Chordata; class Actinopteri; order Cypriniformes; family Leuciscidae; genus Rutilus; species Rutilus rutilus. The sequence continues at coordinate 12,812,677 of NC_140232.1, read as the reverse complement.
TCCCATACCCGATACCCTCCACATGAATGGGTGGAGTCAGGGCCAGCGTTGGAGGAAAGAAGGTAGGACCATTTGAGTGTTGAGTGTATTTTCAAAATCTGCCGGCCGTTTTGCAAATCCCATACCCTACCTTTAAGCTGTTACCTGATCATAACCTATGGAAGTTTTTTCCTAACATAATTAAAATTAAAATGCTTAAAAAGATCAAATAATAAATCAAAGTCTCAAAACAACTATTCAAATGATAAATCAAATGGTCAAAATATTAAATAATAAATCAAATTCTCAAAATGGCTGCACAAATTATAAATCAAATGCTCAAATGCAATTTCATTTCCTCATTCGGATTTCATTTTTAATTTTCATTATCAACCCAGTATAAACCTGTCATAATTAAATCTATAAGTCAATGCTCAAATTATAAATCAAATGCTCAAATTATAAATTATAAATCAAATGCTCAAACGCACATCGAAAATGATAAATCAAATGATCAAATTATAAATCAAATGATCAAATTATAAATCAAATGCTCAAACGCACATCGCAAATTATAAATCAAATGATCAAATTATAAATCAAATGCTCAAATTATAAATCAAATGCTCAAACGCACATCGCAAATTATAAATCAAATGATCAAATTATAAATCAAATGCTCAAATTATAAATCAAATGCTCAAACGCACATCGAAAATGATAAATCAAATGCTCAAACGGAAGCCGGAAATGATAAATCAAATGCAAATGAGGAATGTCAATCAAGTAGCGTGGGCGGAGCTTTGAGACAGAACGGGCCGGGGTACCTCAGCCGCTATCTGTGTACATTACTGTGTTTACCTCATCGACGACATCGATTTTTTTTTTTTTTTTTGTATATAAAATGGACAAAAGTTTAATAACTAAACTTTTAAGGGATGCAGCAGAGGCCCTGGAGCAGAGCTCATTGACAACAGGTGAAGCAGTCGATTCTGTTCCCTTTAGGCAATCATACTAGCCTACAAGTCATGCGTAGTTGCCGAGTTACCATACGTACCATCAGAACTGAATACGAGCATAGAATACGAGCAGAGAATGTCTAATAAGGGGAGAACTTCCACTCTCAGTAAACTTCCGGCTTCTGAACTGGTTGCAGTTCCTCTCTGATTCCATATGAGGGCGCTCACAGGACGAGTGCAGAATGAATGGAGGTCTATGGCGGTATACCCATCAAAATCCACTTTTCTCAGGATAAAATTTTTTGTCTAGTAATTTGAATATTGTATTCGAAAGGAGATGCAAATAAATTACACATCGCTGGGTGTTAGATTTTTTAGAGTCACTTATTTGCTTTAAAAAGTCTTTTAAAGTGTCAGTGACGTCATACACATCGTACGACCAGATATACTGATTTACGGCAATCCTTCAGTCACTTTGGTGCTTTCGCGCTGTGCACTTTCTTTTCTCTCGAGGCATCGACAACACAGCTGACACAGGTAAACACACGTGCTAGAAGAGTTTTTGTTTTGTTTGTTTCTGGTCCCGCTTCGGATGCCGCGATGCCATCAAGCGGTATCTCTAGTCGTAATCAGTCCTTCACTGACCAATCAGCGTTCATTAGCAGAATGCTAGCGTGTTATGGGCAACAACAACTCAACCTGTAAGAAATCGAAAGGACATAAGTACTCGTTCATTCAACTTTCGACCTATAACCCATGTTGAACTTGCAAAACCTACAATCAAATCTGAGATTTATCAATGGCAATCGGGTGAAAGAGACACATTTAGCCGTCTAGCCCCATAGACTCCCATTCATTTTGCACTCATGGGCGATCGCCCCCAGTGGAACTCTGGTGGAACTACAACCAAAATTCGGTACAATAGGACTTAATAGGGAGTGGGCAGGCTCTCCGTAGACGGGCTCTGATACGAGCAAGAAGCACAACTGAATGTACGGGAAGCCGAAAGGTTTAAAAAGTATTATATTTTTTTCCGAAACTTGAAAGTGTTTTTCATTTTTTTTTTTTTTTTTTTTTATTCGAAGCGAGTTTTTCCCCATCTGTCAATTCAATCCACCTTTTTCTTTTCAAATTTATTTCAGTGCAATGTTTATTAAGGTTTAAAGAGGTTCTGAAGGCCCAATGAAAGAAATAGGCTCGTTTAAACTGAAATTGCTGGATAGGTTATTTTTGATGTAGTTGCTGGCAAGTACATTATAAGAAAGCTATAGTCCATAGATTGATTTAATTAGTGCCCTCTGAAATTGTATGTTAATTAATAATGATTAGAATGTTATGTTGCACCCATGTATCTTGCATGTGAAAAATAATAAAGAAGGTAATAATAGCAATATATGGTTTTAGTCATATTTATTCATTTTTATTTCATACAGGGAACATAAAAGGTGTCACCTGAAAATGTGTTTACCTTGTCAATTATTGAATCGACTGCTTCACCTGTTGTCAATGAGCTCTGCTCCAGGGCCTCTGCTGCATCCCTTAAAAGTTTAGTTATTAAATGATGTTGTCGATGAGGTAAACACAGTAATGTAGGGGTAGACTGAGTACAGTTGAGACACTTTTTGCGTTTTGATTTTTCACACAAAAATAGATACTGAAAGGAAGTGAATTTCCACATGACATGCCACATGACATTTCATTAGCTTATCAACTAAGATATTATCAATCAATAATACCCACAAGTAGTTTATTTTTTCCACAATTAGCTCATAAAAATAAGGTGCTTTTTGTCTCAACCTTGTCTCAACTGTACCCATATGTGGTACAGTTGAGACAGTGCATGGTACAGTTGAGACACCCATTTCTAATGATGTAAAGGTAACTAACCATTCATTGTAAATATAACAAATAAAGACAAATAAAGAAAATAAAAATTGGGCAACATTTTTGTTTATTCAACCATTTATATTCATTCATTTTATTTAAATTAGCACTGGTTAAAATTTATAAAGCAGGAACAAGATATGAAACAATATTTATTAATAATACACAGTTTAAATATCACAAATATCAAATTTTATTTTCATTTGCGTCCTATACTGGCTAATTACGGCGTTTAACCTGTTATCATAACACTGCACAACTAAACAGTGTGTTTCCTAATAGAGCTCTATCGGGGGTACAGTTGGTACATATGTGTCTCAACTATCCCCCCGCTGGCCACCTCGCACATTTCTCTAGATTTTGCAGTTACCTTGCATGACAATACCATGAAATATGCCAGTTTTTAGGGCACAGAATAACGTTTGTGGTAATACCAGTTACGTTTAACAGTCATACAGGGATAATAAGCTATTCATTGTGGAGAGTGCATGGTGAAGTGAACATCCTACTTTAGAAAAAAAAACTTTTCCCGATATCTTCGGATCGGAGATGCGTCCATTGTTCAAATTTCCCACGATCAAAGAGGACACTACTACGCATGTGCACAGCAAAAATCACAACTTGTGCTTGCTGCGAACGCAAGTTATTTAAGGTGTCTCAACTGTCTATGTCTTCCCACCGATAACGGCTGAGGTACCCCAGCCCATTCTGTTTCAAAGCTCCGCCCACGCTACTTGATTGACATTCCTCATTTACATTTGATTTATCATTTCCGACTTTCGTTTGAGCATTTGATTTATCATTTGCGATGTGCGTTTGAGCATTTGATTTATAATTTGAGCATTTGATTTATAATTTGAGCATTGACTTATAGATTTAATTATGACAGGTTTATACTGGGTTGATAATGAAAATTAAAAATGAAATCCGAATGAGGAAATGAAATTGCATTTGAGCATTTGATTTATAATTTATGCAGCCATTTTGAGAATTTGATTTATTATTTAATATTTTGACCATTTGATTTATCATTTGAATAGTTGTTTTGAGACTTTGATTTATTATTTGATCTTTTTAAGCATTTTAATTTTAATTATGTTAGGAAAAAACTTCCATAATAACCCTTCTTTTTCCAGTGATATTTCTCTGAGCTTTTCTCTTTTGCAATGTCTCTCAGCCATCTCTCTTTCTACAGTCTTTCTTCAAATCTCCCTCTTGCTCCCTCTCTCTCCTCCCCCATCATGAGGGGACACGCCCCCCACTGCTGATTGGATACAAGTGTGTTGTGGTGTTTGGTTCAATCCAATCTTTCAACAGCGTTTTTTTAGAAATCACTTACTGCACCTTTAATGGACAAGGCTTCATGACACACAACATTTCAACTTAGAAAAAAAGGATTTTTCCACATCCTTTGCTTCTTCCACTGCTTCTATTTGGACACGCCGAGGCTCATCATCCACACAGACTACGGTCATTCTCTCAGCTCTCAGCAGACGCTCCTCTAGCTGCTGACTGTCACAGTATCCCTCTCTCTTGAAGCTGACAATGGAGTGCAGCAGTGTATCATTTAACACCACTCTCTGCTCTGTTCCATTGAGCTGTTTGATGGTTACACTGGCCTTGGCTCGGTTTTGAACGCTTCCACACCTGCAGCTTTTTCTGCACTCCTTGCATTTAATAAGGAACAGTTTTGAATTCGAGAGAGAGAGAGTGGCACTGCATGAACAAAAATATTCAAAGTTCAGTAATGCTTCAGTGACCAGCCCTGAGATGATTGTCTCTTCAGGCTCCTGTAAATTGTCTTCTAAAGGAGTAAACGACTCCAGCGTTGTGAGTTCGGTTGAACTGAGTACATTTCCTTCGCCAAAGTCACAAATGGAAAGACTTTTAAATATATACCACTGATTGAGGGTTACAGTAAATCTATCAGCTAAACTCAAGTGAACTTTTGCAGTGTTATCATACAGCGTGTGATGAGAATATTGCATCCCTTCTTCATCAGGTAGGATGTTGTTGATTGCAGGCTGATTCTCAAAGATCTCTCCAATAACAGTAACCTAAAAATGAAATTATATTATTTAGACTTCAAAGAAAAGAAAATCAGCATATAAGAATGATTTCTGAAGGATCATGTGACCCTGAAGACTGGAGTAATGATGCTGAAAATTCAGCTTTGCCATCACAGGAATAAATAACATTTTTAAATATATTATTTTAGTTATTTTAAATAGTTTTTACTGTATTTTTTACAGCCTTGGCAATCACAAGAGACCTCTTTCAACAAAAAAATCTTAGTATTCCAAACTGTTGAAGTTGGCAAAAAGCCAAATGATAAGAAATGAAAAAAAAATGGTACTTAATTTACTGACCTCTCGTAAGTAATTTGTGTTCTTTTTCACCTCTGCAAGGGTTAATGTCGGTTGCTCCTGACAAGTTTTGTAGGACAAGCGTCTCTGATGATGTAAGCGCTGAGAGCTTTTACATTTTTGAAGGACCCTACAAGAAAAGGTTCAAAGATTGGAATTTATTATTATTATTTTGAAATGTTCAATAAATACAGGCTTTGCTCATTATTATTGTAGTTCAAATGTATTGATTGATTGTACATAGATTGTACAAACTATGACACTTTTATTGGGCTTTTATTCACTTATAAACATGTAAATAAAAGTTTTGTTTTCACGTGACAAAGCAAGTAATGCAAGCCGTTTACTGTAATGCATTACTTTACTGTAGTAACTAGCTGGTTGTCCTGCATCCTCAATAAACAATCTATGATTAGTCCAAAATGCAGCTGCTAGAGTTCTTACTAGGTCAAGAAAATATTAACACCAATTTTATTATCTCTACACTGGTGACCTATTAAGTTCCATATCAATTACAAAGTATTGCTACTGACCTACTGTATGAGGTCCTAAATGGTTTAGCTCCAGTGTATTTAACTGATCTTCTATCGCCTTACAATCCATCACGCTCTTTAAGATCACAAAACTCTGGGCTTCTGGTTGTACCTATCTAAGTCCACTAAAGGAGGGAGAGTGTTTTCACATTTGGCTCCTAAAGTCTGGAATAGCCTTCCTGATAATGTTCGGGGCTCAGACTCAGTCTCCCAGTTTAAATCTAGATTAAAGACGCATCTCTTTAGCCTAGCATTCACACAATGCATCTCATAACCTTGTACTCCAGTTATATCAGATCAAATGCACATGATTATCTTTGCCTACTGTTATGAACAGCAGCTACGCTAATTATTTTATATTTGCTTCTCTGTTTTATCTTGGGATGCCCATCCTGAGGTAACTACAGAGTATGTCAGCTCCAGTTTAGATCCAGCCTATTATGAAGACTTCAGATGAAGCAAGGTCTGAATCAACATGCACCAATAATTCTATGCAAGTATGGTTATGCTTCCATTTACCATATTTGGCCTCTGCATTGATCAATGTTTATAGTGAATAAAAGTTTAAATAAAACATTAATCCCCTAAGCCCGAGTAGTTTTTTTTTTGAGTGACACACACACAACTAAAGACTTATAACTCCAAACCCATAGCAAGGAGAGTCAAAAGGTAGGTATCGTTTGATAGAACACTTTTCAATTTTTAAAAAAATATACATTACGTTACATTTGGAAATTCTCATGCTGAGAAACTGCTGATAAAAGACATTATATACTGTATATATAAATCTTTCTTATTTGACATGGAATAACTCATGAAGAACATAAGGTAGGATACATTTTTTTTGGTGAAGTCCCTCTAAATGTGAGCTGCATCTGGATAAAATTTTGTGGTGCATAAAGTTATCTAAAGCTACAGCATTTGGAACCAAGATAGCCTTTTTGTTCAGTCCTTGATGCCCCCTAATGGGCATTTTTTAAATTGTTCCTTCATGATGAATATCTTGTTACCACTGCAATAGATTATGTTCATTTCGGGCTCATTTTAATTGTAATAATATGCTGTAAAAAATGATGTGCCATTTTCAACAATCTGTGAATGTTTCATGAGCTGTATGATGTTTTTGACACATTGCAGTACATAGTACAAAAAAGTATTTTATAGATTATGATAAAAATAAATTCTATTTATCAGCAAATAACTCAGCACTACTTAGGAGTTAATACAATCAGAATGTACACATTTATTGTAAAGTTCAGACTCTAAGCTTTCAAACGACACCTATTTTGTGTTAATCAAGCCAGTAGTTTTGAAAAATAAGATTATGAATATTTTCACAGCCGCGGGCGGTACACTCCGGTTTAGAGGCACTCATTAAAGGAGTAGTTCACTTTCAAATGAAAATTAGCCCATGATTTACTCATGGTTTTATAATGGCAGTGGATTGCAACCAACATATTGAAGTTCAAAAACATGCATCCATCCATCATAAACGATAGGGGTGAGTAAATCATGGGCTAATTTTCATTTGAAAGTGAACTACTCTTTTAAGAGTTTGTCAAAGTGGTTTGAAAACAAGCACGGACGGTTCAGGGAACATTGGAAAACACATCGCATCCTGGAAAGATGAGAGACATGTTTTTTAGCCAAGTATGCATCACTTCGTGAGCAATATCTTGTGATCAACGCAATGGATGTTGTGTTTGGGCTCTTTGTAATCGTGAGAATCTGCTGTCAATAAAGATGTTCGATTTTCCACAACTGCATGTTTCATGGAGTTATGAGCAAAACCGCGTCATCAGTATACAAGGCTCTATGTGTGCCTTTGCGGGTTCGTGTGTGACAACTTCATGAGGAATATCTTTAGATCTGAGAGATGAATTATGCTGAGTTTGGGCTCTTTTTAATCGTTTGAGTTTACTGTAAATAATGTTGTGCCATTTTCTACGATCTGTGCATGCTTCATGCAGTTATAAGCTAAAACGCAACGCGAGTGCTTCATCAGTATATATACTTTGCTACGTGCGTCTGTGGGATTTTTTTGTGTTAGAGGAATATCTTTAGTTCTGAGTGATGGATTATATTGAGTTTGGACTCATTTTAAATAATGGACTCTGCTGTAAATAATGATGCCCCATACGAGTGAAATTCAGCATCCGTATATGATTTACGTATGGGTCTTGAGGGGCTTCATGTACAAAAACTTGCTCAAGTTTAGTAAAAAGCCCGAAACAATTATGCTTATTATATTCTACTCATCGAGACCTTCCAAATGACATATGACACACGGCAATCTGAGCTGTATGATGTATTTGACATATTGCAGTACGTAGTACAAAAGAGTATTTCATAAATTATGAAAAAAAAAAAAAATCTCTTTATTGGCAAATATCTCAGCACTACTTAGGGGTTAATCAAATTGACTCTAAGCTTCCAGATGACACCTATGTTGAGTTGATCAAGGTAGTAGTTTTGAAAAATATGATTATGAATTGTTTAGCAGCTAGGTGGCGCTGTGGGTGGTACACTCCGGTTTAGAGGGACTACTCAGCCCTCGTTAAGAGTTGATCTAAGTGGTTGGATGCATTAAAAAGCTGAGATTCTAAGCTAGATACCTATTTTGTGTTGTTCCATTCAGTGGTTGCTCAGTAATTTGATTATGAATTTTTTACGCGGGTGGGGGGTGTATTGCCGGTGGTACACTTCGGGTTTAAGGGGTTAAATCATGTAAAGCAATTGTGTTTCTTCAGAAGACTTTATTTAAACAAATCCATGGATTTATTTTACGATCTCTTTATGAACGTTTTGAATGGTCAGAGTTTTGGGTGAACAGACTTTTAATGCAAGGACTCTCAAATTTCATTTAAAAAATGTTGAGTTTTTGAATGACATGAGAGTGAGTAACTCATTTAACATTTAAAAGGTCTAATTATAATATATTCATTAATTTACGAGCATTACATACTTCCTGCTCACTACTGCGCAGGTCTGGTCCCGAGATCGCTACTGTGCGCAGACTCAAGTCCCAAGATGTCAGCGCCATATCGGGACACTGACGGCTTCAGTTCTCATGAATGGAAGAGAGCGAAGGGGCGTTGTCCATGTTTTTTTACAGTCTATGGTGCCTAAGCATTTTCAGTGCTCTGCCCCTAATTAACATATATCAACCTATCCAGATATAGTGGCCGATATATATTGTGCATCCCTAATAGGAATAAGAGTAAAATTAATAAAAAATGTTGACACTTCAGGACACGCTTTTACTCTGAGTGGCTTTATACATATACGGGCCCCAGATCTGAATTAATTCCAGTATCAGTAATATTCCATTCTTTTAACAAGAATTTTTTTACAGGAACTGACACTAACACCTGAAAATGTCATTTATTTTTTGCAAGTTACCTACTGTTCAGTGTTGTGTGAAGGAAGATTTTGATATTCATCCTTTGTCCTCCCATCTGAGTGATCCTAATGTAGAAAGAAAGCAATAAAGGGAGTTATATGCCACTAATATTTTCAAATGCAATTTCTTGAGGTGAAGTTTCAAATATGTATTATTAACAATAAAAATCTTTAAGACATCTCACTTACCTCAGCCAAAGGATAATCATCAGAGGGATTCTGCAAGACCATTGTAACTAAAGAGGCATAGTATTATTTTCACTAGATTAAGTATTATATACATCATGTATGTTTTACAAATCACAGCTGGTAAAAAAAAAAAAAACTTACAGTTTTGATTTATAGTTAAGTTTCCTTTCACACTTGTCTGGCTAATTGTTGGAGCACTGACTGGACTTCCATGATCCGCTGAAGCAGTGACATTCAGACGTGAAGGAGTATGAGCTAAAATTGTCCTTACATGGTCCCTTGCTGAGATATTAGAAATTAGAAACAAAAACAGAAATGACCCATCAAAAACTGATGGTTAACACTATGATAATGCTGACCACACTTGACCCATGATTGAGTTTTATGTTAAATGAATTCTCTACAAGTTGAAAACTGACTAAAATAACAATCCACTGTAAATCCAACCCTCCCAAATTACACCTATTCAACTTACAGTTTTGCAGTGTTTCTTACCAGATTTATTTTGCACTGGACTTGGGCAAGGGGGTGTGTTTTCTGAATCTGGGTCCGCTTCAACAGGCGAGATGTGGAAAAACAAAAAGAGGATGGAGACATTATAAACAGCTCGAAATGTTAAGAATATGAATTCAATGAGATATTACATATGCAGTATGCACACATTTCACATTTCAGTTTTGGAAGCGAAAAAGGTTTATAGTCAATAGTATAGCAATGCATAAAACACCGCTCACACAGAAGTCACTTTCAAACTAGCAAGCAACAAGCAGCTTTCTTTTGGTTAATGCAGCAATTTTGTAAATGAAATTCCAGATCACATGGATTCCCATTGAATGACTGGATTTCGCCTCCAGTAGATTAGCCTTTAATTGGCACCTAGGAAACTCGCAATAAGAAATAAAAACTAGATTTACCGCATGGCGGTACAAAATATGACCGCCGCTCAGGCCTGCACTGGCTTTCCACAAAAATAAATGACGTGGAGCAATTTGGCTGTATTGCGTGTTTATGTATATACCTAAAAAAAGTAGTAGTATGTGCATGTCTGTCTGTGTGTGTGTGTATATGGATTTGTATGTGTGTGTATGGGTGTGTGTCTGTGCGTGTGGATGTCAGTGTGTGTGCATGCTTGCGTTTGTTTGTATTCCTGCATGTGTGTGTGTGACAGTATCATCCTAAACCAGCAACCCTTCGTTCAACAGCACCATCTACAGGCCGATGAGTGTACAGTCACTAAATGTGCACATAAATGAATTTATTTTATACCCCCCCATGGATGAAATTCTACGAAACTTAGCATACCCCCAGAGGATGTCAAGTTAATCATACACATGAAATATGGTGCAGTTCTGAACATCTCCACTGAAGATAGGGGCGATTAAAGCAGAATAATATTGCATTTTCATTTTTTATGGGAGGGGCGCAAATCACAAATGAGTGATTATGGGCTAGGTTGATGTGGGCCCTTAAGACCAACATACCATAAAAATTTCTTCATCCTCGGTTCCACTGTTCAAGTAGTTATTTAGGAAAAAATGAATTTTTTGGGTTTGGGGGGGCCCAGCGCGGGGGGGGGGGAGTGGCCCCCGGGGACCAAACGAAATTTTTCCGTAAAAGTCTAGTGGGGCTACATGCCCACCAAATTTCATGTTCCCCGGTGTTTCTGTGTCCCTGGTATCGTTGACGGAAAATTCAGTAGATTGACAAAAAAAAAAAAAAAAAAAAAAACTTTGACAATCCCTATATGACCGCTTTCGCTAGCTACGCTAGCGGCGGTCATAATGAGTTGAGTACTCCTTTGCTTCAGGAACATCAGTGCTATGAACAGATTACTACTCAAGATTAACGTGGGATGGCAGCTAGTCTTTTTGCTGTTTTAGTGTTTAAATAGGTAATACCTAAATTGAACTTACCTTTGGACCTTTTATGCAGACTCCTGCTTGTTGCTGATGATTGTTTGGTTTTAGATCTTTTAATAGAATTTCTCTTCATTTTAATCTGATGGACTTTGACCTCAGATCCTCCTCAAAGAGACTGCTGCCTTTATGAGTGAGGAGAAGCGAGTCTACATACTCAGCAGACCTGATAGGACCAAGAAAATATAACAAAACCCATAACTAATAAATTAAGCAAAATGTATATATATATATATATATATATATATATATATATATATATATATATATATATAATGTCGTAATGATCTCACCAAGGAGAAAGAAAATCCACTATGATGTTGTGTATGCAAATCTCTGGCTACTTAAAAATTACAAATTAGATTATACCTTAAAACTAAACCAATGTGTAATTCTCAACTGATAGCAAACTGGGCCATTTAAATATGCCTGTACATGGTGATGCAATATTTTGTGCAGATACATGAAGTTAAACAGTTACAGTTACAGAAACAAGAAAGTAATAATTAGCCAGGTAGTATAGTGCTCTTTTGTCGTTGCTGCTATGTGTAGAAAATGGATTCGTTAAAATAACTTTCTGTTTATGAAGTAGGCTAACTTACTGTGATAATCGTTTTAGAAAATCAAGGGCACGTACATTAGGCTATAGCACAAAGTCCGTGCATATTCAAACATGAAAAAATAAAAGACTTGCAGGAAAAAATGTAAGCAAACTAGTCAAGTTTTACAACATTTGTAGAAGATCACATACATTTAATTCTAATAAAACAGCCACTGTTTGTTCATTGTGGTAGAAAATGCTACTCACGTTTCGCGCAAAATCCACATTTGACGGAAATTTGATATACAGTTAAAAGAGTATAAACTAAAGTCAATTAATAAATCAATACGAAACAAAATAGCTTTAAAACAGAGAAACTCACACTTATGCTGTTGAACACACGCGCTTCATCAATCCAAAAGCCTAATTTTATGCATGTTAGTGCCTCAGAAACACGGCTTCATTTACGTCTGGCTGGTTACAATTTTTATTTTTAATACCTCCAATGTCTTCCTATTTTGCATGTCTTATAAATCGACCAACATAATGGCCTAACTTACTTAGATTTACACTTAAAATACCATCCAGCCCCTCCCTCCTCTTATCTACATTTACACTGTTTAGATTCAAATAGAGAAAAGGCGCGCGAGCCATTCAAACCGATTCAAACACATAATGACGCAAGACGAACAGGAGGATTTTTACTTTCGTTTTTATCAATATTCACCTTTTATCAATACACACCTTGGTGCGGCGGCGACCATCATGTGTTTTTTTTTAGTGTTTTTTTGTTTGTTTTTTAAGAAAAGATACAAATATGAGCAGGAGGGCTTTACTAGGAAAGGAATCAATTTATCAATTTACTTTAACAATTTTCAGGTTCCTTTTTTTGCAGAGGGAAGTGTGTGTGTGTGTGTGTGTGTGTGTTCACAAGCAGTGATAATACTGACAAAACCTAAATAATAATAATTTAATAATTATTAAAAATAATAATTTCATTTTGATAAAGTCAGCCAGAATCTTTTAGCATCTTTTTGGGTTGAAATATTAACCAACAACAATATTTTTCCAACCCAGTTGCTGAAGAGCATGGCTTTGAAGATCCAGTTCATACAACATTCACTGTTGCTTGTTGTTCAATGTGCAACATTCGTAAAATGCCAAATGTCCATTGTAATTTCAATTTCATACAAACAAACAACACAAAAGTCACATTAATATCCCAGTCTCCAGACCAGTGTCAGTCTATTAAATGACATCACTTCCTCCTGCGACGTGTGCCTGCAGACCGGATGCGAGCAGCCTGACGAATGTTCTTGTATCTTTCTTCCACATCTTGATGGAGAGAGAGGCAGAGAGTCTGATGATGAAGAATGGATGAAGGAGAGGTGGGAGAGGAGGTGCTAGAGCTCTCCAAGGGTCCCATCGCTGCAGCTTCTCTGCTCCTGTCCATCTCTACTATCCCAGAGTCTGAAGATCTTTGTTTTTCCTCTCTGTCCTTCAGTCTGTCTAGACTGTTGCTCAGGGAGACGTTCTCCTGCTGCAGAACCCTGATCCTCACTGAGTTTGCCTTCAGCTGCTGCTCCATATCACACATCACATCACCTGTAGCTGTGACACACAGAGAACCGGCTGTAAGTGGCAGGTAGGGGTGGGAATCACACAAAATTTAACAACAGGTGTTTTTAGACTTTCAGTTGAGGTTTTACAGTCTTTCAAGAGAGGAAACATAAATGTGATCTAATAATTGGCCTTAATTATGTATCAAATAACAATATTAAAATGTGGTAACATATTTCATTCATTCTTTTATTTTTATAAAATACTTCTGACAAACATGCACCTGTGAAACATGTTTGTTTAATTAATTGTTTAAATATTTAATTATATGTGTTTAATTCACTGTAAAAGAAGAGAAAAACTACAAAAGTGTTGCAAAGTACATTCACGAATCAGATTACATTTGTTACTACTGTTTTGATTCACTAAAAATAGTCGACTCACTGGAGTCTTTCTTTGGGGAATTGGGGCACAATGGTCATGCTTTGACCATTCGCATGGTTCATGATTCACTAAAGAAATGGCTCATAAGAGTTTTTCTTTTCTTTCTGAATATTCTGTTTTGTGCCATAGCTGCAGTAGCACACACTTTTTCACCAGCCTTTGTCCCGTTCATTTTGCCCATAGGCATTTTGACAGAAAACTCTTTTGTTAAAAAGTTATAAGCCATGAACCAAACCAATCAGATATGAGGTGAGTCACAACCTTACAAAGTAAGGTAAGTAAGTAACAAGATTGTGAAAAAAAAAAAAAACAAGATTGTGTAATTAATGGCTTTTAACTATTTTGATTATAGCTGTTCATACACACACACACACACTGGTTTCCATGGGGAATTCCCATAGATGTAATGATTTTTATGATGATTCCCTCTACACTTACCCTACCCCTAAACCTACCCATCACAGAAAACTGTCTGCATTTCTAGATTTTCAAAATACTTCATTTAGTATGATTTATAAGCTGTTTTCCTCATGAGGACCAAAACAAGTGTCCCCATAAAGTCAAAATTTACTGGAATTACTATCCTTGTGGGGACATTTGGTCCCCATAACATAGGGAATACCAGGTACACACACACAAAAATTGAGAACGTAGGGAGACAAACTCTGTTACATCATTTGCAGTGTATGGGAGTGAGCGGTTCTATTGGCGCAGTGTACTTGTTGCATTTCTTTGATTAATGAACATTTATTTCTTTAAGGGTAATAAGCTATCATTAAAAAGAATTCCCTATGGAGAAAATCGCTGACATTTTTACTTCCAGGAACCCGTTAAACTTGATTGCAGGAAAATGGACTTACGAATGTCATTCCGTTATTTAAAAAAAGGGGAATTATCAACTTACACTATTGGCAAAGGCTATTTTCACTTGCTCTGTAGACCACACTGATCACGCTCTGTTCAGATATTTGACCTTTAGTACAAATAGCATAGTACTTGTATTTACACTTTATGTAAGTAGCATCTAGGTCTATTTGCTAATGTAAACATGCCATTTTTGCTAGTATTAATACTATTAAAAATGCTATATATATATATATATATATATATATATATATATATATATATATATAAATAAGTATAAATATCCACTGCCTTCTGAATTAAATCTGGTCCGGAATAAGAAATTGCTTCCTAACTTAAAGTCACCATAAAATCGAAATGGACAATTCTTGTTTTTTATGGAATGTTGGAGTATTGCAATACTGTATTTATTATAAATGATTAGCGTACATAATTTTTTTTAATTTTTTTATTCATGTGCCCATGTAATCTTTAATCAAAATAACTTCTCTTCCACCTGCAGTGACATCTCTTCTCTTCTCTGATGATGTGTTTACCGGCATGAGGTCGGGACAACCTGTCACTCAAAGCAATAGCAAACCACAACAATCCAATCAAGTCCCGTCCTACATTTTTTCTTGTTCGAGAAGCCGTTTCACTCGGATATATGTCACAATAGGGAAGAAAAGACTATTTCAGCTTGTGTTTCATGCCAACTTTAAGAGGCAGGAGTGGGCAGAGTTCACTCACTCTGTGGCGCTGCGTGTGGATTCAGCTCAGGAAAGGCCACCAGTATCCGCTCTCTCTGAGCAGCTTCTTCCAGCATCTCTTTCAGGCGAGACATACTCTCCTCCAGTTCTGTGATCTGTGTCTGCTGCCTTTGTTTCTCAATACACAGTGAACTACACCGGGACTGCAGAGAAAGAAACTCTCAGGTTTAATTGGTGTGACCTAATGTAGTCAGGCTGATTCAGTCATACCAAATATTTTTGACTTTAGATGTTTACCTGCTGCTGTGTGAGTTGCTCCTGAAGAGTGTCTTTTTCTTGTACGATCTCTGCGAGTTTGTTGGCAAGATCAGCTTTTTCATCCTCACATTCTTCCAGACTGTTATGTAGATCCTCAGTCTGCTGAACCAGCACATCCAGATGCTTCCGCAGAGCTGTCTGCTTCACCTGAAGAGCCTGTGCACAAAATAACCATGTTTCATGATCGAATTAGATGAAACCAAGTCCAGCTCAACACTGTTTTCCTCATTGAATATCATGTTATGGAAGTAACATTGTGAAAGTTGTTCTTGTTGATTTTAATATTATGATATTTATCACAGTGATCACACTGACTCACCTCATGCTGGCGTTGCACACTGTGGTTTTTGGCGCTTTCTTTGTCTAACAGTGTCTGTGTACTTCTGAGCTCCTTCTCCAGGTTTGTCCTGCTCTCCTCCACCTCTTTTAACATGGTCTCTAGTGAATTATGCAGATGATGAACTTGCTCCTGTAGTGCAGCCCTCTCGCATTCTATAGAAAAAAAGTAACCCATTCCTTATATCATTCGAAAAATCAATCGTGTAGGATTCTGGGTTTTTCGAACTGGGGTTGAGGGACCCCAAGGGGCCACAAAGTATATACCTCATAAAAACTGAGAGAAAATTCTACAATAATACAATATTCTACAAAAGTATATATTAGGGCTGTCAAGAACAAGATATTAAAATTGTTTAATGCAATATTTTTAACACATTTATTGAATTAGATGTTTTATTATTTTCGAGATTAATCACACTTATTTTATTCTATTGACAATCACAGTTTTAAACAGTGTGAAATAGTTAAAAGACCAAATCTGCCTTTTCTTTGTAAAAATTATATGTATTTGCTATAGGTCATCTATCCTTCCTTATAACATACATATTTTCAATAACAGTTTGTATTAAGTTCCTCTTTGCTCACTGAGTTGTAAGGCACTATATGTTTAAAGCTGCTTTTACATATTTATTTTTAAATAGTGCAAATCATTTGAATTAAATTAAAAATGTTCTTCTTTAGATTTATAGATCTAACATCACTTTAATAGTTGCATATTTTTTCAGTAATTTAATGATGATATAAAAGCCAATTATTAATGCTGAAAATGCACATTTACCAGCCACTAAATTAGGTACACCTTGCTAGTTGCTAGGGGTTGGACCCCGCACATCCCAACGGTGCTCTGTTGGACTGAGATCTGGTGACTGTGGAGGCCGTTTGAGTTTAGTGAACTCATTGTTATGTTCAAGAAACCAGTTTGAGATGATTTGAGCATTGTGACATGGTGCATTATCCTGCTGGAAGTAGGCATCAGAAGATGGTACACTGTGGTCATAAAGGGATAGACATGGTCAGCAACAATACTCAGGTTGCCTGTGGCCTTTAAATGATGCTCAATTGGTACTAAGAGGCCCAAAGTGTGCTGAGAAAATATCCCCCACAACATTACTCCATCAGCATCCTTAACTGCTGAAACAAGGCAGATGGATCCACGCTTTCATGTTGTTTACACCAAATTCTGACCCTACCATCTGAACATTGCAGCAGAAATCGAGATCTTCTATTGTCCAATTTTGGTGAGCCCTTGCAAATTGTAGCTTCAGTTTCAGGAGTGTCACCCGGTGTGTTCTTCCGCTCCTATAGCACATCTGCCTCAAGGTTCGACGTGTTGTGCGTTCAGAGGTGCTGAGCTACTGTTGTCTTTCTATCAACTCAAACCAGTCTGGCCATTCTCTTCTGACCTCTGGCATCAACAAGGCATTTTTGCCCACAGAACTGCCGCTCACTGGATATTTTAACTTTTTCGGACCGGTCTCTGTAAACCCTACAGATGGTTGTGTGTAAAAATCCCAGTAAATCAACAGTTTCTGAAATACTCCACCAACAACAGTGCCACGTTCAAAGACATTTAAATCAGCTTTCTTGCCCATTCTGATGCTCAGTTAGAACTAAGACTGAACACGTAATATGCAAGTGCATGACGTCACCGTTTTCACAAATTCACATTTTTGTAGTTTACACTGAGATGATAGCGGACTTTGAAACCCATTTTCAAAAGTTAGTTTTTTCAGGCCCCCAAAACGCTGTTGTTGTGTTACATGAACGGCCAAAATGCATGACAAGTTTTCTGTTTTTAGTTGAAAGCGTTGTCATGTAAACTGCCCCTGGATGCTTTGAATTGCTGCCATGTGATTGCTAATGAGATATTTGCCTAATAAAGTGGCCGGTGACTGTATATATATATATATATATATATATATATATATATATATATACACACAGTATATATAAAAATAAATATATATATTAAATAGTTGTTAATATATAAATAATAGAAGGCGGTCCTTAACATCAAAACTTTGAAAACCCCTGTCCTGTATTATTCCATATATTTACTAATAGTTATGAGAAACATAAATCATTGTAATGATCATTTTGAACAGCTCAAAAATAAAGGGGAAAAAAGAAAGAAAAGAAAATATTTTTAAGGATTTTATTACAGTCCCATTTTTGTGGACAGTAGTGGTAGTAGAAACAGCTGGCCAGTAGTTTTATAATGATGTCCTGCTTACCAAGACTTTGTTTCGCTTCTGTCTGCAAATTCAGCTCTGCTGTGAGTTCAGAATTTTTGTCCTCTAATAGCGTCACACCTGTGAAAGAAAATGATTGTTAACATGAAGTTTCAGATGTGAGTTAAGGGTCTTAAAAAAACCTCTCACCTCTCTTTAACTCCTCCTTTAGCCTCCTTACTGCTTCCTCTCCCTTGACCTTCACCTCCTGCATTCTGCGCTCACACTCCTCCTCCATCTTCCTCCTCTCCTCCTTCTCTCTTCTGACCGTCTCTGATAGCTGTTTTCTCAGCTTCTCTCGCTCCATCTCTGTCTCTTTCAGCTTCTTTTTCAGTGGCTCAAAAGTTTCTCTCACCTCCAATTGAAAAAGAATAGTTATAAAAAACAAATGAGGAAATACACTACCGGTCAAAAATTTGGAATTATTCAGATTTTTCACTTGAAATAATAATAATTGAGCACCAAATCAGCATATTAGAATGATTTCTGAAGGATCATGTGACACTGAAGACTGGAGTAATGATGCAGAAGATTCAGAATTTACCATCACAGGAACAAATTACATTTTAATATATATTTAAAAAGAAAACAGCTCTTTTAAATTATAATAACATTTAACAATATTACCGTGTTTGGTCAAATAAATACAGTCTAAGTGAGCATAAAACTAAGGCTTCTTTCAAAAAACTATTGTAATATTCCAAACCTTTGATTGTAGTGTAATCAGGATTAATGACAAAAGTGTGAATAGTCACAACAAACCCAACAAAACCACTCCGACCCTCACCTCCAGAACATGCTTCCCAACACGGCTCATATCCTTACGCTGCTCACTTGCCCATTGGGAGATGTCACATGCAGACAAGCGGCCCAGCTGCTGTGTTTCCTCCACAGCTTCCAGGAAGCCCTGCATGGAGCAAGGCAAACCCAGAGACTGGCACAGAGACACTAGAGCATCACTGCTCTCCTTCATCACCGTCTGAACACAAGCACAGGCCTCACAGGGCACCAGGGACGACTCTACTGTCTGACAGCTCACAGTGTGAGCGGACCGAGACACACAGGAGCCTGCGGCGGACGCTCTTCTGTGGTGGGAAGAGGAATCTGGGGTACTTGAGGTGGTTTTATGGGTGCTTGCAATGGAGGTGTTCTGTGTTTTGTGCGTATTAATATTAGGAGTGTTTGCTGCTGTTCTGGTAGTGAATGAACTCAGTTGAGATGGAGGTTGGTGTTCACTGGTGCTCTGAAAGAAGAGACCTTTAGTAAATCTTTTAGGTTGCAAATTAACTGATTGCTTTCAGTGAAATACAACTGATTACACGGTTTAATGATTTAGTTTATAAGCAAAGATCATTGTTGATAGGTCTTTACCGAGTTTTTTGTGTGTTTTGTCTTTATCAAGAGGTTTCTTACCTGTTGTGTTTGTGGATTGCTGAGCTGAAGTAGGTTGTTCCAGAAGCGTTTGACCACAGGACCGATGGAAACAGAGGATTCATTTTGACCAGATGATAAAGCTCTCGGATTATCAAGCAACAGCTCTGTATGAACGTTGAAACTCTGGAGAAGAAGCATTAATCTGGGACAAACACACAAATGCACATAATGATTTTGATAAAAAAAAATAAAATAAAAAATAGACGGTTCCCACAAAAATATTAAGCAGCTGCACCAAATCAGCATATAAGAATGATTTCTGAAGGATCATAAGTCACTGAAGGAGTAATGGCTGCCATCACATGACTAAATAATGTAATTCTATGCTAAATATTAACAGAAAACAATTTACAGTAGAATATTTCAGTGTTACTGTTTTTACTGTATTTTATCAAATAAATGTAGCTTAGGTCAGCATAAGAAACTTTTTAAAAAGTATTATATAGTATGTCATACTTATTTATTAATTAAAGTTATAATGCAAATATTAATGTGTAATATATATATATATATATATATATATATATATATATATATATATATAATAACGTAATACAATTCACAACAAGTTGACTACCTGTCCATCAGCAACTCTAGCAGGACTATGTGGGAGTGCTGACTGAATTCCTCCTCACCATCCACATAATCATATTCTTCTAAAAGACTGACCAAATCCAGATTACATGACAGTTTATCTGGAAACTTCCATGAAGGGAAACGGACGGGTCCAGTCTTAGAAAAAACATCCAGCACTGCTCCCTGTAAATCAATAAGATCTCTCCGAAGACTGTCGATACAGTCCTGACTGCCCAACAGATGAGTCATTGTGGCCGAAATATGAGTTTTTTCTTTAATCGTTTTAGTTTTGTAGCAAGAACATGTGCATTAGCTCTATATACACAGACACCAGGTTTCCATGGTCGCATGTAGGCGGAATCATTTCACTTGAACTACATTTCCCACAAACACCATTGGCCTTGCTACCGGAAGTAGTCGTTCATTTGTCGTCTTCTGTTGTGTGGCGTTTGGCGCAACCAGAGGTTAGTGAAGTTGTATGAAAGTGTACATAGAAATTATAGTACTTAAGTAATTTTAAGCGCTGTACGTTGGTTTTGTCAAACAAATTACCATTAGACTGACAATAACTGTTTATGTTTCTCAGCGTACTTGATTCGTCCAGAGAAGAGCCTGTAGTGTCGCAGTCATGCCGCCTGGGCCTGTGCAGATCATGCAGCCGGAGCTAAATAACAAGGTATGAACCAATTATTTATTTATTTTAGAGACAGTACAGAGTAGATCCATCTGCTTTATATTCAATTACTAACATAATTGTCTTCATAAACATACAAAGATGTTAATCGACCATAATATTGCATGTTTTATACATCATGGCTGCTTCCGAAATAGCATAACGTTACTCCCTTGAGTAACTTAGGTAACGTTACTTATTTTGAATAAGTAATTCACGAACGCTTAAAAATGACAGTATGAATATAGTATTTTATATATATATATATATATATATATATATATATATATATATATATATATATATATATATAGTATGAATGTATTTCTGACGTATTACATCCGCCATACTGTCTCTATCATGGAAAAACATTATGTGACAAGAAGTATTTCTGAATTCCCAGTCCTTAAAAAGAGAAGGCAAAAAGTACCGGGATGACCTAAGACAACCTGCAAGATTCTGAAGTGTCTCGCCAGAAGTAGTAGGTCATCTGGGTACTTTTGCTCTCTTATGAGTACTGTGAATTCAGACATACTTTTTTGTCACATGTTTTTCACCTACTACATAGTAGGGAAGTATGCAATTTTGGATGCAGTGAAAGTTTAAGTTGGCCAGGGGAATGAATCGACTTACCCTTACTATATTACCACTGCTTGAGTCAAGTTAGAACTCTCATAATAATATATTTTCCTTTTGTATAGTTCAGCTAATATTGCATTAAGTAATTAAAATTACATTATTCATCATAAATTCAATGCAACACTTTTTAAAATGTTTGCATATAGTACTGCATAACTAAATGGACTCTTTTTGGGTAGATTAAGCTAATGAATATGCAGATAGTCAAAAATATTTGGCTTGTGAGGCAGTCTTTGCAACCAAAGTGTTAATGAAGGCTCAGATCAGTTAAACTGTGTAATGTTTTAATAACAGCCCGAGGAGCAGAAAGAAGAAACTCCAGCCACAAAGCCCATTGTGGGAATCATCTATCCGCCTCCTGAAGTCCGGAACATTGTTGACAAGACTGCCAGCTTCGTGGCCAGGTTTGAAATCATATCATTACAAGTCATATCATAAGTCATATAACATCATGTCATATCAAGTTCCAATATTGTACATTTCTTAAATCAAGAATTAACCCCTTTTAATTTTTTCGAAGGAATGGACCTGAGTTCGAGGCCAGGATTCGACAGAATGAGATCAACAACCCAAAATTCAACTTCCTCAACCCCAACGACCCTTACCATGCTTACTACCGCCACAAGGTCAACGAGTTCAAGGAGGGCAAAGCTCAGGAACCGTCTGCAGCGGTGCCTAAAGTCATGCAACAGCAAGCGTCACAGCAGCTTCCTCAGAAGGTCAGGATCCTGTCATTGACTTTGCACAACACATACTAGTAACTGAAATAAAACCAGTCAAGTCATAATCTAAGCAGTCTGATTTGAAAGTCTTTCATAGCTGGATTTTTTATGAAGAGTTTATTCGTTTGTGGTCCTTTAGGTTCAAGCGCAGGTGATCCATGAGACGGTGGTGCCCAAGGAGCCTCCACCTGAGTTTGAGTTCATTGCCGACCCTCCCTCCATCTCAGCCTTTGACCTGGATGTGGTGAAGCTGACCGCACAGTTCGTCGCTCGAAATGGCCGTCAGTTCCTCACGCAGCTGATGCAGAAGGAGCAGAGGAACTACCAGTTTGACTTCCTGCGACCACAGCACAGCTTGTTCAACTACTTTACAAAACTGGTGGAACAGTACACAAAGGTATGGCAGCAATATTCAGGACTAATCAGAGTTTTTTGGGAATCATAAAGTTATTCAAGTGGGACACTAAATTCACTTAATTGATTGGTTTCTTGCAGGTTTTAATCCCTCCAAAAGGTCTTCTGCTGAAACTGAAGAAGGAAGCAGAGAATTCTCGTGAGGTCTTGGACCAGGTAATTATTACAGCCATTCCAGGTCACATGGTTCCGGTGTGGGTTCCCGGCTTGTGTCCGTTCTCAAACGGTTCCGTGCATTTCCACTGCAGAAAATGTGGTTTGGTTCAACTCCGGCCCTAAAGACTTTCTGGTCTGGAATGGAGCCAGCTGTCTATGGCGGTCTCATTGATATATCTAAATATATAAAAATGCATGTACGAGAGGGCGAGTGAATCAACAGTTTCATGTTCAGTATATCTCCAAAAAGGACAGATGTGAGTACCAGGAGTTTATGTGAGCTGCCAGTTTGCTAGAATCACTCCCGAAAAACAGATGTGCTTCACTGTCTGCACAAACACTGGAATGTGCACCGTTTAATTTTTAGACTGGTTATAGTCAGGTAAACAACATGTAGCAGTGTTACATCACCGCTTGTTCCTCAAGTCCGTGGAAACGTGCACGGTTCACGACAGGCTCCAGTTCGACTGGCCAAGAACAGGTTCCGGCTCCAGAATGCGAACCATTCTGGTGGAAAATGGATAAAGGATAACTGAGTGGATGCCGGTGATTTAAAACCACATGAGGGAATTTATGGTGAATAAGAGAGTAGAACTGAAGTTGCGAAATTTAACATGTCTCATAAGTAGTTGTTCGTTAAATTCAGTTAGTCCCAAAAAATGTATCAATAAAGTTGGATCAATCTGAGCTTTGAAACTCGTAAGATCTCAAAAGGGAAGGACAGATCAGATTGACCTGTAATATCACATCTTTCCCCAATATTTTAGGTCAGGTATCGTGTGGAGTGGGCCAAATTCCAGGAACGAGAGAGGAAGAAGGAAGAGGAGGAGCGAGAGAAGGAGAGGGTGGCTTATGCTCAGATTGACTGGCATGACTTTGTGGTCGTGGAGACGGTGGACTTCCAACCAAATGAGCAAGGTGAGCATGTTTAGTTGACGACAATTAGCATGATTTTAGATATTTGAGTTTTTGTTTGCGCAAATACTATTGTATCAGAAGAATACTCTTGATTCTGGTGATAGCCAGACATTTCTTAAATCTCAGATGTGGTTTAATTAGCCAATTACAGACACAATCTCGCCTTTAATGTAAGATGATGGAGAAATTGTTATAATTATTAATTGTATAGATATGAATACTATATTATCAATGTTTTTATTGTTTTTGGTCGTTTTCACAAAGTTTTCATGGCCCCCATAATATTTTGTTGAATGAGTTAGATAGATATTATCTATAGATTAATTAATAGATATTAATTAATATAAATTTACTATACCATAAAAAATACTATACAATTTTTAATCAAATATTGATTCATATTAAATAGATTTTTCATAATATTTGTTATTAATGATTATTATTATATTCATGTTATTTTTTTAATTATCATCATCATTATTATTATTATTAATGCTTTTTTACAGGTAATTTCCCTCCTCCCACTACTCCTGAGGAGCTGGGCGCTCGTATCCTGATCCAGGAGCGCTATGAGAAATTTGGAGAGAGTGAGGAGGTGGAGATGGAGGTAGAGAGTGAAGATGAAGAGGATGAGAGAGGAGGCAGGGAGGACAGACACGCAGCTCAGCTGGACCAGGACACACAGCTGCAGGACATGGACGAGGTGAGACAACCAGGGTTATGTTCACATAATGCCATAGATGATGAGTGTGTAGAAGTGGGTTAACTATTACTCTAACTGACTAGCATCTGTTATTCCTCTCAATAGGGTTCTGATGAAGAGGATGATGGCATGAAAGCTCCTCTACCCCCTGATAATCCCATGCCACCACCTCTGCCCCCCACCCCAGACCAGGTTATCATTCGCAAAGACTACGACCCCAAGGGTAAGCGCATTTATAAAACACACTTTATCGTTCTAAAATGGCACACATTTCTTTGTATCCACTCACTTTCCATCTCATCTTATCTTCAGCGTCTAAGTCTCTGCTTCCCATGACCTCCTCTGACGAGTACCTCATCTCCCCCATCACGGGTGAGAAGATCCCAGCCAGTAAGATGCAGGAGCACATGCGCATCGGCCTGCTGGATCCCCGCTGGCTGGAGGAGCGTGACCGCAACATCCGAGAGCGTCGGATCGAGGAGGAGGTGTACGCTCCCGGCCTGGACATCGAGAGCAGCCTGAAGCAGCTGGCCGAGAGACGTACCGATATCTTTGGTGTGGAGGAAACGGCCATCGGTAAGAAGATCGGAGAGGAGGAGATACAGAAGCCTGAGGAAAAGGTAAGAAAGTATTAACACCAAGTGGATTCTTCTTTCTCAAAATTCACCTTGCGCATGCCCTGTTGTATGTGCTCAAGGACTCAATGCGGATGTGTAACTATTTCCGTGCATTCATTCTTAAAGGGACAGCAGCCTCATAAATTTGTTTTATAATAATGGGTTGACTAAAATTGGAAAAAAAACTAAATAAATTTTATTGGTTCACATTGGATTTTTATTCTTCAAAACCTATTAAACTCTCTACCCCAGTCAAATAAGAAAGGTAACACAGAACGGTAAACTGCAATCAAAATGCATATATCGAATCGAAATTTGATTCAAAATTGAGAACCGATTTTAAATCGAATCGTGACCTCAAGAATAGATTCTAATCGAATCGTGAGGTACCAAAAGATTCCCACCCCCTACTAAATAGTCTTTAAAAATGTTCACACTTGTAATAAGTATAATTTTTTCTAATTTTTTATTTTTTACAGAACTAAATTGTGTAATTTAGAGGTGAATATTGTCTAGTACCAAGAAATCCCCTCAAAATACAAAATATTACTGAAACGGTACATTAATTTAATTTCATAAAAAAATTTATTATTATTGTCTTCTCACTGTTTTGACTGCCGAGAATCACAAGTGTGACCCCAAAGTGAGGAATTCCAGAAGGTAGTTGTGTTCATCTAACACCACTTCCACTTTTTCCACAGGTCACATGGGACGGTCACTCAGGCAGTATGGCTCGTACCCAGCAGGCGGCTCAGGCTAACATCACCCTGCAGGAGCAGATCGAAGCCATCCACAAAGCTAAAGGTCTGGTGCAGGAGGACGACACCAAGGAGAAGATCGGCCCTAGCAAGCCCAATGAGATGCCTCAGCCGCCCATGCAATCAGCAGCCTCCAGCATGCCCAAACCCTCCCCACCAATCAACACCATGCCCAGACCTACCGTGAGTCTCAATCTGTTTCTGCATTCAGGAGTTTCGCAAGATCACTGTGCTTGTCGAACACAATAATAAAAGTGCTAGTCCTAACTAAAGGCTCTTGTGTATATTCCAGATGGCACCCCCAGTGCGGACCACTTTGCTTCCTGCTGTGCCTGTCATACCCAGACCTCCAGTGTCCCCTGTGGTGCGTCTGGCCCCTGGACAAGTTCT
Organism: Rutilus rutilus; assembly: GCF_951802725.1. Classification (NCBI taxonomy): domain Eukaryota; kingdom Metazoa; phylum Chordata; class Actinopteri; order Cypriniformes; family Leuciscidae; genus Rutilus; species Rutilus rutilus. The sequence goes on along the minus strand of NC_140232.1, from coordinate 12,786,463 downwards.
AGCTCCCATGCCACCCATGCTCCACGCCCCACGCATCAATGTGGTGCCCATGCCACCCTCTGGACCCCATATTATGGCACCCAGACCTCCACCTATGGTGGTCCCTGCTGGTGAGTCTTTAAAATGAGAGATCTGTTATATAGCTTCTTAGTAAAATGAAAATTGAAATTTCCCAAATCACCCAAAAATGAAAATTCTGTCAGGAATTACTCATCCTCATGTTATTCCAACCCCGTAAGACTTTCGTTCATCTTCGGAACACAGATATTATATAAGATATTTTTGACTAAATCTGAGAGCTGGATCACTTCTCCATAGGCTTCTATGGGATCGAAACTTGCCGGCCCAGAAAGTTAGAAAAGACAATGTTTAAAATAGTCCAAGTGACTACAGTGCAACTTTTCTCCTTTTACGCATATGAGACACACACAGACTACCGTACTCAATTTCCCCCGAAAACCATCCCGACAGGTTTAAAATATAAACCCTTATAATAGGTTTACCTTAGTGAATCAGGGTACATATTTTGGTAGGATTGGAATCTCATTTTGGAAGAAGGATTGATGATGTATTGACTCATTATTTAAATAGTTACTTTTGGACAAAAAAAAGTTACATAGTGTACTTTCAAGTATATTAATAATAATTTTGTTGTAGTGAATAAACTGTTTTTGTTTTTCAGGGTTTGTACCCGCTCCCCCTGTGCCTCAACCTCCCAGCTCTGTTTCCGCCCCCATGCCTCCTGCTCATCCTCCTCCTCCTCACGAGGACGAGCCTTCCAGCAAGAAAATGAAGACCGAGGACAACCTGATTCCAGAAGAGGAGTTCCTGCGCAGGACCAAGGTACAACACTGCTGCAACATACTCTGAGTGCACTTAGTAGATAACATCGGTCATTTGTTAATCTTTTTAATGTGATCTTTGCTCTCTTTTAGGGACCTGTTGCAGTCAAGGTCCAAGTGCCCAACATGCAGGACAAGACCGAATGGAAGCTGAGTGGCCAAGTGCTGAACTTCAACCTGCCTCTCACAGACCAGGTAAAGACTTCGCCTGTCCAGTATCTATATGTACCAACTCCATTTGTACTCATTTTTAACCACTGACCTATAGAATTATATACATATTTTGTGTAAGACATGAAAATCTGAGCTAATTTATTGCCATTATGTACCTCAGGTGTCTGTCATCAAGGTTAAGATCCATGAAGCCACTGGTATGCCGGCTGGAAAGCAGAAGCTGCAGTATGAGGTAAAATATTTTGTTTTAATTTGAATCTTAAAATGTATTTATTATATAAATGGTGAATGCTAATATAAAATGTAAAAGTATTACCGAGATCTCATATTGTGTTTGATTCTCCAGGGTATTTTCATCAAAGATTCCAACTCTCTGGCTTATTACAACATGAACAATGGCTCCGTCATCCATCTGGCCCTTAAGGAGAGAGGAGGAAGGAAGAAGTAGATCGCTCATGTTTTCTGTTCTGTTCCAATCTTCCACATTATTGTGCTTATAATCCTGCTACATTTGTACACTTCACAGAACTTGTGCTGTGCTCTGTAGAAAAATTGTAATGCAAAGTAATTGGTGTCTTGTGATGTTGTACCAATGTGTGTAACATTCAATGCATGATTGATTAAATAACAGAACATTTAATATTGGTAGTAGTCTCCTAGAAAACCGCTTGTAGACTGTTTTTAGTTGCACTTCTTTTCATTGAAGTGATTGTGTGAAATAAATATCTGCAAATTTGAAGTTCAGCTTTGAAACATCACATTTTGTGGGATACATATTAAACACATAAAAATGTACCTTAGGAAAATTTACCTAATAAATTTCAGTAAGTAATGTTATTGGTTATGCTGTCTTTTTTTCCTCACAAATGCTGGCAATGACTTACTTTTTAAATTATAGTATTTTTGGTGGGCATTCATTTAAAAAATGGTCTTAAGTAATCATGAAATATTAAATGTTATATTTAAAATTTAAATAATACGTCTAAAAAACGCAACAGTCCCGTACATAAGACAAACGCAGATTATTTTTATTTCCGGTGGCTTTTATTATGAAAGCGTATTTTAGCGGAACTCGCGTCATATTTTCATAGAGGTCAGAGGTCGAGTATTTAGCGGGAGATACCAAAAATCAACACAGAGGAGATCGATCTGATTTTGTTGTTTTTTTATTTACTTTATCATCGAATCAAACTAGATTTACAATTTACTGTAGAAAACCAACACAGCAAGGAATACGGTAAAGTGAAGCTACGGTGCTGTTAGCATACAGCAATATGCTTGTTTGACAACTCTATCGATTTTTAATACAATGTTTTATATTGCATTTATATTTTATTCACATAAAACTGCTCCGTTGCTAATTTAGCGTCCAAAACCTTTCTCCAGTCATGTTCTCAGACGTGATCGTGCCAAAGGAGACGCTGCTGTGTCCTCCGGGGTCCTCGGAGCCCGTGTTTGACCGGCACCAGCCCTCATACAGCGGCTGCTCGGAGCGGTTCCGCCTCGGCGAGCGCAGCTTCAGCCGCCAGTACGCGCACATCTACGCCACCAGACTCATGCAGATGAGACACATCCTCGGCGACAGAGCCACGCAGAAGTGGGGTGAGAAACATCCGTGAACTCACTGACAGGCTCGTGTTTTCCCCCTGAAGCGCTTCTGAACATGAGTGAATGTGTGTGTGGCAGGTTGTGTCGTGCCCATCAGGAAGCTGTGTGACCTGCAGACGGGTGAACAGTGTATAATAGTGGGCACCATATTCAAACACATGGAGCTGCAGCCCTCCATCCTGAAGGAGATCAGCGAGGAGGTTAAACTTGGATGATACAAGCATTTTTCGCTTTTCCTCAGTCTTCCCTTTTTAAAGGGATAGTTCACACAAAAATGAAAATTAGCCCATGGTTTACTCACCCTCAAGTCATCCTAGGTGTATATGACATTCTTCTTTCAGACGAATACAATCTGAGTTGTATTAAAAAATGTCCTGGCTCTTCCAAGCTTTATAATGGGAGTGAATGGGTATATTTTTTTGGAAGTCCATCAAGGCTCCATACATCCATCCATTATGAAAGTGCTCGAAACTGCTCTGGGGGGTTCATAAAGGCCTTCTGAAGTGAAGCAATGCATTCGTGTAAGAAAAATATACATTATCAACTAAAATAACTTGCTTCCAGCAGACGGCCGTACGCAAGTCGACTTGTAACTCTTCACTCTACTCGCCAAAAGATTAACACTTGAAGATGTATGACGTTGGATGTAGGAGTAGCGTAAGCTTTGATGCCTCTCGCGGTTCAAACAGGGCTGGGCAACCGCGTTCGTCATTTGTTCGTAAATCGATGCGTACGGCCGTCTGCCAGAAGCTAGTTATTTTAGTCGATAAAGTTTTAAAAATATATTTTTTTCTTACACGAACGCATCGATTTACTTCAGAAGGCCTTTATTAATGTGGAGCACTTTTATCATAGAAATCATGGAATGGACTTTTATCATGGAAAAAATATACCCATTCACTAGCATTATAAAGCTTGGAAGAGCCAGGACATTTTTTGATATAACTCCGATTGTATATGTCTGAAAGAAGAATGTCATATACACCTAAGGATGACTTAAGGGTGAGTAAATCATGGGCTAATTTTCATTTTTGGGTGAACTATCCCTTTAACATGTCTTTTCTCTCTTCAGCACAATCTGTTGCCCCAGCCGCCTCGTACCAAATACATCAGCCAATCAGATGAGCTTATTTTGGAGGATGAACTTCAGAGGATTAAACTGGAGGGCAACATTGACACACCCAAGTTTGTAACAGGTGGGAGACATATAGAAAGATACACTTAAGGCGGGCATACACTGTGCGATGTCTGTGCGATTTCAGCAAGGAACCTACTCACACTGAACGAGTAGATCGCATGCGATGTAAAGCCAAAGCTCAGGATTTATGTGCTCACACTGTACGGTCCGCACGTCGAGCTGCGACTTGACTGCTCACACTATACGTGTGAAATATGCGCGAATAAGCGCAATAAATCCTCGTGCCGGGTTGCGCCTATGGACGATATAATGTAGCCTATCCAGAGATAGTGTCAAAACAAGCATCAATATCAAGAAGATTTAGCATTTCCAATTTATATATTGAATTATTATAGGCTAGTATTATTGCATTATTATTATTATTATTAGGGAAGGCTACTTTTTATTATTAAAGTGATAGACTATTATAATTAAATTGCCACGCAACAATTTCATAGCGCATGCCATCACCGCAAAACCAACGCGCTGTGAGAATAATAAAATATTACATAGAAGCTTACTTCTCATTAAAAATTGTCTAAAACATTTAGGTCGATTACAATGAATTATATACATATAATTAATTATTAACAGTCTATAATATGTCCGAACACTGCAATAATTCATCAATGAAAATTAAAAACAGCTTTATTTCAAAAACATTTTTTAACAATAAAAGAGGCAAAGTGTAGGCTACATCGCAGGTGGCTTGGAAGAAGTGGGTAATGGTTAATCCATTTTGCAACACGAACTGGAGGTAAGCAACAGTAATTTGTAGCTTTGAACTACAGAACTTAAAGATCTCCCTTTTTTTTTTTTTTTTTCTGCAGATGAAACTGTTTTCGCGCAGGCGCAGTGAGGGAAAAACACTGAGTTTAGGGCAATCGGTTCGTAGCTCTGCTTCAACTGTGCGATATAGTCATGAGGACCGACCAAAATTTCTAACATGCCAGAAATTCATCCGACCATCCGATTGCCGGTCGTGAGAGGTTAATCGCCTCTCGTTTCCCCCTGTACACTGCACGAACACTGCACGACAAACGACGCACGACAAAGCTGAAAATCGGCCCGACCCGAAAAAGAGTCGCACGAGTCAGAATTCGGCTCAAAATCGGACGAAAATCGCACAGTGTATGCCCGCCTTTACCTGTCTCAAAATTCTCATGCTTCTCAATTTTCCTGCTTTATAATGAAATGGTATTTCCAGGGAGTGTGATTGCCATCATGGGTGCAGAGAAGAATGATGGGAAATTCACCGTTGAAGACTTCTGCATGGCTGATCTTCCTCCACAGACACCCAGACAGCCTCTCAGCTCAGACAGGTACAGAAACACACACCTGACCTGACTGACTGAAGAGCAGGAGATTTGGTTTTTAGACACACTGGTGTAAATATGATAAACTGATAATTACTTAAATGTTATTATGACTATTAAAGGTAGGGTAGGCAATGCTTTTCATAAACACTTTTTGTTATAGTGGTTGAAACTCTCTTCATATCTTGATAGCAATCATTAATAGAAGTGGTCTAAATATTAAAAACGTGTACATATATCTTCTGTGGAAGTCTCCAGACCAAAAAAATGTCTGTCGAATCATTGCATTCGGTCTGAATCAGCATGTTGCATGAGGTTATGCATAATTGAAGTCAAAGATACTGAGGGCCACAAACAAACAGCAGTCACATTTACTGTTCCTCCTGAACCAAAACAACGTTCATACCATAACTAGCGTAATTTAGAGATGGCAAACCAGGACGTTCTACTCGGATTAATGTGTTTCTATGTCAACACTATCAACACCAAAATGAATCTGCAGTAGTCAGGTGGTACAACTAGAGCTCTGTAAGTTGTTTACATTCATTATTATTGTAAGGTTATGTGTTTTGAGACATGAGGTTATTTAACGGTGTCTCTTGTGGCGCTTTGCAGACTCTGCTGTGGCGCAGTGTGTGTTTTGGAGAAGTTGTTGCTTTGGAGACGCTCTGAAAGGAGGGTGGGATCTTATGCTTTCAAAGCTAGCTTGCTATTGCTAGCCTCTCTGAATTTTCCTACCCTACCTTTAACTGATGAATGATGAGTATTGAAGTCACTGTGAAATGGAAGTATCGAAAGATCTTTTCTTCTTAATTGTAACAGATTTTTGAAAAAGAAAACTTGTAGGATGAGGACTTAGGCTATGTTTACACGGAAACGATCTGAAGAAAAAACGCAAAAGTGGCGTTGCGTTATCACTTTTTATTCTGCGTTTAGACGAGCATTATGGGGGGAAATCATATGGTGACGCAAAAGTGTGTGAAATTCGATGTAGTATGCACTCCAGGCAGCTAGGTGGCAATGTGAAGCACTGCCACACAACAACATCAAGTCCGCGCGCCTGCGTACATCGCAGACTTTTGCGTTTTTACCCTTTAGATGGGAACGTGTAAACAGGGCCCTAGTTTTATCCATAGATTGTTGATTGGATATTGAGATGTGGGTGTAGCACTCAATAGTGGAGGCAGATGAAGGTGATCTTGCAGGGGCGGAGCTTTAAAGGGATTAAATGATTGGAGAAGTCCTGCTTACTTCACCAGAGAGAAGTCTGATGTCTCACAGGAACGTCCAGTTATGACACTTTGATCCAAAATTATGAGGTTAAAAAAAGGGAAAAAATTTGAAGAATGGCAAGATTTCTAATATTTACAGGTGGAGAATATACCTATAAAATGTAAGTTATGCACGGAGGAAAAACACATCTCAAATGCATTAAACAGCAAGTTTCTGTCAGAGGAACAAGCCGAATTAAACTATATGCATTAACTATATCTTACATGTTATTTTGAAGCCCTGAATATAAAGCATTTCTCATGTTTAGGGGAAATTGAATTATGCACTTTCACTGCTACAGCTCATTCATTTTTCAGATACGCTCGTAATGTCAAACTACTGTATATCGATATAAACTGTATTGCCTCATCCTATATTGTTTCTAAAATATTTCAATATATGGTACAAACTCGATATATAAATAAATAAAAAATCTCAGATATCGGATATATTGTGCTACTGTTAAAGTGGTAGAAACATAACCTTTCCAATTTCATTTTAGGTTTGTGCTCCTTGCCTCTGGCCTGGGATTGAACGGCAGCAAAGCAGACAGCATGATGGGATTGCAGCTTTTGGTTGATATGGTAACCGGTCAGCTTGGAGACCAGGGGGAGCAGAGCGGAGCAGCATCCATCTCGAGAGTCATATTAGCTGGAAACCTGTTGAGTCAAAGCACTCAGGACAAAGACTCAACAACTAAGGTGTGCAAATGGGACTTGCGGTCCAAGCAGTGCTAATTGAATTCAATTACATTTAGTGAATAAGTCTTTTCAATTAAACTGTTTTCCATTTGAAGGCAAAGTATCTGACTAAGAAGACTCAGGCTGGGAGTGTGGAGGCTATCAAACTGTTGGATGAGCTTCTAGTTCAGTTAGTGGTGAGTATTTGCAAGTGTTTGTGAAGGACCAAAATGACTGAGGGCCTTATTTGGGACAAGTCAATGTATCCTCCCCTATTTATTCCATATATCAAGTTTATAGGACAAGGTCCCGTAGCTCTTAGTCGTTTTCTGATCGCATGGTGGGATTAGACTGGCTTTTATCCATTTATTCCAATTCTTTTAAGTCTGTCACACTGTTAAATTGGTAATGAAGGGGCTTTTCATTTCAGTTCCAAGTGTCAGTAATGTGTGGTTTGTCCTCTTCAGGCCTCTGTACCTGTGGATGTTATGCCTGGACAGTATGACCCAACAAACTACACTCTCCCCCAGCAGCCCCTGCACCGCTGCATGTTCCCTCTGTCTGTGCCCTTCCCCACACTGCAGCTGGTCAGCAACCCATTCCAAGCCGTTGTAGATGGCGTCCAGTGAGTAACTGCCTTTATTTTTATCCTGTGTTGGTGGCAAGTGCTCCTGACGGTGAATGTTTTGTGGTCTCAGGTTCTTGGGCACAGCAGGACAGAACGTCAGTGATATTGTGAAGTACAGCAGTGTGGACGATCATCTGGAGATATTAGAAAGCACACTGAGACTCCGTCACCTGGCTCCCACCGCCCCGGACACACTGGGTCTGGACACACTATTTTCTTTGTTTTATTTATATATTTGCATTTTTTTGGTCTGATTGTTGACTTTTTAAAGGGATATTTTTTTTTTAGCATAATATCTGTGTACCTCAAATGATCAAAGATTCATGCAAACACTGAAGATTGAGTTGAATTTTTTGTCTGTGGTAAAACGACTTGAGGTTAAAATAACACTCTATTCATTTTAATGTATGATATATATATATATATATATATATATATATATATATATATATATATATATATATATATATATACATATATACACTCACCTAAAGGATTATTAGGAACACCTGTTCAATTTCTCATTAATGCAATTATCTAATCAACCAATCACATGGCAGTTGCTTCAATGCATTTAGGGGTGTGGTCCTGGTCAAGACAATCTCCTGAACTCCAAACTGAATGTCAGAATGGGAAAGAAAGGTGATTTAAGCAATTTTGAGCGTGGCATGGTTGTTGGTGCCAGACGGGCCGGTCTGAGTATTTCACAATCTGCTCAGTTACTGGGATTTTCACGCACAACCATTTCAAAGAAGGTTTACAAAGAATGGTGTGAAAAGGGAAAAATATCCAGTATGCGGCAGTCCTGTGGCCGAAAATGCCTTGTTGATGCTAAAGGTCAGAGGAGAATGGGCCGACTGATTCAAGCTGATAGAAGAGCAACTTTGACTGAAATAACCACTCGTTACAACCGAGGTATGCAGCAAAGCATTTGTGAAGCCACAACACGCACAACCTTGAGGCGGATGGGCTACAACAGCAGAAGACCCCACCGGGTACCACTCATCTCCACTACAAATAGGAAAAAGAGGCTACAATTTGCACGAGCTCACCAAAATTGGACAGTTGAAGACTGGAAAAATGTTGCCTGGTCTGATGAGTCTCGATTTCTGTTGAGACATTCAGATGGTAGAGTCAGAATTTGGCGTAAACAGAATGAGAACATGGATCCATCATGCCTTGTTACCACTGTGCAGGCTGGTGGTGGTGGTGTAATGGTGTGGGGGATGTTTTCTTGGTACACTTTAGGCCCCTTAGTGCCAATTGAGCATCGTTTAAATGCCACGGCCTACCTGAGCATTGTTTCTGACCATGTCCATCCCTTTATGACCACCATGTACCCATCCTCTGATGGCTACTTCCAGCAGGATAATGCACCATGTCACAAATCTCGAATCATTTCAAATTGGTTTCTTGAACATGACAATGAGTTCACTGTACTAAAATGGCCCCCACAGTCACCAGATCTCAACCCAATAGAGCATCTTTGGGATGTGGTGGAACGGGAGCTTCGTGCCCTGGATGTGCATCCCACAAATCTCCATCAACTGCAAGATGCTATCCTATCAATATGGGCCAACATTTCTAAAGAATGCTTTCAGCACCTTGTTGAATCAATGCCACGTAGAATTAAGGCAGTTCTGAAGGCGAAAGGGGGTCAAACACAGTATTAGTATGGTGTTCCTAATAATCCTTTAGGTGAGTGTATATGTGTGTGTGTGTATTTCAGACTTTAACAATACTTTTTCAGGACCTTCAAAACATTTGAATTTATAAAAGGAAATATAAATTTTTAAGGTTTTTAATATCTTAATTTTTGTTATATTCCGTTAAATATATTTTGTATATTGCACCATTAATGCTAGATTACTCTATGTTCTGTTGACCCTTTAGGTTGTTACCCGTTCTATAAGAAAGATCCCTTTATATTGGAAGAATGCCCCCATGTGTACTTCAGCGGGAATGCACCAAGCTATCAATGTAAACGAGTCACAGGTGAATAGAAAACTATTTTACAATATTAAAAACAAAACTATGTAACAGTGTGGCCATGCTTTATCGATATCTTTTTGTATGGTAATTTTTGTCTTTCTCAGGACCTGAAGGACAAGATGTTCTCCTGTTGGCAATCCCAGAGTTCTGCAGCACACAGACGGCCTGTCTTGTGAACCTGCGCACTCTAGAGTGCGAGCCGGTCTGCTTCTCCTCTTTTTCCACAGAGGATGATGAGGACGATGAGATGAATATCAGCCATTAAACACTCGCTTATCAACATTTGGAAACTGTTCACTTGTTTCTGTTCTGTTGTTTGTTAATAAAGCTCCCTCTTTTGTATGAAACCATTGTCTTTTTCGGGTCTAGTACGGGTACGGGTCTAGTGTACTTGTATGGACGTCATGTTTCTGAGGTTATTTGCCGCATGTATTTAAAATCACCTTTATTCTACCCTTTTATTACATTTATGCACCATGCATGAAACAGTTACACAATTTTTTTGTTTTTGTTTTTTTTGTAGTAAGTATAACATCATGTTACCTAGTCCTTAATTTTATAATGTGGAAACAATTCATTTGTGTTTGATAGTTTTAGCTTTAGATTTCAGAAACACATAATTTTGCCTCACAGAAAGTTCAGTTTATTATTTAGTGAGGGGACTGTGCTGGAAACCTGCATAATGGGAAGATTGATACTAATTTTAAGACACCAATACGGCAGAGAAACGGACAACATGGTTATTAATACCAACAAAACGTTTTTTTTTTTCCCCTTTCAAAATTTTTATTTTTAACTTGGTTAACATCAGCAGCTAATTTTCTGAAAAAAAAAAAAAAAAACATTAGTACTGTGGCCCATGAAATGTCAGTTTTTCATCTGTCTAACAAAAAAGCATCCTCAAAAATCTATTTTTTGCATTTTAGCGGCATACAAATTAAATCCATAGCCTTTTTGTCGCCATCTAGCGTCGAAAACAAAAACACCCACTAAGTATTACATTTACATTCATATTTTAAACTGGTTTAAACACCATATTAATGGCATATATATTTAAAAAGTATTCAGATGTTCAAATACACGTTGTTGTTATTGTTTTTCTTTTCTTCAGATAAGCGTTTAATTCGCTTCCTTTAGATGACGTCACGGTACATTTTTGCTACGTCATTGTTCCGCGTCCGCGTCGCTTGTTTGGCTCCTTTCAATGAAACGTTTACTACATAACTAAAATTCTGGTCATCATAAAGGTAAATTATGCACTCACCGTCATGTATTTCTTATTTAATTTGCAGGTGTAATGTTCTGTCCATTATTTGACTACAAAATAGGGCCTCTGTGTGTCAGCCCAGATCCAGATAGTGGCAGTTTAACGTTAAGTTACTCGTGGCTCGTCAACACTGGTCACTGAAATGATTTGCTCTGTCTTTAGATGCCTCTGCCTCCAGCTTTACTTGCACGCCTCGCTAAAAGAGGGATCGTGAAACAGTCTGACCAAGGTAAGATACAGCATGCATATTTATCTTACTGGGTAATCTATAAAACTTACTGAATGATGAATTCATGTTCTCATTTATTGTCTCTCATCATCATCATCATCATCAGAGGCCGAAGAGGAGATCATCGCTGAAGACTATGATGATAATAACGTTGATTATGAGGCTACAAGGCTTGAAAATTTGCCAACGAATTGGTACAAAGTGTTTGACCCCTCTTGGTAAGCATTTCATAAGATTTTGTTTTTCTCTGGTCAGCGGGAAGAATTCAAGACATTCATTTTAATGTAACAGTACAAGAAAATGAATTACCATATTACCACAATTACCATATTCATGATTCTTGAAGTTACCTACAAGAATAGCATGGTGATACCATGATACATGTGCAAAATTCCAGATTTAAACTTTTTTAGTCATTGCATAATACGTAATTATCGTCCACTTTTCTTGTCCTTAGCGGTCTTCCGTACTACTGGAATGTGGAAACAGATTTAGTGTGCTGGCTGTCTCCTAATGACCCTTCTGCTGTCATCACCAAGGGGGTTAAGAAACAGAAAGGTAAGACACATGCTGCGTCCCAATTCGCCTACTTATACTACGCCCTAAAAGTATGTACTCCTTTTGTGAAGAAAAAAGCAAAAGGGTAGACAAGCTTTGGGACGTACTGTCAGGTCATACAAATGCGTCTTTAACGGTTGCGCTCTGTCGCATCCTGACACTGTCAATCATCTTGTCACAGTTAAAATCCATCATGTTTTGTAGTTTTTTAACACTTTTTACTCGTGTTTGTAGTTCTGAACCGAATTCTCCTCCAAAGCGCAATGGGTTGTGGGCAACAATAGCCTTTAGACCGTGCACGGATCCACACTTTGAAAATTTTGACATACTCTTTTCAACATACTATGCTTTGGGACACACTTATTCTAATCTCACTTACTATTTAGGATGGATAGTATGGACACTGGGATGCAGGGATGGACACGCATAAGTACACTAGGATTTTGTGTTGTTGAGACATATGCTGAAAATGTTTGTGTTTTACTTCCTAGGTGATACTGGGCATGACAAAGTGGACATCCACTATGAGAAGGCAGAGAGAGAGAGGGAACGAGAGCGAGAAAGGGAGCGAGAGCGGGAGCGGGACAGAGACAGGGAGGACGGACGGGACAGAGATAGAGATCGTGACAGGGATAGAGATCGAGACCGGGACAGAGACCGGGACCGTGATAGAAGGATGCGGAGAGACGACATTGCACCGTATAACAAATCAAAGAGAGGTAATTTATGCATAATCTGCCTCATTAGATATTTAATTCATAATTCAAAGTATTGCTACAGTAAGCTTGAGTAAATGCAAACTTTTTAGGAGGACTTGGAGGAGGGCGGAAACAGCAGCAGGAGGAAATGGATCCCATGGATCCCAGCGCCTATTCGGATGCTCCAAGGTAATGACCAGCTAGTTTATAATGAACACTAAGGCTGTGTTTGAAATGGGATACTACTCTTAAGGCCTGTTCACACCGGGACGAATTTTGCGCGCGATATTCGCCGACGTTTAACGCCTCGTGACTAAACAAAGGGCGCCAATGTGGTTCCCACGGGTCCTTGAAATCCTTGAAAGTTTGTGAATCTGAAAAAATGTTTTCAAGGCCCTGGAAAGTTTTTGAAAATAAACATACATAGAGACGGGTCCTTGAAAGTGCTTGAATTTGTTTTGTGCAAGAAGTTTTCTGGAAAAAATTCCACATTCACTCCGGTCCGCTAATGTGTTATTTCGCCAAAACTTCATAGCCTATGCTAGAGGTCGACCGATATGGTTTTTTTCAGGCCGATGCCGATGCCGATCTTTTGAAATCCGGGTCGGCCGATGGCCGATAAATGCTGCCGATTTATTTTGGCCGATATTTGGCCGATTATGTGCTTGTTTTTAACCTCTATTTGAAAGATAAAATGTAACACAAATAAATACTTAAGATAGACAAGATTTCTCAACAAAAACATTTATTGAACACTTTACCAATCTGCACTTGTACAAAAGACAAAAAGAACTTGAGATATGTTTGGTAATTGTACCTGAATGAATTGAAAATTAATTTGCTACATTTCAGATTAATATATTTGTTTTCCTTAACATTTGAATTAACAGTAACTTAAACACTTTGCAGTTTGAATGATGTCCTGATAAACAAAATGACGGAGTATGTTTTTATGTTTCCACTGTTCGATCGCGCCCGCGCCTCACACACACACACGCGCGCGCGTTTGCACACAAATATAAGTAAACACTTTGCGACTTTAAACACACGCGACTTTTCGATCTCGATCGCGCCCGCGCCTCTCTCTCTCTCTCTCTCTCTCTCTCTCTCTCTCTCTCTCACACACACACACAACGCATTGCAATCTTTACATCGCAGCCGGAGCTAAAGCGGAGCTACAGATTAGGTGTCCCTAAAGAACCCGCGTATCTAACAGTAGTTCCGCATTACTTTGCACGCGAGTTTTATTTATTTTTATAGCGTGTAATCTCCGTGGAAATGTATACACCGAACCGTGACGCCTATACCGTTTCGGTTCAATACGAATACGTGTACCGTTCCACCCCTAGTCTACAGTGAAATACAGTCACACATTACACTACTGTTTGGCCAGCATTTTAACCGTGTTTAATCCAGCTAAGTTACTAGCTAACGGAATGTTAAAGTTAACTGCTGACTAGTGTCAAGTGCAGCGAAGCGATGTTTCTGTTATTCTAACGTCCGTTTTCAGAGCATCCAAGAGAAGCACAGGCATAACAGTAGCACTGATATGAAGCACAGAAATGCGCGTTGATATTCGGTCCGGTAAATAACGGTCGTTAAGGCACCAGTGCCGTATTAGCACTGGGTCTGTCTGTAGCTACCCAACCCTAGCAAAGCAAAGCCAGTCCTTCACTAGCATATAGTTGGTTTTTTTTTTTTTATTACTTACTTCTCTGCATTGAGTGACAACCCTCTCAAATATAAGACACACAAACAGAACAAATAAAAGTCTCAGATTCACTGTCTGTAAATTCTTGCTTACTTATTGTGACATGATCGCAACCCTTCTGCTGTGCTAATGCAACCTCAACTACGCTATCAATTTCAAAGTAGCCGAACGTCATGTCGCCTATTCATGTTTTTTCTCTAAGTTGGCAGTAACATATCAAAAGTTTTTAATTAAATATAAAGGAGTTTTCTCCAAGGAACTTAGCTCCTTCCTTAAGCACTGGATGAGGTCTGCTCACTCTGCTGGAGAATGACTCTAGGCGCAGCATGCGTCGAACGCGTGTTCCACAACAACAACAACACTAGGCTGCCCACAGATGCGCCTGCCTAATAATCGGCTTGATACACTTGGATATTGGCCGATGCCGATTATGTTAAAAATGCAAAAAATCGGCCGATCAATCGGCCGACCGATGAATCGGTCGACCTCTAGCCTATGCATACTAGCTTGCTTGATTTACGTTAGTTATGCGCATTAACGTGTTACGTTAAGTGTTTCCTGCATGAGGTACTTTGTGTTGTACGTTGCCATGACGTTCACACGCGCAAGAAACTACGATGGTACCTCAACATTTGTTGTTGGACACAACAAATGTGTCAGGGCTCGCAAAATCGCTAGCCCGACGTCCCGGGGCTATTGTGTTTTCCAGTCGGGCTACCAAAATGCATAACCGGCCTGCCCAACGGGCTATCTGAAATAGTGTTCGCTTCAGTCTTGTTATAATCAGATTCAGCGCGTTCTTCATCTTCAATCCGCAGCGGCGCCGAGCAGAGCACATGTCAGAAACAGAGGACAGGGTTTGTGTGTGTGTGTGTGTGTGTGTGTGTGTTCATCTAAGCCTCATTGGTCGGTCACTGCTCGTCAATGTCAGAATATTTGAGATGACCAATCAAATCAAAGTAGGCGGGACTTATGTTCACAGAAGCTGCTGAGCAAAATTTGAGCAGAGCGACTGACGCTTCAGTTTACGGTCAAGTGCGAGATAAGATGTAAGTAGCTAAACTAAACATTTCACATTTGACAGTTTTTTTGGTCATAAATGTGAAACGAATGACAAAAATAATCAGGCAAACTAATATACTTTTGTCAAATTTCGCCATTTTGAACTGAAAATAGGCCTAATATGTAATGTGACTCGTGTAATGTAATAATTAGTTTACTGTCATTGTGAGGGGACAAGAAACATTAACAAAGCCGTTTTCATCATGTTAGGCACAAGATTAATAATCATGTTGAGAATTAATATAATACAATTTGTAGCCTTCAGTAAATTAAAAAAGTTCAGCTTTAGGAGGGGAAGAGACAGGGCAAGATGAGGAGACTGAGAGAAAAAGAAAGAGTGATGGATAAGAAGTGAGAGCAGGTAATGACAAATAATCTACTGCCCGCTGACATGGTTTTAAAGCTATTTCTTATCCTTTTTTGGCCTTCAAACGCCTTGAAATGCACATATCAAAAAAAAAAAAAAAAAAATTTAACCCCCTAACAACCTTAAATGTAGGACCTCTTTGATTATAAAGCCCTGTCTACTGCCCTGCACTAGGAATACGATCCATAATGAATGTGTACATATTGTGAATTAATTTAATAAACTTAGTTAGGCTACCTAGCTTTCCTAGTAGCTTTCAGTAAATGAACTCGTCTGAGAAAATTATTCATAAATCAACCTATCAGTTGACCCTATGTTTACTTTCTTCACTGACAGACAAAAATGAAAAGCCTATATCAGTCAAAGCTCAGATTTAGGAGGGGAAGAGACAGAGCAAGAGAAAAACAAAGAGAAAAAGAGTGTGATGCTGATGAGGAGAGAAAAATAATCAGCTGCGTGACATGGTTTTAAAGCTATTGTTATCCAATTTTTTTGGCCTTCAAAACATCTTAAAATGCACATATGTAGATCAGGGGCCGTATTCACAAAGAATTTTAAGGCTAAAAGTAGCTCCTAACTGGCGAATTTAGGAGCAACTCCTAAAAATAATGGGCGTGTCAGTCACTCGTAACTTTAGGACTCCTAATTTTTTTTACTAAGAGTAATTCACGAAGCATTTTAGCCCTAAAAGTAGCACCTAACCCTGGGACAGCTTAAAAGAAGTCGAGAGGACTCCTAACTCACTAAGACCTATTCACAAACCGCTTTTTGTGGCATTTCACGTTGCGATGTTTTGAAATGCATATGCAGCGGCTACAGGAGCTTCCAATCGCGAGGGAACAATTTTGCATTGTAGGCATAACTAGGGATGCAATAACAACAAGCAAAACTAGGCTACTCATTGCATGTAAACTAATTGTAACGTTTCATTGTGAATCAAATTAAAATGTTCTTCTCTTTGCAAACGTAGGCAGAGGCATATAGTGACAGATTAATTCAATAATGTTGCAAAGATATTGCATCAATCCATATGTTTCATTAGGCTACTAGGCTATTTGTTTTGCCTTACTCTTTATTCATTTAGGCTATTTATTCAGTTATTCATCATCTTCCGTCCTTCGCACTACTTGTGTAGCGCACGCATTCTCAGACCTGTCACTCATCATCGTAGGGGAGGTGTTTGGGATCATTCCCGCGTTACAATCATCAGCCAATCAAGGTGGTCACTTCAGTCAAGCTCGTGCATGAGTAATGACGTCATCCATAGCAACAAAGACTCACTCTTAGTTTAGGAGTTGTCATTTTTCTTTATTAAGAGTAGGTCTGAAGGGCGTTGTGAATAACTTTTAAGAGAAAACTCCTAGCTAAAATCTTTTAGTGCGATTTAGGAGTACTCCTAGTGGTAAGATAAAATGCTTTGTGAATACGGCCCCAGAGAAATAAAAATTTTCTTGGGGGAGCCCCCGAAACCCCTAACTAGCATATCTCACATTCGGGACCGCAGTGATGATAAAACCCTGCCATCTGCATGTTAATGAAACAAGTTAATAGTGAGCATTAGACCCTAAACTAAAGTGTTACCTTTTTATTTTTTATCATACCATCATTGGGGGCTGAGCCACCGACACAGACTGATTGATGTTCCATACTGATCACACATTTCAGTTCAGTTAGAACCAGGTGCATATTTGTATTGATGATTCTAATTTGATTTTTTTATATACAATTGTTGATATTTGGCTACCAAAATCTGAAGATTGCCTGCCCGAAGGGCCACCAGCGATTTGGAAATTTTGCGAGCCCTGTGTCCCCACATTAAGTCCTTGAATTTGAGGGTATTGGACCTGGAAAGTCCTTGAAAGGTCCTTGAATTTGAAGTTAACTAAGGTGTGGGAACCCTGGTGTGCACACCGACGCGAAAAACGCCACGCGTAAAAGCGTCATTTTTGAAAAAACGCCTCGGGTTCGTTTTTTTGGTTTGACGTGCCACATCCAATGAGATTGGCACTTTTGCTCACGTGTCTGGAGCTTCTGAAGTTACAGTAAAACACAACTTGGGGGCGCTCAAACACAAAACGGTCTTGCCGAGCACACATACGTAACGGCGAAAAATATATACGCCAAGTAGCATCTACACTGCCGGGAAGAAATAAGACGAGGAAGATGCAAGGCATTAAGCGCCATCTAATGTCAGGGAATGAATTTGCATGTTCACTCGGCTCATCGTCAGCTAAAATCGCTTGGGTGTGAACACAAAAAACGCGTTGAAAAACGCTGGCGAATAACGCGCGCCAATATTCGTCCCGGTGTGTACGGCCCTTTACTGACTCTGTGCAACATATGCAAGTTTTCTGTTTAGTTTCATGTTTTATTTTCTCTCAAATTCTCTGTGGTCCGTTTTAATTTTACTGGAGTTCGTTTTAATGGTTGAATTAAATTTCAATAGTCAAAAAGGATGTTGTTGAAAAAAATTTAACAATTTAATTAGTTAACTAAAAACAATTACAATAAAATTACAACTTTTCAGTAATTCATTGTTAGTATTAAATCATAAAACAAGGAATCTAGAAAAATGTAAACAAATTTTGTATAAAAAATGGTGGTAATCAAATGGATGCATAAAACTTTAACAACTAGGCTAATCGTATAAAATGTAAATTTGAACAATTCCTTTCATTTTTGGATTTTGCCAAACAAAGTGTTGGGCTAATAAGGTTTACTGTTTAAATGAAAACATTGAAGAAAAATTATGTGATATTCCTTAAAAATAATGTTTTATGAATGTAATATTATTCTTGTTATTACCTTTGAGAAGTACATTCTACTGTACAATAGTATTTCTGTCACCGTTTCTTCACGTTTTATTTCAAATTGTCTGGAAGACATTTAAGTTTCTGTGTGTATTTGCCACTTGTGCTTGAGTATGTGCTTTTTGCAGTTTAATATTCACAGGCATTAGTCCAAATATCAATTTCAACAAGTGTACAGCCCTACTTTTGAATATTCATCCTAATTCCTTAATTCCGCGTTATACAGTAAATTCCATTTTTATGAACATATTCTGTCTATGTTTTTTTGCATCACATAACATAGAGCCCTACATTGGATACCTACTAAATTTACTGAAATGTTTAGTATACAACAGACCGCAACACAGTCGTTCAAATTGCGTTTAGATGAGATTTAAAATAGTTTGTTTCTGTAATAATGAACATGTTCCTGATCAATATACTGCGCTGTCGCTTTTAGGGGCTTATGGTCCACCGGTCTCCCCAAACGCAATGAGGCAAAGACAGGAGCGGACACCACAGCGGCGGGACCCCTGTTCCAGCAGAGACCGTACCCCAGTCCCGGAGCCGTCCTGAGAGCCAACGCTGAGAACACAAGGCGCTTGGAGGAGGATGATGATTCTGATGACGACTGAGCAGGAACAGCGTGTCTTTAAAGCCTTTACGACTGTTAAAAGGCTTTTGTAATTTCTTTTCTTACACTTAGGACAGATTCATTTGTAAATATACCATGTCTTGTATGTCATGCATTTTATAAACAATTGTCTTTTTACATAGCATAGTGATGCCGTTCCCTGCAAAATAAACATTTTGTTTGAATGTGCATCAAGTGGTTTGGTGCTCATTTGAAATGATTTGCATATTAAAACAGATAGAGACTAAATTATGAGTTATATAGTCTTGAATAAGTTATAAAGTCTTAAATTGTAGGAAAAACAATTAAGTGAGTTTGTCTAAAACAAGAAAACACAAAATGTGTCAGTGAGCAAAGAAGACCCACTGGCAGATATTTAGTTAATTTAAAGTTAAGTTACTTTTGATGCTTTTTTTTTTTTTCTGAAATCAAGAAGACTTCATATCGTAAGCAATTTTGCTTCTCAGGTAAATGTATCTTGATTTAAAGTCCCTCTGTGGTGAAAATCAAGCTTTTAATATTGTTTATATGTCTGTGGTGTTTTTGATATACTTTAAGACAAACCATGTGCAAATTCATAAGTCAACACCATTGCTGAGTACTTTCTCCTTAAAACTGCAGTAAACCCAACTGGTTTGAAATCGCTGGTGTTTCTGACGTCATAAACTACCTTCTAACCGATCACATCAAGGAGTGGATCTCTGAGCTGGTGTGAGTAAGTGGAGGCGGGGCTAATTTGCATATTCATTGAACTGCTACTAAATGAGGCAAGGGTGTAGAGTTACATTCGATTTTAAGGCATGAAGAATTTTTTTATGTCAATTTGTTTTTAAAATATGTAATTTTGGTGATCAAAGATGAGTTTTCATTGATACAATTGTTGACTATGTAATACTAAGAAATCATTTTTGTAGTTTGCATATTGTTTTATTGTTGCATGTTGCATAACATTTCATAATAGTTTTCTACTTCAAGTCACCCTCTCAGTGTATTTTTTTTTCATGATTTTTTTACAGTCTATGATTTCACCATGTTGAAATGACAGCGTAATGTCGTTTGCTGATGCGAAAAAGACAATGGCAGAATCAGTATCTGTATGCATGAAGCAGCAGAAAAGGTCTGGAGCCAGAAGGCAGAAAGACCGTTAAAAAACGAGTGAAAACATCGGCATACACGAAGAAAAGCTGAAGTAGTGATAACCAAGCTAATGCCACTTTAATATCAAATATACTTATTTTTTTGTGTATTCTTTAATCCTGACAAGCATATATATATATATATATATATATATATATATATATATATATATATATATATATATATAGCGCCACATTGTCACTCTATAGCCTGGTTTCACAGACAGATTCTAAGCCAGGATTAGCCCTTAGTTCAGTTAGGTAGCTTTTATAAATGTGCCTTAGAAAACACATTACTGGTGTGCATCTTGAGACAAAACAAGGGCACTGACATATTTTAAGATATATCAGTGCAAGTTGTTTTCAGTTAAAACTGCTCAAACATGCATTTCAGTCTGGGACTAGACTTGAGCCTTGTAAGTGAAACCGGGGGTCTATCATCAAATAATGTCTAAGTAAGATAATATTTAAATTCAATTTAGTTCAACTTTAGTTTAACTTTGTTTTATGATCAAAGCTCTGCAGTTTCTATTGTGGGGGCAAATAATGCAGTGCAATACAATGATGATTGAAAGATTTACAAGTAAACGTTCCTCAAAAGCCAGGTGTATATTTAATACTTGCGTTTTAACATGATTTGTCTAAAATATTATGTATGGATAGTGAAGTAAACCCAATTTGCAAATTCAGCTTGAAATATGAATAACAATATAAAAGTTATTCTTACATTTACTTTATAAAAATCTTTTAAAAAAGTACAGTTGTGTACAACAGGTTTGTCAGGAAAGTTAATCATGTTGATAATTTAGAAGTCTTAGAAATTCATGTATCAAATATGATGCAGTACCGGTATGCTTTATAGGGTAAAGGTCAAGGATGAGTGATGTTATAGACCAAGATATCAATTCAAAGGCATTTTGAAGGAATTTTAATATTTTATTATAAAAAGATAACATGAGTGAAAATTCTAAGTGGCTTGTGTATAACTTTGTACAAACTGTTAACCTTTTAATAAATTCAGATCTTTACTGGACTAAGAAACCATGCAGAGTTTCAAAAGTTTTTGGATTCTAATTAAATGGCAGTGAGATATTTAATTACATTGGGCCAAAATGAAATTTCATGTTCTTCCCAGATCAGCAGCAGACACTCAAACACTGATGCTACAATGGCTGACCTGCGTAAATGTTCATTATCACTATACAGAGAGGAAAATGTCACTTTTTGTCATTGATCCCGCTCACATTTCTAAGCACAACACAAAATATGCAAAATATTTTTTCGTGACAACAGACTCTTACTAACAAGATATTATGTTGCTTTAAGATCGCAGGTCTCATCAATCAGATGCATTTAAAAATACAACACAACTAGTAAAATAAATTAAGTCTTGGTTGTATTAAAAATGTAATGTATCTGACATGTTGGTCACAAGGAATAAAGGGAAGCCAATCAAAACAGGGTTGGGATGATGAAAGGTGTGTCGTATCATCCGATTGGTTTCTCAGTGTTCTGTTCCGCCCACATAATGACAGATGGCGTCATAGTCGAGAGTGAACAGCTGCTCCTCGTACCGGTCCAGCTGAACCATGGCTTGACACTTCTCTCGGTCCCGCTTCAGGATGCGGCCCACCTGCAAGATAAGGCATTATGATTCTACAGCAGAAATATATGGATAGAAGTAATTGACAAATTATGAAAGACTTAACGATTATATGTGTGGACCACAGATACATATCAAATAAGGATAATAACTTATGGGCTCTGTACCAAATTCTTGTGAGCTGCCTCGTAGACTACTTAGGCTGCTACTTTCTAAGGCATGTTAGCATGATGCTAAGGAAACACTTTGAGGTTTCAGGTCTACGTACCTCATTTTTGATAGTTAAGGCGCTGTGAGTTCCTGGCTATTTTTCAGCATGATGCTAAGCTAATGACAACACTAAGGACAAAAAAATATACTAGGGCTGTGAAACTGTTTACATAATATATATGTGTGTGTATATAATTATTTTGTATATATAAATACACACACATGCATGTATATATTTAAGACATTTTTTATTTATATATAATATAAATTATATATAAATATATACAGCATATACATGCAAATATTTCTTAAATATATACATGCATGTGTGTGTGTATTTATATATATAAAATAAAAATAAATATATACACAGTACACACACACATATATTATGTAAACACAAACTTTTATTTTGGATGCGACTAATCGCGATTAATCGTTTCACAGCCCTAAATGGCATGCACAAATATTTTATTTTAATTAGGTTACCAATCTTAACTCATTTTAGTAGTGAATAAAACTAAAATAAAATCCGTCTTGCTGTGCATTCTGGGATTGCCTCATCTGTGATAAATGCCACGCAAGCCTGCCTTTGGACCAAATGAGGTATAAGCAAAGCTATTTTTGTATTATTTATATACGGTTATATTATTTATTCATATTTTGAATTAGCTTTTATTTTTTATATTTTGTGTTTATTTATGTAGATTTATATTGTAGTTTTTGTCATTTTAAACTTTGATTAAGTTTTGCTACTTCACGTAATATTTATATTGAATTTTTGCTTTACTTCATAATGAAAATGATTTGAATAGTTTTACTTTTATAACACCACTGGGTATTATCAACATTATTCTGTGTGAAGTTCAGAAGAGTCTACAATGCTGTCTAAGTAGGAGGCCCACTAGGATTTGGGACACAGAGCAAACAAGTGAATCCATTTACCTGTCCTCTGTGTTCTCCCAGAACCACCATAATGTAGTCCGAGTCGCTCTTGGGTACAATGGTCTCCAGCATTTTCTGTCTAATATCTGAAACAAACGAATGATTAAAACTTAAAACCAGTTATTAGGCCAAAGTATCATTGTCAAAATGGCTCTTATAATGGTCAAGGTGAAAGTGTGTCGTACCGTCCAGCAGCCTGTTGTCTTCTGTACGACACACACAGGTGTGGGGCGTCACAACATCCTCGACTCTCATCTAAACACACAAAACAAATACATATACAAATACATCAATTTATACTAATATCTTATGGCTTCATAATATCTTAATTATGGATAACCGGAAAAAAAGTATTCTGTTCAGTGTATTTATGAAAACAAGAACACATCCTGTGTGTTTCCCTCCTAAAACACCAATACAGACACTTCAACATCTCTCAGACACTGTACTAAACAAACCAGGCTCACAACACTAGTCCAGTACCTTAGAGTTGTAGTATTTGCCTCCTTTGAATGCTTTATCTATGAATCGCACACGGAGGTCCCGTTGGAGCCATGAGGGGGCCGGAGGAGAGGGACGCGACTCTTTAGCCGGGGGAGGCTTCCCTCTGGCAGGAACAGGAAGTTCACACACATAAATATAGATTCAATAATATACATGCACAACACGGTGTTCTTGAGTGCCTGTCTTACCTGTCTGCACTTGATTCTCTGTGTTTCCTTTTCTTCTGATCTTTCTCCCGGTCTCGATCTCGATCTGTCTTTCCCCTCTCATCTTTGCCGTTTAACTTCTGCTCTCTCTGCTGTTCCCGCTCTTTTTCTCTCTCTTTGTCCTTGTGTGCTTTACTAAGACGACCTGGGAGACAGAAGAAAAAAAAACGATTAATTCAATGTTATTTTGGGGCACTTACAGTGGAAGTGAACAATTGAGGAAATGTGAAGCTAATCATTTTATAAAAGCACTTGCATACATTTCTTTTTTCTGTAAAACCATTTGAGCTGTAAAGCTGTTTAAATCAATTTTTAGAGCCGTTTTAGAGAT
Organism: Rutilus rutilus; assembly: GCF_951802725.1. NCBI lineage: Eukaryota > Metazoa > Chordata > Actinopteri > Cypriniformes > Leuciscidae > Rutilus > Rutilus rutilus. Next base: position 12,762,524 of record NC_140232.1, on the reverse strand, counting down.
TTAGGGTTTGCTGCATTTTTAATGCTGAAATCATTGTTTACATCTTGTGGCTATAATTTTGAAACAATGAGTATTTTAATGTTTATGAATTGGTTTCATTCACTTCCACTTTAAGTGCCTAAGAGTTTTTCTTTTTTTTAAAGAAAAGAAAGCGCAAGTGGACATTCATAGACAACTAATTGTCTTTTTTAAAAGCATAAAAAACAATATTTACAATTTTAAAATGATGAAACCGGTTTCACGTGTGCAAATCTGCCTGCGAGAATCCCAGACCACACAGCTTCTGATTACAGAAAAATAAAGTCTTGCTGATGATGTTTTGGGTTTAAACGCTTGCACTCAAACAGCTTGTTTTCCCACAAGCTCAAATTGCACTTTACACAGTCAGCCAGTTCTTCAGTCTGTGTTATTCTCAACTGTTGAAACTATAGGCTAAGCTAAGCACAATTCATCAGTGCACATAAAAATAATATGAACTAATATATCAGAGCTCAATTCTACAATCCAATGAAATCATGAAAAAAATAAAATAATGCCCTGCACAACATTATTTCCCACACATTCAGTTTCACTAGAAACCATGTCACATTCTAGAAGTTAAATGCGTTGTGAATGAATAGTCTTCTTTATAGATGTAAGAGCAAACTCACTGAGGTCTTTGCTGTATTTGTCGTATTCCTTGCGAGGGACTAGTTTTAAAGAGTGCTGACTGATGGTTACGGTCTTGCCGCCGATGGCAAGTTTGACTACAACTCTGGCGTTATCTGGATCCACTCCCTCGATCTGTCGAAGAGACGGTTTGAGAACAAGAAAAGGAGACAAAATAGCAAAAAATAAGAAAAACAGACAGGGAGAAGCTCAAGAATAAATGTCACTCAGACTATTCTATTCTAGTATTATATTCAGACTATTCTATAATTTTGCACAAAAAAATTCTGGAAATTGTTTCCTAAAATATTTATTAATTGACAGGAGAAGGAGCTAAGAACTTTTATTGACCACCAACCATCGCTGCTGATACGTTTCTATTGAAAGATAAATCAACTTTATATACATATTGGAGCTTATACATATAAACAGGTCCAGATTATGAACACATATAAGCTATAGCAAACCCAAGGGCCCCCTTCATAGTAGCTTCTTATCTTGGTGCCACAACATTTTATACTACAGGAAAAATTTGTTTTTTTTTATTTTATTTTATTTTTAATCATATCTCCAACACACAGAGATACAATGTATTGCATCTCTGTATTAAATATAACAAATATTCCAGGCTACAACACATTAAAAGCACAAAAGCATTAATACGAGATATGAGGTCAAAGCAAACAGGTTTCCAGACACAGCATTTGTAATTACAGTTGTGTGCAGTTTATCTGGAATCTCATAACTTTCTCAGAACACTAATATTTAAAGTCCCCCTGTAATCAATCATTTTATTGTAATCTCTGATCACCAAAATTACATATTTAAACTTTTTTTTTTACAAGGTTGCAAGGTAGTTTGTGATGTCAGAAACACCAGTGATTTTCGAACTGCATTTTTGAGACTTGAGTCTTTGGTTCACTGCAGTTTTAAGGAGAAACTTGATTTTCACCACAGAGGGACATTAAAATCTTATATATAATATCTTAAAAGCATAATATATGCTTTGCTGGCTTGAAGCGCTCCATCTTATGTAATTCCATCATCTCTTTAGTGTGTCAGTACACGGGTTCTCCATTACTGTCACAGAACTGAATACGGATGAAGTAAAGTCCACTCACCTTCCCGTACAGGTCTTTATGCGCTCCTGCTACAACCTGCACACATCCTCCAGGCCCCAGAACCAGCGCCTCCTCTTCTTTCCCCCTCTCATCACCGGGTTTAGGGGGTCTCTTGGGGACGCCGGGCTCCAGGTCTCTGATGGCTGAGCGATCAGCACCCAAACCCAGTCCTTTAGGCCTCAACTGATGCTCTATAGGCTTCACATCTCTAGCAGGTAATAAAAGAAACGAAATAATTAACAAGGAGTAACAAGGACATTTTAATCATAAACCACAAGCTAACAGAATCTCCATCACGCGCATGCGCGCATCCCGCCCCTCATAAAGAGCAGCCTGTGTGTTTTCATGTCCATACAAGTGGACAGATGGGCCCGTAAGCACAAAAGATTAAAAAGTCTGCGGCCAGTCTGCGCCAAAGATTCCCTCAGCCGGTCTGAAATAATTCTTCATTGCATTTGATATAAAATCATAATCTCGCGTCATTAATGTCTCCAACTGGGACAATAATCCCAACACAGGGAAACATGAGCGGAAAAGACTTGCAGAGAGCCAAACATCACGTGCATTAGAAACGGCTTATTGCACAAAACAGTGATGAAACTATAAAGATACTGTAGATAATATTTTATTATTTTAAATAAAAATGTATCTTTAAAATGAGACCTTGAAAATGTATTATATTTATTTATATATATGATTATAGTATATTATATACAGTTAGGGATGAATGAGTACCCAATTCCTTAGGCTATAATTGATCACTAAAAATAATATGAAATAATTGTGTTGAATTTTCAGCTTTTAAATATTTCATTTTTAATATTGCGATGGCCATTAAGGTATATTGCACTGTACTTTTGAATATAAGCTTATCAAGAACATGACAAGTTTTTAAATATTAGGAGAAGATACATCAACATGTTCCTTTTGTCAAAATCCTTTATGACCGATGGATGTTTTATTAGCTTGTACTGGGTTTAACCCTGTGATAAACCTTGGAAGAATTTTAACAAAGTTAAACCACAATTTTAGCAAAAATGTTTTTTAAAAATCTGATATAGTTTTACCATAATCTTTTCACACAATAAAATACACAGAATGGAAATGGAATATTCTGGCATGGAAATTAATAATCTGAATATGTTGAGTGTCAAGGGCACTTAAAAACAAACAGATATAATTTGTTTTACATTAAACAAAAATTAAAAACCACTTTAAGAGTCAAAGCTGTGGCCTATTTAGAGGCACATACTGTGCCGTGGTGCTCATGTGGGAGAAACAGGTTCAATTTTTCTGCTCCCTCTTTTAAAATTTAAGTTTTAATTTCTTTAATTATAATTCCTTACTGTTTAAATGTGCGTCCAATTCCCTCTCCTTGCTTCCAGCCCATTCCCTTCAGCATGGCCAACCCATAAGCCTCCACAGGAACAAGTTCATAGTCGGCCTCTGTGGACTGAATCAGAACGAATCAGATCAATATTCAATACACATCTCAAACATCTCCACAGAGAAATCAAGCACAAGCCAACACGTACAGACTTACAAAGCAACCAAAAACACATTCAGGCACTAATTAGAAACACACACCTCAACCTACAGAGAAGCTGATAATTAGATGAAATATCACAGCTTCTTTTTTACACGGTGGAATAAACAAAAGCTCTTTGACAGGCAGAGTAGAATTCACTCATAATGACTCAGAGCCGTGTTAAAGCCTAATCAAGCTGTAGCTGGCGCTCTCACAACAATCTACAAGTGATGGACTTGCACTGCAGGAGAAAATGACACTGGAGGTGTGTGTAAGAAAGAGAGAGAGAGGTTTATGCAGAGTAAGCTGTTTGGATGCAGCAGGAGAGTTCTTCATCACTCATTTCATTAGGACACACCCTTATACCACACACACGCACACACACACACACAGTAAATGTAACAAGAACACTGCGTGAGCAATGACCTTGAACTGCCCTGTGCTGACACCACATTTGGCACCATAACTGGACAACAGCTCGAGCAGCAGGACATACACTCATAGAACACTAATGAGTTTTAATAAAATACACTTCACAAATCAACAGCTACAACTGCATTAGAAATCCTCAGCATGTTCAAACACTGATATGGCCCGGATTAGCAATTAAAACAGAGAGATACAGTATCTGTATACAGAACTGATCACAGCCATATACAGCGAGCACAAAGTGGTGCAGTGCCAATAACAGCCATTTCTCTTTTAAACAGTTAGCTTGCATGATGCCATTTTTACTGAGGTAATTTTTTTAAATTTCAAGACGGTCAGCGAGTAAATGCATCCGCGCTGTGGTGTGTTTTGAGACGAGCTGATACATTTTCTGTGTGGCGGCCTGTTCAAATGAGCAGCCGTTTAATATTTCTCATACGCAACAGAAATGGCAGCTCTTTTCAGTCATTATTTGCATAATGCATAAACAATATATAGAAGACTTATCAACCTTCTGTAGAGGAAAAATATATTGCGATAATTATGGTTATCGTTTTATCGCCCAGCCCTATTACATATTAAAATATATGACAATAGAAAACAGTTATTTTAAAATGTAATATATTTCACATTATTACTGGTTTTACTGTATTTTTGATCAAATAAATGCAGCATTGGTAAACGAAAGAGACTTTTCAAAAACATTTTTAAAAATCCCACCCCGGTTTTAAATGATAGTGTATCGACAAAATATATTAACTTATTCTCTTACGAATCAAGTTTTGGCTGTTAATCATAACCAAATTGCAAACTCAGCAGTTTTAGCTCCATTTTGTTTAGCTAGACAAACTTTACCAAAAATACAAAAGGAGAAAACCAAATTAATGTACTTAGAATATCTCAACTCGCAGTATTTACAGAATGTTAACTCTGTATGATTGTGACACTAATGTTACAGTCGTTAGACTTGAGTGCACACACTACAGTCTCGTTCTGTGGTATAACTCATTCTGGATCTATTTCATCCAGCTTTACAGGATTTTTCCATTAATTCAATAGCATTGCTATGATGAATTTGACACTAAAATGTATCGTATGTGCAGGATTTTCAGGAGGAGACAAAGTATTTGCAAAAACATTTAAGTCTTTAATAATTTAAAAGGCCAGTTCACCCAAAAATGAACATTCTGTCATCATTCACTCACACTCAAATAGTTCCAAACCTGTACGAATTTATTTCTTCTGCTGAACACAAAAGAAGATATTTTGAAGAATCAACTGTTTGGTTTCCCATATTCTTCAAAATAACTTATTTTTCCTTCAAAAGGTGAACTATCCTTGTAATAATGTGTAACACACCATACTGAGAACCAACATTCATTGCTGGATAGACTATCTGAAAACAGTAAGGCCGTGTGTCCACCAAAGCGGTTTTTCACGCGCCTGGCATATTTTTCCAATTGTTTTCAATGGGAGCGCCACGTTTTTAAAATGCCATGAGCGTAACGAGGCGCTGAGCTTTTTTTTTTTACGCTTTAGCGCTGAGCACTCTGAGTTTTTTTACAGGTCGCCTAGAGTTGAAAAATGTTCAACTTTGGGTAAAACGCAGCACTCATCACTGTCACTTTTTACCCAACCATCCAATCACAGTGGAGGAGGGGCGGGACTAACACCACACGACCAACCGCCACATTCTGCTTGTACAACATCAACAGATGACAACAACAAGCATAATAACGAAACAAAATAATTTAAAACAAGAGCCAGAGAAAATACGTTTCATTGTATCGGCAATTTAATATAGAATCAACGCAGACACTAAATATGTGTGAAATGAGATACTAGTAACACTTTCGCGGATATTCCGTATCATAACAAGCAAAGCGTCTCAACTGAAAAAAATGCTTTGCTGGCAAAACGCTCTCAAGCGCCCACAGCTAGGCGTTTTCAGCCGGCTAAAAACGCTTTAGTGGACACACGGCCTAAAGGGGCTCAACTTTGGCTTAAACAGGTTAGGTAAAACAGTTCCTTCCATCCATCTCTTTTATTTTTTTTATTTTTTTTATCCATCAAGGACCTACCGACTCTGGTCTCATATCCACGTTGACTTTGTCACCATCCTCAAAGCCCTCGGGAGCCTGGTTCTGCATGAGGATAGGAATGGCAAGGTTCGGATCCGACTGCGGTCCGTTCTTCCATCTCTCCTGGTGTTTTTGAGACTCTGTAGTAGATGACATTCAAACAGAACTACATTAATACATCATTCTTCATTTAGTAAATGCTTTCGTATAAAAAAAAAAACACTCCTGAGTCCTGACTTACTGTATTTTTAGTACAATGACTGAAGGAGTAGTAGAGCATTCAATCTTTGACTTACCAGCCCAGATCTATAACCATCAAGCCACATTATTGCCACAATATACTTAAGAGTGAAAAGAATGTAATGGTTTGGACATATAATTGCAATTAAATCAAACTGTATTCTAGTTTAAATTTATATTAAATGCCATTAGTTGAACATAAGAGTGTTTTGACACACTTAAGTAGTACTTCTTAAATGTAATTTCATAATTACTTCTATTGTCTTTGAAATATAGTTAAAATGTACTGCTAAATGTACGGACAAGCATTTATAGTAAACTAAAATAGGCTATGCTTTAATGTAATTTCTATTGAAACTTGTTTGTTGTGCATTTAAAGTATTTGTTGTAATTACACATTTGGAATTTAGTATGTTACCTTTTAAATGTAATATTAAATACAGTTACAATTAAAGTATGTTTATGTTAGTCAAGTCAAGACATCAAAATAAGTGTACTTCTTTAAAACATGACAAAATATTATGAAAACAATTAATTAAAGGGATAGTTCACTTTGAAATTAATTTTTGATATGTTTTAGCTTACCTCAAGGGCATCCAAGATGTAGGTGTCTTTGTTTCCGCAGTAGTTTCAATTTTGATATTTTTAGGTCAAACCGTTCTTGTCTGTCAGTCATATAATGCATGTCGATGGTCACTGGCTCAAAACACAAGCACAGAGTCCAAATTAAAACAATTCCCCATCGTCCAAATGAAACAATTCCCCATCATAAGTACACATTGATGGCCTAAGACACGAAACAAGCGGTTTGTGTGAGAAAACTAACAGTATTTATATTGTTGTTATCTCTTGAAAACAGCACACGTCCAAATGATCTGACGGCGCGGGCGGGTATAGATATATACATAAGATGTCGCCTTGGCTACTGCAGTTCATTGGAACGAAACCGTAGCCAAGCGACATCTAGTGTATATATCTATACCCGCCCACGCCGTCAGATCATTTGGACGTGTGCTGTTTTCAAGAGATAACAACAATATAAATACTGTTCGTTTTCTCACACAAACCGCTTGTTTCGTGTCTTAGGCCATCAATGTGTACTTATGATGGGGAATTGTTTCATTTGGACGTGGGGAATTGTTTTAATTTGGACTCTGTGCTTGTGTTTTGAGACAGTGACCATAGACCTGCATTATATGACTGACAGACAAGAACGGTTTGACCTAAAAATATCAAAATTGAAACTACTGCGGAAACAAAGACACCTACATCTTGGATGCCCTTGAGGTAAGCTAAAACATATCAAAAATTAATTTCAAAGTGAACTATCCCTTTAATGGTGTACCTGGGTGTATTAAGAAGCAGTCATGAAAGTGCGCTCTCTTTCAGTACACTTAAGTGGCATTTTATTTCATTAATATATCTGCAAGTACAGTATTTTTTTATTAATTTAACTTTAAGATTTGAGGTATAATAGTATAAGTGCACATTCAATTCAATTAAGCAAAATTCTTTTTCACAAGGGAAATCCTTAAGATTTATTGCCATAATCTGAAACTGTAGGATAAATTTGGCATCTCACAAGTAAACAAAAAGTTTTGAAATCTAGTTAGCGACTTGGACAGCCTTTTAGGGCATAATATGCAACTTTTTGCAGTACTGTGTCAACATTTTGTAAACACTAAACTATTAAAATATTAATTTACAAATGTACTGACGTGGTATTCCAGTCTAAATGCCATGAATCATGTAAGTTTGGTAATGTTAGGCTATATTTATGGGTGCCCAAAAACGCTTCCTTAAAGGCATTTCACGAGGTTTTAAAACGCGTCCAAAACCAACTGAACGAATAATAGAGCAACACACCTTCGATGAGTTCTTTGACGGCTTGAGACTCCACCGTGTCCTGCGCCTCCCGGGACGGGTCTTTGGTCTTGTCCTCGCTGCTCTTTTCCCCTCGCTCAGCATCCTGTCGGTACCACCGGTTCTTGTGAATCAACGGGATAATAAGCTCCTTCGGTTTCTCCACCGGTTTGGTTCTGTAGAAGCAACAGACATACACGAGTTTAAGCACACGATAAGATTATAAACAACAAACATCATACTGCTTTTATTGAGACTATTTGCTAACCTAGCTAACGTTAGCATTCAACTCACCCTTTTAGTTCTTTCCCTTCGACTTCAACTAAAAAATCTCGCTCTTCCACTTTCCCGGATTTGGCCCTGCTCAATGTTTTACTAAAACCGAAAGATATTGGGGCAGATTTTTTGCCTCCATCATCTTGGCCAATATTAATCTTCAGTGATTGACGCTCCTCTTGCCACTCCGGCGACGCCATGTTTGTTGTGTGTTGTAATCGCTGGTAAATGTAGTTTTATTGGGCAAACATCTCTATACCCGGAAAGGTTAAAAAGACTACAATTCCCATGATACGACACGGTACTAAAGACTTTATCTCGTATGTTTTAATTATTAAGAGAAAATGTTGTCCAACATTGGTAACGTACAACTAACTGTTCTATTATTTTGTTAGTAATATATTATTATATTAGTAATAAATATATAGTTCTGACTGAATATAGTTGTTTAAACTCACCTTGCACTGACCCCGAATTTAGTGGAAAGTGGGGTTAAATTAGCGGTGAAAATATAAGACAAGTATTGTTTAGTACAAATTATTAAATATTATTGTGTTACTCGTTTTTTTTTTTGCTTCTAAGTATGTAAATTATTTTAACAAAAATGAATACACAGGACTTATGCAAGCATAAAAGCACATACAATTTTAAAAAATAATCTAGTTGTTTAGCCTATGTTTTGCCCGCTAAGTCTGGGCGTAGGTTTGTAAAAGGTTTTATAAAAGTGATTAATCAAAGATTAATAATAATAATAATAATAAAAGACCCATTCATTTTCGACTCTCATAGACTATGCCAATCCATGACTATTTTTCTTTATTCAGACAGAGCCCTACTGGAAAAAAATTTAATTAAATTTTTTTCTAAAACCAGCCTACGATTGTTTGCTGGTCTTTGCTGGTTTATGTCGGTTTAGCTAAAGGACAGTTTCCAAAGTCCATCTGAAACCAGCAAACAGAGCAATCTGACCAATCTCAGAGACCAGCAATTAAACCATCTTACCTTGGTTTAAGCTTCTTCTTTTTTTAGCAGGGAGAGTGTGGTAAAATTTAAATTCCCTTCCACACTTTCCCAACTCACTTATTATCTCAATCCTCACATTTCACCTGTCCGCATTCCCTCCCTTGACCTATCACGCTTTTAACAAAACCGGCAAACTACCTGGTTCGTTTACACAAGGGGCGGATCTTCCCCTTTTATCTTTCCTCCCCTCAGCGCCTCCAATATCGCTTCTTACTCTTATTACAGTGTTCTTTCCCTTATTGCCTGCGCCTGGGAATATCGAAGCGTGCGCTAGATGCGATCTGGACCGGTGACACGCATCGCTTCCCGCAGCAATGCCTCCGCGGACATCCGTGCCACTGTCCTCCAGTTCCTAATCGATACTGTCGCCGTGTTCTGCTTATTGAGCGATGCGAGGAGCCATACTCAGCATAACCGCTGCAATGTAACCGATCAGCGCATTTATCCAGAAAGTCATAACAATTACGCGGATTAAAACGCCTCGGGACACACGATGAGGAGAAAGATAACTATGAAGGTAAGATTTGGGCTCTGCCATTGATTCTAAGTGGGCGTGTTGCTGTGTGAAAAATGAAAATCACTCTTGGTGCTGCTAATACCAAGAACATTCAAAAAAGCTATTCAGTTTGTTTGGGACATAAGTTATCATTGGCCCAAAAGCCACAATCCAATGACAGTGTCTGTTGTTTTGGAGCGTCTACAACCAAGTGCAAACGTGCTGTCCGATCCGATGTGCGGTGTTTTTTTTTTTTTTTTTTTTACCCTGTCCCTGTGTTTTTTTTCCTCGCGGATCATCACTGGTCCCGTTCCCAGCTGAACACACACTGTCCACTACGCGTCTGGCGCGCGCGTCTCATCTGCGTGCAGACAGTGTTCTCTGTAGAAAACAGACGTTTAGAAGTCGTATAAAGTTACACATCTCGCAGCATCCTTCCGAATAATTAACATTTAGGAATTAATTTTAGGATTTTGACCGTCGGGGTCAAATCTAGTTTATCAATGTATATAGACGCGTTTAAACGGATGATTTTTGAACGGCTGAATTGTTTGAAGAGAATGTGTGTGTGTCAGCGGCAGTGCAGGTGAGTGTGTTTTCTGCTAAATATCCGTGTTGAAGAAATGTTTGGACTGTAAATGTGGGTGTGGGAGAGACATTAGACAGAGAGATATGTTGAGTTTGTGGTTGTCAACAGATTATGCTAGTAGGTAGATCTATCTATCTATCTATCTATCTATCTATCTATCTATCTATCTATCTATCTAAAGGCATATTTTAAAATTTCAGGCTGTCAAGTCAATTCAGTTTCAACTTGACAAAATGTTCCTTTTTTATTTATTTTTTATCTTTAAATAGTTACTTTTTGAAGTAGGCTATACAAGTACAAATTTATTAATAGTTAAGTGTTGACTTATGATCAGACTTAATATACAATTTATTGATTTATTTATTTGTAAATAATACAAAGTATTATAAGTCAATTATTATTTATTGTTTCAAATGAATGACAATTTAGCATACACATTACTTCAATCATACACATATTAATTTGATTTCAACTTAAATTGAAATATATAATGCATTTTATTATTTATTATTTGTAATGTATTTGTTAGTATACTTATTAGACCTTCATCTGCACATTAAGATGAAACCAGATATGCATATTGCCAGATGGCAGATATGAATTTATTTAGCTTGTTTATTTATTTATTTTTTCATCATGTCATCACCTTGATGCTTGTCTTTGCATTTCAGGTTTGAACAACTCTTGAAAGCATGTATGTGTGAATATGTTTATGTAACTTTTAATCATTTATGTGACTAGTGTATGCGTGTAAGAAACAGGCAGAGAGACGCTGGAGTTCTTGCGGTGTGTGTTTGGGTGTGTCTGTCCTCATCTGGTTCTGAAATAATGAATGTTGTGACCCAGACTTCACAACAGTGCATTGCTGTAGGCTCAGGGAGCAGTCAAGGTTATCCTACAGTTATGAATCATTCATTAATATGAGAAAGAGACAGGGAGGAAGAGAGAGAAGTCTGAAGAAAGCAACAATTGCAATATTCCCCATCCGAATCACTGAGAAACACTCAGTTCACACTCCAGGCTGTGTGTGTGTGTTTGTGTTTGTGTGAACATATGGTCGTGTGTGTGCGAACTCTATTGCCTCCCCCTCACCATCTCAATTTCAGCTAAATTATCAATCCAACTTCAACCAATTACTTATAATCATCTTATTGAAGCCGTCTGAATGTTGCCTGGTTTGAGTTCATCTGATAGCTGAGTGTCTGTTAATGAGAAGATTCTGATCCTCTGCACGGCGCATGTATTGTGTGCGCTTGTTAATTGTGTGATTATATGCACACTCCACACCTCTCTTCATGCATATTCAAGGTGATGTGTGGAAGGCGTGGATGAAGGAGAGATATGTGTGGATGCTGCAGTTTACCCTTGCTGTATAGGATAGCGCTGCAAGACAATTCTGCTTCTTTGACTCACTGTTTGCATTGCATGGCAATGACAATCTGCTAATCTGTGTCTCATTCAGTCTCAGATGTCTAATGGAATATCAGTCTTATTATATGAGCAATTGTGAAGGTCGTTCGTAAAGGAATTGATGTCACACTAGAAATTAAGTTAATCCAAAAATGACAATTCTGTCGTCATTTTTCTAACCCGCATGTTGTATGACTTTCTTGTTTTCATGAAACAGAAATGGAGATATTTTCAAGAGTTTTCATGGTGGTCTTTTCCATACAACAAAAGCATGCAGTGAGTGACCAGGGGCTACATTTGGCATTATTAACAAAACTCAGTTAAAAGCAAAGTCATGTGGTGTGAACAAAATAAATAATTAAAACAGTAAATTAAATTATAGAAAGAACCCTTTCAGACACTCATAAATGTATGTCAAGGTCAGTAAAGTATCTTAAAATATTAATTCATATGAACTTTTTATGACAAGATTAGTGAAATGTCATGTGGTGCAACTCTTGAAAAAATTATATTTACATATTAGTATTATTATTACAATAGTCTTATGAAGTCATGGCATTTGTATAAAAAAATACTTTTACCCTGAAAAATATATTTTAAAATTAAAAATATATTTAATTAAAATGTATACAATTAATATTTTTACATTCACATGTATTCAATGTGTAAGGACAATATGGTAGGCCTTTAACTTACCTACTTGGTTGTTCTACATGACAATTTCAACAACACTTCTAAGCCGATATGAAACCCACATTAAGGTTCATTCCAAACCTTTTTAAGAATGTAGCACATGTATTGTAAACTGGAGCTGTAAAACTGTAGACCTAGATGGACATCTTTGACCGTTGCACTGCGTCTCGCATCTTTTTCAGCGTGTCACGCTTGAGATGCCTCTTTTTTCATTCATCAGCGCTGCGGATCAGCAGTTGGATACTGTAATGCGCGACTCATGTTTTTAAGAGCAAAAACGTGATCATCCCCTTACGCCTGTCACTAAGATGTAAAAAAACAAAACAAAACAAAAAAGTCAAATTGAACAGATAGTGAAACTAAAGCACTTCTCATGCTGGCGAATGAAGACAGCGGCACAGCATTTAAAGATAATTTCCGATGACAGACTTCACAAAATTTACCGATATTTTGATGCTGATGTGTGAATGGTCTCTTTTTAAAAGTAAAAAGCCTCAGTTACTTGTGTGAACAGCATATTTGTGTATTTACCGGTAAAGTAATTCTGGTAATTTTATGGTCATTTACAGGGATTGCTATGGGAAAGGGGATAATGATGACAAAATATTCATTTTTGTTGCACACTGTCCCTTTAAGCATATAATGTAATGGCACAAGACTCCATTTGCACAACACTGTTTTCAACTTAAAACATAAAACATTTTATGCGTTTTGGTAGTTCATTTACACATAAATGGCGGTTTGGGGGCCCGAAAGCACAAACTTTTGAAAACGGTTTCAAAGAGCAAGTTTTTGAAAACGATTCCGTTGCCATCTCCATGTAAACTACAAATACGCGAATTTGTGAAAACGGTGACGTCATGTGAATGCGTATTGTGGTTGAGTCCATAGGCACATAGTGTTTGTTTACAAAGTGACATCGCCACCTACTGGCCCGGCATGCAGAATATAGTGTTTGATTATGGTTGTTTTCGTAGATTGTTTTGATGAAAAATGCAGAAGAAAAAGTTTTCCATACTAAGTACACTCTTGTTGTATACGTACCCTAAGGACAAAAAGTATAGTAGAACTATCACAACACACCAATCAATGAACCAAACTGTTTGAACACTTAAATCGTAACATGGGTCAGTGAAGTGTGGCATAGCCTAGATTGTATCGTTCTTTATCTTCCCACTATTTAACCCGAGAGTCAATACCTGGACCATAGTTCCCCTCGCTTCATTATCCAGGCCAAATGGACCTTGACATGTCTGTTGCTTGGAACAACACAAATATAAATCTGAATGGTGATGGATCGGTCCTCGTTATATGGATATTGATAGCAGGTACGGAATAAGCGTGTCGCTGTGAAATTGTTACAAGTAAACCGCACACAGCCTTGAGCTGTAGGCTGCACTGCTGCAGGGATCAATATCAAGTGAGCAGGAGAAGAACGAGGGATGGAAGACATGGTTGAGGAGGGAGAGAGGGGCAAGGGACTAAAGAAAGGATGAGGAGGTGGTGGGAAAGAGGAGAAAAAGGAGAGAGAGTGCAGAAGGGAGAGATGGAGGGTCACCTTCAGCGATGGCATCTGATTCAGCACAATCTTTCCCACTCGGGTTACTGCACTGTGACCTAGCTGAGCATGCTGGGACTCTTTCTGTTTCATTTTCTGTCTCTTTCTATCCCTTCTCCTTTGACCTTTCATCTATACAAACTCAATCTTCTCTCATCCTTCCTATTTTTGCCCTTCTAGTGCTACTACACGCAACTCAGGATTTATGATTTGTGGTGGTTTAACTTTCTCCAATATCATGTCATTGTCATCATGGAGCTTTAGAGTCTTTTGTCATATCACGATTTACCAAGACATTTTTCGTGTTTGGGTCATTTTTCATCTCGCTTTGGCTCAACAGCTTTGGTCTTTCTCTCGCTCTATCTTTATAGACAATCACCCCACCTCCGCATGCGTTTCGCTCCGTCATACTTTTGTTTTGAGTCTCTGCACATCATTCAGAGACAATTATGTCTTATCTCTCACAATAAAAGACTTTTGATATAGAAAAAATACAATTAAAAGCTTTCAGGCATGTTGTTTCGCACTGTCACTTTTGATCTATGACTGAATCTCTGAAGTACTTTGCTGTTTATATCTATTTTTTGGGACGGATCATTTTTTGTAAATAAAAGTCAGCACATTCTCTGTTTTTACACATAAATACTTTACAGGCTCGAATTTTGACAATATACACCACCATTCAAAAAATATGGGGTCAGTAAGATATGTAAAGTATGTATATGCATAATATATGTGTATCATTAATTGATACTTTTATTAAAGGGGTGGTATAATGCCCTTTTCACAAGATGTAAAATAAGTCTCTGATGTCCCCAGAGTGTGTATGTGAAGTTTTAGCTCAAAATACCCCACAGATATTTTATATAGCATGTTAAAATCGTCACTTTTTGAGGGTGAGCAAAAATGCATCGTTTTTGTGTCTGTCCCATTAAATGCAAATGAGTTGCTGCTCCCGGCACAGGGGGCGGAGCTTCAACAGCTTGTGTCCTTTTACCTCACACATACATGTACTGAAAATTTCAAAAACGTTTAGCCTTTTATATTCAGACCGAAGTCAGAAAGATGTAGAGACTCAAGAAGAAGTGACAACACGTAGACAACATTTCTAAATGGTTAGTTGATGAATTTATGTAGCTTATGTGTAGTTATCTTCTAATCATTGGTTAGCATATTCTGTCATGAAAATCTATAAATCATGTTCCCGGGGGGCGGGGTTTATGTAAGTTTTAGGGTTTGTGATGTCACTAACCCGGGAGGAAGCTCCCTACCAGTCGTTTGTTGTAGTTCTTAAAAAGCAATTTCTTTAAAAGAATATATCTCCCTTTGCTTTGAACTTTGAGCGTCATGACTTTGCAGATGTTGTTTATGCTCAAACAGCAACATTACACACTAACTAAAGCTAGACAAGTAAAATCATAATCAACCACCCCTTTAAGCAAGGATGCATTAAATTGATCAAAGTGAAAGAAAATACTTTATAATGTTACAAAAGATTTCTATTCCAAATCCAAGCTGTTCTTTTGAACTTTCTGTTAATCAAAAAATCCTGAAAAATCTATTGCGGTTTCCACAAAAAATATTAAGCTGTTTTAAAATATTAACCGTTTTCAAAATTGATTAATAATAATAAATGTTTCTTGAGCAGCAAATCAGCATATTTGAATGATTTCTGAAGGGTCATGTGACACTGAGGACTGGAATAAAAATGCTGAAAATTCAGCTTTGTCATTACAAGAATATTTAAAAATATATATATATTAACATAGAAATCAATTATTTTGAAATTCAATAATATTTCATAATATATTTGTTTTTATCTGTATTTGTGAATAAATAAACTCAGCCTTAGTGAGCATAAGAAACTTCATTCAAATAAAAACTTTTGAACGGTAGTGTACATGATTTATAAACCCTTATTAAATTTATAGCAGCACATTTATTTCCTACCCTGATTGTATTGAGCTTCATGGGTATTAAGTCTAACATGTGTGTGTGTGTGTGTGTGTGTGTGTGTGTGTGTGTGTGTGTGTGTGTGTGTGTCCTTAGGCTGTGTTTGGGAATGTTTGCTGTGTGTTTTTCAGCCCACTCACATTTAATCTTTTATTTTTAAATCTGTCACGGCTGTCCGTGTGTGTCGGCTACACCAGTGGCCCAGATTTGGCCAGGATTGAGCATCACAGAGTTTAATGCACCCCGTGTCTGAGGGTTCGGGAGAGTGATTAGATGCGAGATGTGTTACTATCAGACATTCTCCAGCGGTCTATAGGCTGTGTGGATGCTCAGGTTTGTTTGGAGGTCGTTTGTAATTTAAGATGCATGTGCTGGCTGGCCTCCAGCAAGTCTCTCCATGGAGGGTGATGTAAGATTAGGGTCAGCGCAGCCAAGTACAGGTTAGGACAGTGAAGGGGTGACATAACTGCTCAAATGCAGGTTTTTAAAAAATATTAGACTACGCCAAAGCTTAAATTATTATTCCTAGTAATGCATTAGACTGTTGTGTACTATGTATTTTGATGTGAAGTGAAATTGTTTTGATAGAGAAAAAGTTTAAGCAATCCATTCTGAAATCGAAATTGAAAAGACAGAACAAGTAACAAACAAAGCATAGCATACAATAGTACAAAACAAAGTGTGGTATTAATTGGTAACGGGGATCCGAAAAATTACATCATAATATTTAATAACGCAAAATTTCTACGGGCACTGCAACGGTCGTGATATGACGTCACTCTTTTTATAAATATAAATCCAACATATAACAAATAATAATAAATCCAAAAAGTAAAAATATACAATATACTCCACCTTACTGCAAAAAAAAAAAAAAAGTGCATTCTTTTAATTCAGGCAAGAGGTCAAGCCATGGCTTATCGATCTTCTAAAGTCAAAAATCTGTTTTTAATGAATATTTTTCATGGACTTTCTATACATAAATGGTGAGTTTTTAGCTGCTGTAGCTTTAAGACTCTTCTCAAAATCTGCATAGCATTGTATAATCTTTACAAAACAATATGTAGCACACAATCTGTTAAGGAAAGACTAAAGTAGTCCAGGATTTTGTTAAAAATAAACTGCTGCCTCTAAATGCTAAAAGCTGTTAGCTGCTAGCAGTAGGAGCAAGAAGTAGCTCAAAGTTTGATGAACTTTACCCACATCTTTTATGCCAAATGGATGTATATATCTGTCCTAATTTCTCCTATTACTTTAGCGTGACACGGTGAGTCATTTTGATGAACACTGAATAGACTTGTGAATAAGAAGAAGAGGAAGTGTGCTTAATTTTATTGAATGTGGACTTGTAGTGTACTTCAAATCTTAAAAAAAAATACTTTTATAGTAAATAGATATAGTAAAGAGATAATATTAATGAAATAAAAGACCACTTAAGTTAATTAACATTTTTAATGTTAGTTTTAATTTAAATTCAATAATATTTTGTTGTGTTTTGGGTTAGTACACTTATTTTGATGTGTACATATAACTTAATAAAGCATATGTAAAGTACTTGATTATAATTTTAACTTTAGAGTGTTATTGGATATTACATTTACAGTTAATGTATTTTAAGACAATAGACATATGAAATTTCATATAAAGATGTACTTACATCCTACTTATGTGGGTCAAATGAGTACTCTCAAGTTCAGCTAATTCCATTTCATTTAAAATTGAGAGCCTATCTACTTATAGTGAAACTAAACGAGCAAATGCACATTGGCATGCGATAATTGTATTATCGTCGCATCCTTGTTTTTCCGCTGAGGAGCCGGACCTGTGACTCGGCCGTACAGTGGAAGCTCAGCAATTATGATAAGGGAACTTACGTCTCCGTTCCCTCCTCGGGGAACGAGGGTTACCATGCATAACCGAGACGTTCCCCTTCGTCAGCTCACTACTATGTAAGTCAGAAGTGATTCTGATGTATGGGGATATCTACCAAAACGCCACGGGTGCTGGCCCTTCCAGCGCTCCGCTCGAGCCTCCTGGCCTGACCGCAGTGTTGGGCAAAAGTAGGAGCTCTAAGTAGAGAAGGTCAGTCACTGCTGATCCACAAGACCCACTCAGTGTGATTTATTGGATAATGTTGGGAAAGTGTGCCCTTGGGGAAGGTAACGCTGTGGAAGCCACATCCTACCCCGGAGGGAGGCACTTTGATGGTTACACATATGGACTAGCCAAGCAGGATAGTATGACATATGGCAGTCTCTGGGGTGGTTCCAGCCTAGTTATAGGGGGGAAGAACACCAGCAGAGACGACAGAGCAGGCTCTGTCGAGGGAAAGACACGGGCTCGTCCGCAGAGGAGCTGGTCGTGGAGGAATACACATATGGGGTTGCTGCAGGGACCGCTACATATGGACACCCAGCCCAAAACAGGTTCCACAATGCATACGAGTGTAGGCCTGGCTCCGCAACGTCTGACTGCCACAGGATTGACGGAGGAATTCACAGGGTTAGCAATTTCTAGGGAACACTACTGGAGCAAATAGACGCATATATCCGGCCCATGGGGCCGGGAGTGGCGTTGCAAGCCGACACTAAGAACGGGTCCTTCGTGCTACTGGCCACTGGTGACGAATATACGGGAAGATACCGGCTCTACACGTAGGCTATAGAATCTAGCGAACGTGTTAGGTGTTGCCCAGCCCGCAGCTCTACATATATTTGTCAGCTAGGCACCTTGAGCCAGTGCCCAGGAGGATGCAACACTTCTAGTTGAATGTGCTCACAACCCGAATGGGCAAGGCACGCCTTGGGCTTTGTAAGCCAAGGTGATGGCATCTACTATCCAGTGGGCCATCCTCTGCTTGGAGACAGCCTTTCTCTTCTCTTCTCTTCTCCGTAACAGACGAAGAGTTGATCTGAGGTCCTAAAGCTTTGCGTTCTGTCCACGTATAACCGCAAGGAGTGGACGGGACAGAGAAAAGCCAGGGCTGGGTCTGCCTCCTCCGAAGGCAGTGCTTGCAGGTTCACTAGTCTCCTCGCTCCCCTCAGGAACCTGACGATCAGGTCATGCTTTTCCAACGACTTACCTTCAACTGCATCATGATGTGCGATGATAGTGGCAACATACAGTACGTGCTTGCCATGTAGCGGCCCTTTGAGTTGGCCTAGCGCAAGGCGTACTGTGAGCAACTCGAGGCAATTGATGTGCCAATGCAGTTAAGGCCCCGTCCACAGACCTGAGACTGCATGCCTGTTGGACATGGCCCTCCAGCCGGTGGCAGGGGCATCCGTGAAGACCACAGCATGCCTTGGCACTTGTTCTAGGGGAACACCTGCCCGTAGAAACGGAGGGTCCGACCACTGGATGAAGGTTTGTAGGCAGTGTGGGGTGACGTGCACCTGGTACATGCCGCTCTGAGTCGCCATCTCGGGATTCGGCCGTGAAGCCAGTGCTGAAGCAGTCTCATATGCAATCCGAGCGGCGTTACTGTGGCTGCGGATGCCATATGCCCCAGGAGCCTCTGAAAAAGTTTCAGAATCAGAATCAGAATCAGAATCAGAAAGAGCTTTATTGCCAAGTATGCTTGCGCATACGAGTAATTTGTCTTGGTGACAGTAGCTTCCAGTACACATACAATATAAAGTGACAAGACAAGTAACATAGGTATAAATAAAAAATAGAAAAAAATAAAAATAAAATAAAAATAAAAAGATTATAAATTATAAATATATATAAAGTTATAAGGTGCTATAATGAAATGTCTGAGGGAAGTATTGCACATGTTTGTTCCACAGTAGCGGAACATTTAAGTGTTCATGAGGTAGATGGCCTGGGGAAAGAAACTTTTCCTGTGTCTGGTTGTTTTTGTGCTCGGTGCTCTGTAGCGTCGACCAGACGGTAACAGTTCAAACAGAAAGTGTGCTGGGTGTGACGGGTCCAGAGTGATTTTGTGAGCCCTTTTACTCACTCTGGATGAGTGCAGTACTTTGAGTGTGGGAAGGGTAGTGCCAGTGATTCGCTCAGCAGTCCGAACTATCCGCTGTAGTCTACGGAGGTCGGTTTTGGTAGCAGAGCCGAACCAGACGGTGATGGAAGTGCAGAGGATGGACTGGATGACAGCTGAGTAGAACTGTACGAGCAGCTCCTGTGGCAGGTTGAATTTCCTCAGCTGACGCAGGAAGTACAGTCTCTGTTGGGCTTTCTTCACAATAGAGTCTATGTGAGTGTCCCACTTCAGATCCTGAGAGATGGTGGTGCCCAGGAACCTGAATGACTCTACTGCAGTCACAGTGCTGTCCATGATGGTGAGTGAAGGGAGTGCAGGGGGGTTTCTCCTGAAGTCCACGATCATCTCCACTGTTTTGAGCGTGTTCAGCTCCAGGTTGTTATAACTGCACCAAAGAGCCAGCTGCTCCACCTCCTGTCTGTACGCAGACTCGTCACCGTTCCGGATGAGTCCGATAACAGTAGTGTCGTCCGCAAACTTCAGGAGCTTGACAGAGGTGTCTTTAGAGGTGCAGTCATTTGTGTACAGGGAGAAGAGCAGTGGTGAGAGAACACATCCCTGTGGAGCACCGGTGCTGATGGTGCGGCTGTCGGACGTGATTTTGCCCATTCTGACTAGCTGTTGTCTGTCTGTCAGAAAGCTGGTGATCCATTGACAGATGGAGCTAGGGACAGAGAGCTGGGTCAGTTTGGTCTGGAGCAGTGATGGGACGATGGTGTTGAAGGCAGAACTAAAGTCCACGAACAGAATCCTTGCATAGGTCCCTGGTTTGTCCAGATGTTGTAGGGTGTAATGCAGTCCCATATTGACCACATCATCCACAGACCGGTTTGCTCTGTAGGCAAACTGCAGGGGGTCCAGCAAGGGTCCAGTGATGTCCTTCAGATATGCTAACACCAGTCTTTCGAATGACTTCATGGCCACAGATGTTAAGGCAACAGGTCTGTAGTCATTGAGTCCTGTGATCTTTGGTTTCTTCGGGATTGGTATGATGGTGGAGCGTTTAAAGCAGAAAGGGACTTTGCACTGCTCCAGTGATCTGTTGAAGATCAGTGAGAAGATAGAGGCCAGCTGGTCAGCGCAGGTTTTCAGACAGGCTGGTGAAACACCGTCTGGGCCTGGTGCTTTCCTTCTCTTCTGTTTCCTGAAGATCTGACGCACATTATCCTCACTGATCTGAAGTGCAGGGGGGGAGGGGAGGGGGATGGCTGGAGGTGTTGATGGCTGTGTAGAGAGATGGTCAGGGCGGGTATGGGGTGTCTGATCGGGGGTCTCAAATCTACAGTAAAAGACATTCAGTGGGACCGCTGTCCTGCTCATGATTGTACTCAAGCAGTTCAACACTGACTGGACGTGCTCCTCTGTGAGTTGCGCTGTCTGGTTGACCTAGTCCAACTACATACCGAGATAAGAGATCCTCTGCACAGGGGAGAGATCTCGAGACTGAGCCAGAATCAGCCAGTCGTTGAGATAGTTGAGAATACTGCATTCTCGGAGTGGAACAATGGCTGTCTCCGTGACTTTCGTGAAGACGCGGGGCGACAGGGACAGCCCGAAGGGCAGGACTTTGTACTGATATGCATGTCCCTCGAACGCAAACCGCAGGAACGGTCTGTGTTGAGAAAGAATCGAGGTCCAAGATCGGCCATAACCCACTGCCTTTCTTGGGTACGATGAAGTAGGGGCTGTAGAACCCTGTCTTTATAATGGCTGGAGGAACTGGCTCAATCGCGTCCTTCGCTAGTTGGACATCAATCTCTGCCCACAAGACATGAGACATGACATGAACTTGGGAGGGCTCCGGGCGAACTGAATCGCATAGCCGAGTCTAATGGTACAGATGAGCCAGTGAGACGGGCTGGGAAGCACCAGGCTCCCAGACACCGTGCAAGCTGGACAAACGGGACCACAGACGTACCCAGGGTGGGGCAGCGAGGTGGAACACAGGGAATCGACTCAGGAGGCACTGAGGCGGCCCGAAGCGGAGTCTGAATGTGTTGTGCCACACTCACCTGGTTCTAAGCTGGGGCAGAGGGTGCGTGGGAAGGCTTGGTGGTGTCCTTGAGTCGCACGCTGCTGCCCGCTGGCGACGGAAGAGGGGAAAGGAGTGGCAAGGCATGGGAGCATCACTCACTGCAATCCGTGCCTTCTTGTGAGGGAAGAAATTGCTCTTTTATTGAAAATGTGGGTACCGCTGGACTGCCCTGGACCACTAACGTGGACATGTCCGTTGCTGTATGCAGTTCCTGCATAACCCCTGGCTCGGAACAACCCTTGTGCAATTCCTTGAGTGCCTTGGCCTCGTAGACCTGCAGGAGCGCCATGGCATGCAGGGCGGAGGCAGCTTCTCCACAGGCTGAGTAAGCCTTGTCCGCGAGAGTGGATGAGAACTTACACGTCCGGGAGGGGAGGTGCAGATTTCCCCGCCAGGAGGTAGAGGTCTTGGGACACAGCTGCATCACCACAGAGTGCTCAACCGGGGGGATATCCATGTAACCCTTAGCTGCTCTGCTGTCGAGGGTAGTGAGGGAGGAAGAGGCACCAGAACGGTTTCGGGCAGAAAAAGGTGCCGTCCATGCTCTGGTAACCTCTTCATTTACTTCCGGAAAGAAAGGTACTAGGGCTGTAATCTCCCAGTCGATTAGTCGATTAATTGGTCGATACGTTCTGGCTCGACCAAATTTTTTTTTTTCAGTTTTGCCGCGTTCATTTCATCAGTTTTGCCCATAGACTGTAAAAAAATAGGTTTTGCCACGTTCATTTCATCAGGTGGAAAGCACTAATTGCTAATTGCTAATTGCTGTTTCACAGGTAACAGTCTGTCTTCAGAACACCCCCCTTGTTTTCACTTCTTTTGGATTAGCCCAACCCACTGGAGGAGAGAGACAGATTGAAGAAAGTAGACTACTAGAAGGTTTGCTGAATATTATTACTTGACCTGGTTTGTTTAATAATTTTTTTTTTTTTATTAAAGTGGACGTGCCTTTTGTGTTTAAGAGTAAAAGCTTTAAGTTAATAGTCTATTCATGTCTCAGCCGCGAAGCTGAGCTCCTATGTTAGCGAGTTGCACAGAGCAGCTGAAATTATAGTGTCTGTCAGTTCTTATAATACATATGACAAAAACAATTGTCTAAATTATGTTACATATTCCTCAAAAGTTCTTGATATCACTAGTCATGGTCATGATATCACTAGCTGACAACATGGTACTATTTTCAGAAATCATAGGCTATGATATTGCGCAGGTGCACGTGATGCAACGCTGTCAGAGCCGACAGACTCGTGTGTCAGACTCATTTCAGTGCAAAATAATTACGTCAAAAACGATTTAATACTGCAAATAGCCTACTAGTTTTTTACGTTTATTTATAATTCATTTAGGCGGACAACAAGGCAACAAGGCGCACAGTGCGCAGCTAATTAATTTAAAGTTGTTTTTTTTACCTAACGTCATTTTTAGTCGATTTTTAGTCGAACATTTCAGGACTTTAGTCGACCAAGATTTTCTTTGGTTGATTACAGCCCTAAAAGGTACTGGGTCTGGGCTCTGAGAACCAGCACGGGCCGCCATGAGATACCAATCTCCAGCCGCAATGGTTCGGGACACCGTGGAGAGTTCCACTCAAGCCCGACACTTGCGGCCCGGGAAAGCATAGCCTTGAGCTCTGGGTCTGACTGGCGCTGTCGCACTCGAAGGAGGCAGCGCAGCCGAGTCTTCATCCCCAGAGGACATTAGCTCACCCTCCGATGCAGGGTGGACTGGGGTAGCGTTATAGGGGAGTGAGGGGCCCGAGGAGGCCATGGCTATTAAGGCTCAGATCACCAAGGCTATTAACCAAACTAAGCCTCTTCTGCTGGGCAGAAGAAGCGGTAGATCGGGGAATAAGCGAAGGGGCTCCACCTCTTTGGAGGTAACGGAGTCTCGACCATTACACCGGATGGTTATGTTCCCGCAGTGGGAACACGAGTCATCCTTGAGCGTCATTTCAGCGTTCCTAACATGAGTCAAACATTGGCCGCATCCAGAAACACACGATCTGAATGACATCTTGAAAAAGATGCAGGGTCTGATCGTGTAAGCTGTTTTGGGAATTTGCTCTCTCTGGTGCTGAGGCGGAGGGAGATAGCTGCGGAAAGACACAGGGCGATAGTACAAGCCTGTGTGCACACTCACTCTTGGGAAACACCCACTGAAACCAACAAGCTGAATGAACAGCTTTTCTCATTGAAGGTGCACACTCTCGGAGAATCAGGATATTCTTTTAAGTATATAATTCCAGTATTAAGTACTCTTTTTAAAAGTATACTAAAGCATATTTCTTTTTCACAAGGGTAAGCATAGTTGATGTGTATTTGGATAGTCATCTATCAAATTTTCTGATTTTCAAATATATAATTAAAGGTGGACCACTGTTATATAAAATATCAAGAAACCAATAAAAGCATTATTGGACTATTGGTCCCTCAGGATTCTGTGAAGGGAAGTAATTCATTTCATTGTGCAGTCAGAGAGTTCTCATGCTTAACAACACTAATACAGCAAGGATAAAACAAACAAGGTGGAATGACTGAGTAAATTGATTCCTCACACGTTTTGTAAAGGAGAAAACCTGCAAGGTGAAATGCTCAGTATTAATTCAAAGATTTGTTTCCTTTGTCTTTTCCCACTTTTGTCCCCAGCTGGCATAACAATCAGTCCGCACAAACACAGATGCCTATTTCACGCTGAGTGATATTCCTATTAGAGCAAGGTGTTTCTCATATGAATGAGGTGCTTTTCCTGCTTTGACTGGAATAAATGTTCTAGATTGTTGAGCAGATGCTGTCACTGCATGTTTATAAGATTAATCAGATATAACAGGTGCAATATTCACCTTACAGCTCTTGTTTATTTCTGTTAGGATAGATGCCATGAGGCAGATAACTTAATGTTTTACCTACTGTGGTTTGTTGCTGTTGCTGGTAGATGTGTTATTGTTAATGACCGTTAGTCTTCATTCTTGGTGGACATTTTTTATTACTGCCGCATATACATTGTATTGTTATGAAATTCTTTTTTTGATAAACAACATGTTCTTTTAAATTCAATCCTTTGGTGATTTAATCTTTATTCTATCTCAGTCACTGTTTCTTTTTGTCTCTCACTTTCAAATGTTCGTTGCCCATTTTTTGATTGATTGACTGTGGAATTCAATTAGACACTCTTGTAATTGAGTCATTTTGTTTACCCTCTTCTCTGTACTTTCATAATTTGGGCACGTCTCTGTTGAGATTGCAGTTTGAAGGTGCGGGCTCCAAGATTTGCGGAACAACATTGACCCTATCTTTAACTGAAATGTTTATACCAAAATATATATTCATGATAATACAGGTGGTAAATAGAAGGTCAGAGAAATTACTTAGTTTATCATTAATGACCTTTAAATAAAAAAATAAAAATGTTAAACATGTTCAGACAGTACACATCGTTAACTTGTTACATGTGTGCCTAGTTTCTTTGTGTTTCCTGTGACCTAGTTTCCCCCAGTTTGTTTAACTCATGTTATTCACTTGTGTCCTGTTAATTATCTTATCAAGCTCCGTTGTTTGCTCCATGTTCTCATCAATGTAATGTTGTGTTCCGTTTGGTATCCTGTATTATCTCCTGAGCTTTGTCATAAAAGACTATTCTACTAAAGTTCTTCGTCTTCATGAGTTTAACACAACCTAGTTGAGACATAACCATGCAAAAACAAAACATCAAAACTACAACTCATGCCACAAAATAATAATAGTTGTAACACTTTACAATAAGGTTTTATTTGTTAACATTAATGTAATATCTAACAATGAGCAATATATTTTAGTTAATATTATATAACATGAACTAACAATAAAACATTTATTAATCTTAGTGTTATTTTCAACATTTACCAATGCATTATTAAAATCAAAAGCTGTCCATTAATATTATTTAATAGACCTGAGCTAACGTGAACTAACAATGAACAGTTGTATTTTTATTAGCTATTGTTAACAAAGATGAGTGAATACTGTATGTAACACTGTGTGTAACAAATGTATTGTTATTTTTAGTTAAGTATACTGGATAACTAATAAGAAATCAAAACATAACTATGTTTAAAATATATTTATACATTTTGCTTGCAAAAATATATTTTTGAACAATGTTTTACTGTAAAAATACACGTATTGTCTTGTTAAATATAGAAAATATAGATTGATAAATTGTGGTAAATTCTATATTTTTAAACAGTAAAAATGCAGTGCAATTACATGTATTTGTCAGTCATGTTCTGTTACATTGTCTCATTTAGTTTCTAGTCTAAGGGTAGGTTTACATGACAACGAAATGCTTAAAGGAGCCATATGTAAGATTGTGGCCAAAACTGGTACTGCAATCACTTTCAAATTACTGTAGAGCGGTGTATCCCCTCCCCCTCCCCCCTGACTCGAGGTTGCCAGATAGGCTGCAGGATCCAGCAGGAACGTAGACTGCTACGTAGCTGTGGTAACTAGAGCAGAGCTGGCAACCCCGATGCCGAAACACTACTGACTTCGTGATTGGTAGATAGGTGGAGGGTGGCGCTTCAGGCCAAAACACAACATGACAACATCAACATCAGTTGAGGGCTGCAACTTTACTTTTTAAATGACAATATCCTGACCGGACTACTGTTGTCAGTGATATAAGTATTTGAAATGAACATGATTTTTTAATGTCTAGTGACATATCAGGGCCATTTTATGATTAATTGAAATACATTTCTTACATACAGCTCCTTTAAAACGGAGAAGTTTTTCCTTTGAGTTTTCCATGTACATACAACACCATTGTCAAAACGATCCCCATTCACACGGATCCGCGAAAACAACTAAAAATGCTGTATTCTGCTTCCAGGCCAATAGATGAAATACTATAGACTGAACACGTAATACACCTATGACGTCATAGTTTTCTCACGAAGACCGTTTTCAAAAACTTGCACTTTGAAACCCGGTTTCCAAAGATTGCTTTTTCAGGCACCCAAAACACAGTTGTCGTGTAAATGAAAGCCAATAAAAAGTTTTGCGTTTTTAGTTGAAAACGATGTCGTGTAAACAGCCCCTTAGATTTCGTTGTCTCTGTTTCACCTGAGTTCGAGTCATTCATTAGTTGTCATGGTTTCAGTTTAGTCCTCACCTGTTCCCTGTTCTGTTGATGATCTTCCTTGGTGTATTTAAGCCCTGAGTTCTCCTCTGTTCATGGTCTCTCGTTGAAGTTACAGTATATTAGTTATGTATGCCATTGCCTTCGCTCTTTGTGTTGATTTAAAGTCTTTGTTATTCATTTATTCTGCCTCACGCTTCTCTTCTTTTGGATTAAGCTTTTGCCCTGTGACAGTATTTTCCTACTAAAAATATAATTTTTACTGGATATGGGAATCATCTGATCTGACAGGTAACCAATTAACAGGATTTAAGCATTTTACATGCTTTTCCTATTTTTTTTATTTTTTGCAAGCATTAGCTGCCTGCAATATCTCCCCATGGGTGACCAACACAGCACTCTGAATGATCTTGATAAAAAACAAAACAATAGATTATAAGGACACTATTGTGACTGTCCATCATGTAATTCATGTTTATCAATAATTTCCATTTTTGACAGATTTCAATGAAGTTTCATTGCAGTGTTACTTTGATAATTATGTAAAAAGAGCCTAAATTTTTCTAATTACATTATCATTAAATGTTATGAATCTTTGCTATTTTATCTCAGTTTTTTTTCTCTCTGAGCGCCGTCTGAACGGATAAATCCCTTTATTGCCGTAGTCACCTTCTAATTAGTGTCACAAGCCTGGAGCCCCTGTTTATCTTCACTGGCCAAAAAAGTTACTCATATTTATTTTTTATCTCCCTCTGTCCTTTGGGTGTTCATAATAATGAACGTGCTTTGAAATGGCTTGCTGTTTCCATCTAACCAAGACTTACCTTTCTGCAGCTCTATAGTCTCCACAAAATCAAAATGGAATTTTTTTTTTATGGAATTTTGCAATATTTACTATAAATGATTTATCCATCATCATTATTTTTATATTCATGTGCCATCGTAATATTAAATCAAAATAACTTCCCTTCCAACTTTCAGCGACATCTATGGAAAATTGCTACTTTTTATCTAGAGTTTATACTTCACTTACAATTCTGACTTTTATCTCGGAATTGTGAGATATAAACTCGCAATTGTGGGTTATCAAGTCAGAATTATGAGATATAAACACACAATTGTGAGAGAAAAAAAGTCAAAATTTATTATTTTTTTATTACAAACTAATGATCCAATCATTACCAGATTAACAAATTCAAGTCCCACCTACATTTTTTCTTGTCTGAGAATTCGTCTCACTCGGATACATCACAATAATAGGGAAGAAAAAGACTATCACAGCTTCCGTTTCATGTTGACTTTGAAAGTTTAATGCTTTCCTACCGTTCCAGAAAAGTCTGCATTCCGATAATGCTTTTCTTTGAACACCTACAACGTGACACTTAAACACTTACAGTGATAATGAATTCAGCAGTCTCCAAAAATTCTGCGGCCCAGGGTAAGGTCGACTACGATAATGAATTCATAGATGAACATCCATTGTTCCACATTCTGACCACGAACAGACACGCAGCAGCCGACCACATGACTCTATACTAGTTTCATTGGCACACAGGATGTATAGCCTATAGCATTAGTTATTCATGTTCTCATGAATGAGATGCCATGGGTGTTCCTGGAATAAAGACTGATCCAAAAATAGGTCTTATTTGGAAATATAGGATGTATTTTGAGAGAAAACAACAATGGCGGTTGATGTGGCGGATTGTTTTGCTCCGGGACTGTATGGAATTTCACTGGTGAGCCATCCTAGCAGAACAGAGGGGTGGATGCGAAAGCGGATATGGGGTGGTCAGCTCTTTCTTGACCTTAAGGGTCAGCATTTTCAACACTACATGTAAAATATGCAGCATCTTCATAGAGCCAGCAGAGTTTTTAGTTCAGACTACAGCCGGTTGTTATAAAACAGCTTTTCTATGTTTCTAAAATCATTGTAATGGTTTTGTTTGTAATTATAATATTATGTACTAATATGTAATATATAAATATAATATTATAATAAATTTGCCAGTATTACTAATGACAAATAATCAAAATTAAATGAAGATGAATTTACACATGTATACATCAAATGTATTTTGTTTCCCTTAGATATAGATCAAAATGCTCTTTTTATTTGCAGCAATGACAAGGAGGGTTTTCATCTCACACAGTTTCCACCTTTGAATATAGATGCAACTAATGCTGCTGAGCAAGGTTGACAGTCTAGACTCTAGAGCGTGAAGATGTGTAGCTGTATAACCAGAACCAGCACTGTGTGTGTGTGTGTGTGTGTGCGTGTGTGTGTGTGCCTGACAGAATGAGCCGTCTCAAAGCAACCAGACTTGACAGTTTGTGTAACACAAAGACACCTCTAGACATTTGAGTTTGTAACTAGGGATATATTTGCTTGATCTTGCTACAAGTAAATGGGCAGCATTGGGCCATTATCTATCTATCTATCTATCTATCTATCTATCTATCTATCTATCTATCTATCTATCTATCTATCTATCTATCTATCTATCTACCTATCTATCTGTCTATCTGTCTGTCTGTCTGTCTGTAGTTCTATCTATCTGTCTGTCTGTCTGTCTGTCTGTCTGTCGGTATATATATCTGTCTATCATTAAGGTTATTTTAAGCTTAGAATGTCAAGGCAACACCTTGTCAGATGTTCCTTTATTTATAAATTAAATTATATTATATTATATCCTTTATAATATATGTTTATTTTTTACCTATTATAAATTGGAGCTGCATGCATCCCTGTTTCATGTGCAAAAACCATGTGCAGCGTTACTGTCCCAACAGAAGGTCACACAGCTGGACAGAAAAAGAACAGAGAAGGGAAAATACAGCATGTGTGCATCTGTATACATGCATGACATTGAAACATATACGCCTTTCAGCTCACGTAACAAATCACTCAATTCTACCTATAGACCTTAGATGCTATATTTAATCCTACATCCATTTCTACACATGAAATGAGGCTATAAGGGACTGAAGCACCATTCTTTCAATAGATTGTACTCTCTTAATTTCTGTTTTCACTTCTAATTCTTACTACATGTTCCCTAAAGTTATTTAATCACTGTAAGGGAATGTATTTTTGTGTACATAGATACTTGGCGTTATCCCGCCCCTCTATCCATGGACACCTGAGCTCTCCTGCTCCAAGGTCATATCCACGACTCCTCTTCCTGTGCCAATGGCAGCCTGCGTGGAGCCTGGCTCAGTTTATCTCTGTCTCCGTAGCTGTTAAAGAAAAGACTCCTCCTATCAGCTGCTGGATCTCCAGGGGGTGGGGCTGGATAAATGACCGATCGGCCAATTGCTCAACTGGAAACAATTAGTCATATCTCCTCAGATGCTTCTCGTGCTGTTTAATTAGCCTCATTAAGCCTGGTGGGCAGGACAGCCTGAGGGGACGTGCGGGCGCCATAACCGCGGTGACTACTGTGCCACAGTCTGTTTGACTGCTCCTCCATCTGACCCCTGGTTAGGATTGTATCGATCACCAATTAGGGTATATTGATCTTTCTCAGACCCCCCGGTGGTAATAACGTAACAGAGACAATTAAGAGGAAAGTGTAAGATGGCGCTGGAAGCTAACTCATGTGCTGCCTTGCTATAAATCATGTTGTAGAAACAGTGCAGAGATGCTCACAGGGTGCTTTTTTTTAGGGTTTTATGCATTTTATATTCTAAAATCTAAATAATCTTAAAAGACCCTGTGGGAAAAACAACTATTTTCAGCCGTAACAACACTGTTTTAGAGGTGGTTGAGAATGGGAGACCAGCTAAACCAGTTGAACACCAGCAAGGCCAGGCTGTGAGTTTAAACCAGTTTAAATCAACTTAGATCATCATAAACAAGCAAACTAGCCTAGAGTGGTTTAAAGTTTGTTTGTTTTTACCAGGGGTAAAAACAGGATAAAATACTGCAGTCATTGTTACTACTTTAATATCATAAGATTTGTATGTTTTGAAGAAAATGCAAGTGATGTTGGCCCATCTAAAACGTGTGATGCTAGTATAGTTGGTTGCTAGGTTGTTTTGTGTGGTTGCTGGGTGTTGTTAAGTGGTTGCTATAGTGTTTTGGGTTGTTTGGTAAATGGTTGCTTATTTGCTAGGGCATTGCCAGGTGGTTGCTAGGATCTTCTGGATGCTGACTAGATGGTTGTTTGTTTTTTCTGGCATTTCGGGGTGGTTTCTAAATTGTTACTTGTAAGGCTGCCTCCTAATAGTCGACCAAACATTAGTTGACGAGAAGACGAAAAAAGAAAAAGAAAAAACTCTACATGAAGTGGGAAAGTCACACAGTCCGTGACTGACATATTTAAGTCAATAAAGTAATTTAAACATGCGATTAGTCAACTAATGGCCTAAATGAGCAACTATTAGTTGACTAGAAAATGTTTTTGTTCGGTGACAGCCCTAGTTACTTGGTTGCTACAGTGTGTTAGGGTATTTTTATGTGTTGTTAGATGGTTTTCTAGGACATTTCTGTGTGGCTAATTAGTTGTTAGGGTGTTGCTAGGTGATTGCAAGTGTGGTCTGTGTGGGTATTTGGTTGCTAAAGCATTGCTAGGTGGTTGCTATGGTCTTCTGGATGGTAGCCAGATGGTTGCTTGGTTTCTATGACATTTCTGTGTGGTTTAGTAGTTGCTAGCGTGTTGCTAGGTGATTGCAAGTGTGGTCTGTGTGGGTATTTGGTTGCTAAAGCATTGCTAGGTGGTTGCTATGGTCTTCTGGATGGTAGCCAAATGGTTGCTTGGTTTCTAGGACATTTCTGTGTGGTTTATTAGTTGCTAGGGTGTTGCTAGGTGATTGCTATAGTGCTCTGTGTGGGTATTTGGTTGCTAAAGCATTGCTAGGTTGTTGCTATAGTGTCTTCTGGATGGTATAGTAGCTAGATGGTTGCTTTGTTGCTGGGTGGTTTATTGATGGTTACTTGGTTGCTACAGCATTGCTAGGTGGTTACTAGGGTGTTATGGGTGGTTGCAGTCCCGGGCATTTTAGGGTGTTGCTAGGTGATTGTAAAAGTATTAGAGATGGTTAATAATTTATTTAACAGGTTAATCATCTGCCAAGTGAAATCACATGTATTAGAAAAGTAATAGCACACCTCAAAAAGCCTTATTACCTGTAATATTATTCATGTTCATAGCACCAACGGGACAGCACAGATGTGTAATACAAAAAAAAAGTTTATACAAATATCTCCAAACAATCTTTAGAAGCTCTAATTTCATGATGGAATTGGCAGAGTATCACCTTTAATAGCTTTGGTATTTTGGCAGTTTTCATTGCAAATATTTGTAAGGCAGTAGTCTTACTCTTTTTTTTTTTTTTTCACACTGACCGCTTGATCTGCTTTATCCCCTTTGGCTGTCACAAACATATTTTCCCCCATCTTATCTAATCCTTATCCCCTCTTTTCTATCGCTATCTCCTGCTCTATCTGGCATCAGTCCTCTAACTAACCTACCTCTGTGTTTTCCTCCGTGACCCGACTCCTTGCCCTCCTCTCACGTTCATTCCTTCATTCTGTCAGCCCCTCATGCTCCCTCGCCATCTGTCCTTTCTTGATCTCCCTCTCTGATTATCTCTCTCTTTCCCCTATCTGTTTCTCGCCGGACATCTACACATCTCTGCCGCTTTAAAGTCGCTTCAGAGTAAGAGATTGGATGGGGCCAGCGAGGGAATGACAGCGCTGCTCCAATACTGTCATGTCTCAAGGCGCTCTCGCTCAGACTGCACCTGCCCCTCGCGCGAGCCCGGCCAACTGTCACTTAGTGGGGCATCTCTGCATGTTAAAGCTCTGAGATTTAAAAAGTCCTAGTCTCTTTAAATTATGGTCTGTCTGTCACCTTTACATCAGAGGATCTGTCCATTCTAATTTTACTAAAGAAAGCTGAAACTCCTTTGAAATTGATCAATGTTGCCAAGTAAGAATTGAGTGAAAAATACTGTTTTTGTTCGTTTATTAATTAATTATAATTTTTTTAGAAAACATTTGAAGTTTATATGTTTTGGGGGCTATAATTGGACTGTCTCTTCTATAATCTGAAAATCATTTGAAATTATTAAATTGAACTATTGAAATGTTATTTTTAGATAATAAAATTGGATATTTCATACTGCATATATAATATATTTACATGGTACTGCAAGGTGCTCAAAGAGTACTATGGTATTACCATGCTACATTAAGCTTATTTAAGTTTTCATTTTGCAAGTAGTAATGAGCAATGTATAATTAATATATAATGTTATATATGGTACATTGACATGAAAAGTCTACATGAAGAATATACACAGTTGTATCTTTATATGTAATACAGCAGTAAATCATAATTTCAGTAAGCTTTGTTTACGTTATGCAATATCAATTTTGTATATGCAGCCTAATATTACAGAGCACAGGCCCCAGTTGGACAGTTCTAGAGGATTTTGTTGAAAAACAAAAACAATATAGAGTGCCCAAAATAGTATTTTGGTCACTTAAGCCACACTTAATATTGCATTGCATTAGATAATACAGTATCAAATCAAGTGGCGTCTGCAAACAAATGCTGCTAGAGATTTTCTCAGAAATAACGTAACTTTTCTGAGACATTTTTGCAATGACTTTTAGTCAACTAGTGTCAAGGTGATTATGATTATTTATTTTTTTATGTATGAAGACAGTCTTTTTCAAGTTCACACAGGTGAAGTTTTACTATGTAGATGTTTCAAATCCAAAATGTTTTTAATCATTTTTTGGGGGTCTTAAAGAGGCCATATTATGCCATTTTACAAAGCTTTGATTTTGTTTTTTGGGGTCTACTAGAATAGGTTTTCATGCTTGATTGTTCAAAAACACACTATTTTGCACAATATTTTACATTGTAGCAGCACCTCTCTTCCCATAAAGCTTAATATATCCTCTTTAAATTTACATTTATGTTTATTCATTTAGCAAATGCTTTTATCTAATGGGACTTAAAATAAAGGAACATACGCTTAAAACTTAAAATAACAAGCAATTTAGGCATATTAAATTGTCATCAGTTTTAAAGAAAATATCTCTGGTTTTCAATGTGCTTGGCAATATGCTTGTACTATCTTTCTTTCAAATATATCACTTGCTTTCATGATTCTTTCATGTCTAATACAATGATATTAATACATTTATCAGCATGCCTTTAGTGCTGAAATATTTTTTGGGGCCACTGAAGGTGTTTTGTTGAGGGGTTTCTTCAAATAGCATGTTTGCCTTGAAGAGCTGCTCCACCTGTTTTGGTGAAGGGGGTTTGTGTATGTTCATTGTGCCTCCCACTGAGATGGCATCTGTAGATTTGCCTGGAGGCTCCTTACAGAACACATAGAAATGAGGGCATACTCCTTGTTGTGTAGGGCACATGTTGACCTCCTGCCCTCCCTGATCTGTCTGCTTCATCTTAGCCCTAGATTTAAAGAAATGGTTCATGCAAAAATGAATATTCTGTGATTATGTGGTCTTTTGAAAACCTTACATCCATGGATATTTACAACGTGTCCAAACACTGAATGTTTAGCATTAGATTTTCTATGTTTATTCCCTACTGACATGAATTTAATCTCTGTCTATATCCTCTCTCTCTCTTTCTCTTTTTCTCTGTCAGTTCGTTGGCCATGTCTAAGGTTGCAGGAAAGAAGCTGCACTGGCGCTCCAAAGTGCAGGAGACCTTCATACCGCTGGTTGGCGGCTCTGGAGAGTTGGGAATTGCCATTGGAGGTGGGGCCGATTATGGAGAGTTCCCATTCGTCACGGCTGCACCAGGGGGAGGGATCACAGTTGGCGATATCATCATAGAAATCGGGGGAACTCCTGTTTTGGGCCTGACTTTAGGAGATGTGCGTGGGCTCCTAAACTCCTGCCCCCATCCAATCCGCATCAAATCAGTGTCTCCAGGTAATGTTAGAACTTTACATTCTCACATAACTGGTTTGAACATGGCTTTTTGGTCTCTAAATGTTTTTTTGTTTCTCCTATAGTGTTTCTTATCATTGTTTGTGGTTCTTGTTAACACAAGCATCACTACTGCTACAGCTCACACTTTGGGTTAATGACACTTACAAACCTCTCAGAACAACATAGCAACCACCCTAGCAATACCCTAGCAACCACTCAGTACACCTTAGCAACTGCATATCAACACCCTGGCAACCACCCACAACTCCCTAATAGTTTGTATTTTTTTTCCCCTGCAGTCTCTCATTTACAAATGCACTACCATTCAACTGAACGAATACTTTTATTCTCCAAGGAAGGACACATTAAATTGATCCTAAGTGATGACCCAAAGATGTTTATAATGCTACAAAACATTTCTATGTAAAACAAAGTGCCGTTGTTTTGAACTAAAAAAAAAAAAAAAAAAAAAACCGCAGCTGTTTTCAACATTAATAATAATTCAACTTAGTAATACAAATGTTTCTTGCGCAGCTAATCAGCATATTAGAATGATTTCTGAAGGGTCATGTGACACTGAAGACTGAAAAATGGTTTTCTGAAGCAGAGCAAAAATCTGACAACTCTTTATATAGAGTTTGTTCCCTAGTTGCAGGATGGTGGTATTTATGTCACATGGGTTGTATGTCACCCTTAGGGGGCGCAGAAATGTATCACAGTGTCATGGCATGGGTGAATTTTTTATTTTTTTATTTATTTTTTTTTTAACTGTATGTCACACCTGACCATCACTTCCTCCATCCTCTATTAGTTGATCAAACCAAGTCTGCCCCCCCCCCCCCCCCCCCTTACACCTCCAACTACCAACTACAGCGTATTCAGTTGAGCTTTGTCAGTAAGGTTATAGTTCACTGTTGCATGTTGCATTAGCTGATGAGAATATCTCATAGTCCTAGAAATGCAGAATTATGCATCCTGTTTTGTTATTAATATCGTCTTCTGATCTGCCTGTGTATCCTATATAAACACAGTGGCCACAGAGAAATGGAGCTTTGTGCTAATTCTGGCACTTCTATTTAAAAAAAAAAGATCAATATGTCCCTGCTGAAATACATCCAAGTCTTTATAAAAGCAGCTCTGTCTTCCAAACAGTGGAATTGATCATGGTGAACTCTTGAGGATTCTTTTCTTTTTCATTTAGACCAGTTTCATTTCCATTGTTTCATGTTGATTTTGCACTTTTGCAATTTACTGAATTGCTACAGGATGATCAATTATACAAAAGTTTATGCCACCATGATGTGTGATGTGTTCTGGTTGGTTGCCAGATCATTGCTATATGGCCGCTGAGGTGTTCTCAGTAGTGTTTAATGCTTTGCTATGTGGCTGCTACAGTATTTTCAGTGGTTGCTAGGGTGTTCTGGATAGTTGCTAGATGATTGCTGTGCTGAGGTGTTCTGGGGGATGTTTACTATTGCTATGTAGTTTCTGGGTATTCTTGGGTGTTCTGGGTGGTTGTTAGATCATTGTTATGTGGTTTCTGTGGTGTTGAGAGTAGTGTTTGGCATGTTGCTATGTGGTTGCTTCTTTTGGTAGTTGCTATGGTGTTTCTAGGGTGTTCTGAATGGTTACTACCAGATCATTGCTATTTGATTGCTAAGGTGTTCTGAAGGGCTTTTGAAACAATTCTGTGTGGTTAGTACAGTATTCTTGGTCCATGTTTACACCTGGTATTAAGATGCGTTTTCATCAATCCGATCACAAGTGGAACTAATACAGGTGTAAACATGGTCTAAATAGTTTTGAGCTTGTCCACTTTCGAGCACTTCCAGAGGTAGACGAAAATGCATTTGACCGGATTGCTTTCGTAGTGTAAACTCTCATGTGGTTGAATATGTTCAAACAGCAGCAGAAGACGCATACTCTCTGCCTACTGAACTAATGCATAAACATTATGAGAAGCGCGCTAGCCAGACGGGGTTTAAACTTTGGCTGAAGACCCAAGTTTGGTTTGACGATGAAAAACATACCAAGCACAATGTTCTCTCATCATTCCTGATTTCTAACACACACTCATGGTGTTCAGCATGGTCTTACGGCTGTCAGAGCAGAAACAAAAGCTGATGCTCTCCGTGTTTTTTTTCTGTCGTCTCCAGTCGCATTCATAGGTAAATTGTACAAGCTTATTTCATCCATTTGATCGAAAGAAAAACCTTACATTTACCTGCCCATAGACCCTCATCTTGAAGAAATCAGGACAGAAGTGGTTGAAAGTGGACAAAAGAGATGGATTAAAACACCACGTGTAAATGGGTATATGTCTCCCTCGTCTACTTGCGATCCAATCGGCCAATCTTAACACCAGGTGTAAACAGGGCATCAGAACCACTTAGCAGCCATTTGGGAATTTGGATAGCAACACTCTAGCAACCACACAGAACACCCAAGCACTGCAAAACATAAAAAAGAGAGAGATTAAAACGGTTGCCAGATCTGTGCTATATAGTTGCTAAAGTGTTCTCAGTGGTGTTTAATGCATTGCCATGTGGTTACTAGGGCGTTACTAGGGCATTCAGGATAGTTACCATATCTGATTGATTGCTATGCTGTTGCTGAGGTGTTCTGATTGGTGTTTCTGTTTAATGTTGCTATGTAGTTGCTATCCTGGAATGGTACTGGGATGTTCTGGTGAGTAGTCAAATCATTGTAATGTGGTCACTGAGTGCAGTTTAGAGCGTTGCTATGTGGTTGCTTGGGCGTTGCTAGGTGGTTGATATGGTGTTCTGGGTGGTTGCTCTGTGGTTGCTTACTGGCCAAAGTCAAAAGAGCTCCCTCCTTTAATGTAATCCTTGGGATTTATTCTCATGTTCTTAATGCTCAGAAAAGTAACGAGTCGCATGATTTGAGGCATCATCTTCTTAGCATAAACAATGTGGCACATACTGAAGTTTAATACTTTTTGCAGATCCCTAACTCTTACTAATGCAATCAACACTAATCTGGGCTGCGTTTCCTAAAAGCATCGTGAGCGAAGTTGATCATAGAGAACATTTGGTGGCAATGGTCTTCGCGATGCTTTTGGGAAATGCAGCCCTGGCTGAATTAGATAAATAAAGTTCAGGGAGAACAGCCTACCAGCATTAGTGTCCTTCCAGAATGTCATAGCGGTCATTTCATACATACTGTATATCCTGTGTGTATGTGTGCTCGTGGTTGCAGGGCTTATGTTCCTTTATGAGAACTGTGAGCTGTGTTTTATTACTTGGAGAGGTTAGGTGGGGGTGGGTCTGTCATTTTGATGGGTTCGAGAGGCACTCTGTTCATCTATAACAGCCAAGTGGCCTGTCATCAGAGACCATAAACCACAGCAGATGAAATAAAGAGATCAGCCATGTTGAGTGGAGCATTGGGCAGCTGTGCCAAGACTGCGTGTGTGACATTTTTCACTTTAATCCAAGGCTGTGTGTGTGTAGGTGGGAGAACGTCTCTGTATGACACACACTTTTCATTATAACCCGAATGTGTTTCTACATAGCGTGATACACCATTATACTGACCATAAAAATGTGAATTCATTGTACTCTTCAGTTGGATTTCTTTGCGGTTCTGGCCGAACGGTAGAACAACCCTGGCTTCATTTGATTGATTAGAAACACCTCTAATATCTAAAGGTTAATCAATACTGCCTCCAGGGAATAGGCAGAATGTATCTGTGTGTGTTTATTTTCGCAAGCTCTTCAGTTTTTTTGAATTGCAGATTTTGAGGTGGGTAAGCACATTGCCTCGTTTGCAAATGTTAATTTATGGGATATTCTTACTGTGTGTTTACAAAATGACAATGTCTCTGTTTGTTTGTTTGCTTGTCCGTCTTTCCCTTTCTAATTCCTCATCTGTCCTGCTTTTAGGCTCAACTCTATGCAAGGATCTAAGGTTATACCTGAGCAAATGTTTCACACCGGGTTCCATGGACAGTCAACTCCAGCAGGTGATCCGAGAAAACCTCTACTTGAGAGCCGTGCCCTGTGAGTACCCCCAAAAAGATTGTTCAGAAGTTGCTCTATTAGAGATTAAAATACCTATATCCCATCTAACAAGGGAACGTTCAAGGGGAAAAACAAATGTTTTTCCAGAAACATAGAATGTTCGTTCAAAGTTATCTGGTCTTTAATGATGTTCTCAAAACGTTAGCACAAAAACATTATCTTTACACAATTCATGGAACATTTTCTTTTTGTTGAATGTTCTTCTATGTTTTTTTAACGCTCAGAAATAACATTTTCATAACTTAATAATAATGTTAGCAAACTGTTGTTTTTGTTAGCTAGGATGGAGGAGGATTTATGTCTGTCTATATCCAATTGTCACTAGTGCCACAAACAGAATAAAAAAGTTACTGATTTCCAGACAGGTTTCCCAAACACTCCCCCACTTCTGTCATTGGTCAGACATACAGATAGCTCCACCCCTAACTCACATTATTGGTTGAGCTGATGCCAAATCTAAGTGCTCAAACAAACAGAGCAATGTTTTGATAGTGCCTGTAGGTTTCCACTTTGTCTCAGCCTTTTCTTTTAAAATCCCTTAGGACAAATAAACAAATGATATATGATATATTCAGTAGAATATATGATCAAATTCATGTGGATAGCCTAACTCAAATAATTTTGTTTTAGAAGGATTGAGGGATTTTAGAAGGATTTGAAGATTTGTTTAAGTGCATATTGAAATCTTTTTGTTTTAGTTCTAATATTTTTTTATTTTGTATACATTTTATGATCTCTTTTTCTTAAAATACAAATATGAGAAGCAGAAGACTAAAGGAAAATTCTCCATGTACTTCATTTCATTTCATTGCTGTCAGAGATTGTATGTGTCATTTTTCATGGTTAAACACACATGCACATACGTTTAAACAACCTAATAAACTAGAAAATGAGCTTGTTATTTCACGCAACAGCACTTAACATCTTGCACGCAGGATGATCGAACTCAAGGTACTGCAGTTTTTCTGATGAAGTGTTAATTGGCGTGTGATCCATTTAATAGTAAGCAGGTGTTGACAGCTCCAACTGGTTTCACTGCGACAAGAAAGGAAGGATGCGAGAGAATGATAAGAGAGACAAGGAAGGGGGAAGTTGAAAGATAGTTATCAAAGCAATAGTTGTAGCAAAAAAGAATTTTCCATCATTATTTACATGACACCCTCATGTCATTCCAAACCCAACATACTGTTATTTTTCCTGCGGAATGCCAAAGAGTGTTTAAAGAATTTTATACCGTTTTTATACTTCATATAATCCTTTAAAATGGGCAGTGATGTTTTGAACAAAAGTGAGGCAAATCTCCATGCTCTGTGAGAGAGAACTGTTGAATATGGCCTCATAACATTTCCATGCTTTTCACTTCACTTTCACACCCTCTTTTCCGCTCAACTCCCTGTTGCTTTCATTTTTCTGTGCCCTTTATCCTGAGCTTTAAAATCCTAATTATATTTTGAGTAATTTCTTTCCCATTTTAATCTTTGTGCAGTGATAAGACATAGATTTGGATTAACCTCTATTAAATTCATAAGCTTTTGTTAAGTAGATGAAGTTCTGCTGGTTTTTACGGTGGAATTGTTACCAGAGACGGTACAAGGAGGTAGAGATAGGGAGATAGACCACTTATAGAAAATAACTAACCGATCTCACAAGATATTATGAGATGGCGATTTCGCATGAACTTGTATAGCATGAATCATATGAAAATGTAAGATTTTTTTTTAAAAAGCATGGAGGTCCACCCCTAACCCTATCCATAAAGCTAACAGTCACTCGGCTATATGCAGATGAAAACATATGATTGTACAATATGAATTCGCCACTAATTTGGAAAACGCTAAATAGTTAAGAATTGCCATGTGATTGTGTTCTTGTCAAATCATAGGTATAAGTCCCGCCTTTGAGTTAAAAGAGCCAATCACCTTTTTGATTGAGTTTGTTTATTCTATGATGCACTAGATAAAAAACCCTTTAACTCACTTTAAGATTTATAGTGTTATTTGAGCTAAAAAAGCATTTTTTTTATATCAATCTTGTCAAATTGTATTGCTGATTTGAAATATGTTATTGAAAACAGAATCTTGATAAACAGTTTCAGAGAGTTTAGCCTTTCCTCACTCAATTTGATTGGAGCTGCCTGTACTCTCAGATTCTAATATGTACACGTTAGGTACTAATGTTTATTTTTAAGGCTTTTTCACAACTTTTGTACCTTTTTTTTTTATTAGAGTGTGTGGTGTTACCAATATGGGACTTTGTTTACATTGTAAAACATTTGTGGCTACTTTGGGAACGTCCTGGTGATGCTGGCTCTCTGTTTTTCTCTTTCATTGTTCGAAAAGTTTTCAGTCATTTCTCGTAGTTCGGACACGATGCTGCATGGTCTGGCTCTGCACATGTGTTTGAGCATGTGTGGGCGTGTGTTTGAAACATAGCGTAGACTTGAGTGGGGTAATCTCTGATTTATAGTGATTTATAGTGAAGTAGGTCATGCTGAGCTTGACGCTGCCCGTCGTGTGCCATTCTGCTTGCTGAGACACACACACACACAGTCACACACACACAAACAATAACTGCAGGGATGCCTTTGAGCTTGTCTTTGGCTCTTCCACATAAGCTTCGCACTTTAAGATTCACACGTGCTGCTCTCACATGGACACCCTCAAACATTAATTATTCAAATACTTACACAGGACAGTGAACACACAAAACACACTGTTCTGGTTAGTTTTTCTCTTTATCTCAGTCTGCTGAATGAGGAAGTGCCCCTAAAGCTAGGTACTTTCAATTCCCAATGTTGCCCTCACCTTAACTTTCTACACTGTCCTGGAGAGAACAAGTCGTTTGTAAAAACAGAGATGTTTGCAGATGTTTCAGCTGCCGATGTGTGATAATTTTAACCATTGTGCAGTTTGTCATCTGTTATGTTTTAACTAACTTGCAGACAACACTATGGCAAAGTTCACACTGTCAGTCCAAATCCGATTATTTGTGAATCTGATTGGAATCTTTTTAGATTTTTTTTGATGTTCACACATACTAAATATGATCAGATTCCACTAAGAAATGCACAAAAATCAGATTTAGACTGACAGTCTGAACAAGGCTTCAGTTAAAATCATGCAATATTTGGGCAAAATTATCATTGGAGAAGTTACATTTAGCCCTCTTTGATGATATATTCAAGATACTGTATCTGATTATCACAATAAGACTGATTTCACAGCGTAATTTGCCACAGACAGATTGCATTTTAAAAAGCTGATTCTATTATGATAGTGAACAGAGTTCAGATTATGAATAATCATCACAAGGCAGTCAAAGCTTTAAAGGACATGGATTTGGTCAGAGGAAACTGACCATGACGTCTGCAGTTATCAAAGTCGATTAATTAAGTCAGCCCACTCGACGGCCATCTTATTAACACTTCCTGGTAGCTTTTTTTTATTTGTCACTCGCCTAATTTTTCCTATTTCTTATTCTTATACTGTCTAAAGTGTTACTGAAATTCGATGGGACATCATACAATTACTAAAGCATGTACAAAAAGTTATATTCACAACATATGCCCAAACCAATTATTTGCTTTGTAATCACCAATGTTGGATACAATTACTTTCAAAAGTAATGTTTTATATTATTGTGTTTCTAATAAAAATCATGAATTATTATTTTACATCGCTTAAATGCAAAGAAACACATAGCATTACTTTTGTTTTAAAGAGACACATTTTTTATAATCAGCTTCATATCATTATGAGCATTATCATCATAAGACTTAAAGGGATAGTTCACCCAAAAATGAAAATGCTGTCATAATTTACTCTTCCTCAAGTTGTTCCAAACCTGTATGACTTTCTTTCTTCTGCTGAACACAAAAGAAGATATTTTAAAGAAGGTTGGTAATTAAACAGTTGCTGGTCCCCATTGACTTCCATTGTATTTTTTTTTCCTACTATGGAAGTCAATGGGATCCATGAGTCGTTTGGTTACCGACTTTCTTCAAAATATCTTCTTTTGTGTTCAGCAGAAGAAAGAAAGTCATACAGGTTTGGAACAACTTGAGGAAGAGTAAATGATGACAGCATTTTCATTTTTGGGTGAACTATCCCTTTAAACTCTCATTGAAACCCATTCACACCATATGGGTTTAGATTAAGTCAGGATTAGGCCTTAGTTCAACTAGGACATTTAAGTAGCTTTTATAAATGTGCCTTAGAAAAACACATTACTGGTGTGCATCTTCAGACAAAACAATAACAGTGACATATTTTAAGATATGTGTGTGTAAGTTGCTTTCAGTTAAAACAGCTCAAACATGCATTTTAGTCTGGGACTAGACTAGCCTTGTCTGTGAAACCGTGGGTTAGACTTTTCTGTCAGTATAAGTCAAGTATACTTAAGTGTAATTTTACCCTAACCCTAAGTATATTTCTGAGAAGTACATAAAAAGTAGACTGAAAGTATACTTTCTCTTTTTTTTTATTTTAGGTCAAATGAAGAATACTAATAGCGCACTTGAATAAACGTCTTTTTTGTAAGGGTAGTGCTGCAAAAATAACTCACAGCCATTTTACTGCAACACACCCCATTCAATAATACAGATTTAACTCGCAAAAACAGCCAAATAAAGATTCCTTCAGATCACTTCAGTGCAAAATACAAGTCATTCGATAATAAACTTTAATTCACGGTGATATAGTGAATATTATGGAATAATGACAATAAAATAGGTGTTAGGAATAATAGCAGAGCTATTGTAATGCAGTTCTGCCAGGTGTAGTTTACATTTATAAGCACATTTTTTATTTTGTCAGCAGTTTCTTTTCATATCACATCTTTTCACTCTCTTGCTTGTTACAGTTTTGGCTTTTATATGTTTCTTCTGCTCTGAGACCAGCTCTGTCAACTCTACTGATCTCAAATGCGTCGTTCAGACACATGAGCCAAAGGCTTTCTCATTATACCTGCTATTTAGCAGAATGTCCAAGCTGCTCTTTTCCATACAATGAAAGTGAATGATGGTTGTCCCTTGTCCCAAACCATCCCCTTTCATTGTATGGAAAAATGCTTCTTCACTTATAAGAAAGAACATCATGCAGGTTTGGAACGGCATATGGGCAAGTAAACAATGACAGAACTTGCTTTTTTTTCACACAATGTAGAATAGCTGTGCAAATCACTCTGCCTGACCCTGAAGGGGCTTTAGTTCGGCTAAGTAGAGTAGACAGGAAGGCCTGCCGAGGCCTCCGGCTGG
This sequence comes from Rutilus rutilus, assembly GCF_951802725.1. NCBI lineage: Eukaryota > Metazoa > Chordata > Actinopteri > Cypriniformes > Leuciscidae > Rutilus > Rutilus rutilus. The sequence continues at coordinate 12,718,242 of NC_140232.1, read as the reverse complement.
GAGCTCTAGTTTCATCTGACAGAGATGGAAAATAGCAGAGTAAACAGTCTGGATGCCTCCAGCTTGGTAGTCATACTTTACCTGTCCAATATATGCAGCAGTAATGTTGACAGTAATTGGGGCGACATGAATTCGTAAACCATCACGCCTTGATATCTAAGGTCAAAAAATTAATAAATAAATCAATGCAAATGACCAGAGTCAAAGCCTGACCTTGAATCTGCTGACAAAGATTAAAAAATGTGAAATCCTTATGTTGGGTTTTACTATAGGTAAAATGTTATGTTATAGTGAGCATATTTGGTTTGTGTAATCTTTTTGCCACTGAATTGTGTTGACTCGCTGTCTCTTTGCCAAAATTCAAAGGCAAAATAATGCATTTATTCTTTACAGAGAAGACGATCAAAGAATATCCAAGAATATAAAGGCAGTGTCTATTTACACTAAGTGCAAATTGCCAACCAAAGGCTATTTTCGCTAACTCTGTCCACCATTGCTTGGATAATTTACCCTTGGTACAAACAGAAAATCATTTCTATTTACACTTTGTATGAATATCATCTGTCACGATTTGCACTAAGTGTAAATATGATGCTATTTGTATCTGTTTACACACATGCACATGGTATCCACTATTCACACTCATGGTAAATAGCACAGTTTCTTTAAATAGCCACTGCCTAAATATTATTCATTTAAAAATACTTTCATCTACTGTAATTCAATATGTAGTTTCCCAATATTTGTTTGTGATGTAATTGTTTGCTTAAATCTTTCCCCGCCAGCGTTTAAAAAAAAGTTGCAAGCCACCACCAGCGTTTTTGACCATTTTCAGAAAATGTTCATGGCCCCCCAGAATATATTGTTTTATGAATATCTGAACATGCAATTTATCAAAAGAAAGAACAGACCGTCTTCTTTTAAACAAAAAGCTTCATGCATTCTTTTTTTTATCAACACTTGAATGTGGGTAAGTCTCATAAAAAGCTTTTTGAGCAAAAAGCTGAGAAAATCAGATCTACATCCAGCTCAGATTCAGAACGAGGATTAAAACATAGATGGAGTAGATTGAGCCCATCAACACCCCTAATGCTTGCACAGTCCTATAGCTCGTCCTGGGTCGACATTTCATTCATTAGGCAGTTGTCATGCTGTTTAGTGTTGATGACCGCGTTATTTTTTCATATGCATATGATTACATGAGTTTGCTTGTTTTTGTATCTTCTTCGCATGTGTTTTGATCAGGAGTTTCAGTAGTCTTTCAGAAGATATGTAATAGCGCCCCCTAGCGTATAACAGTAAAAAACATGGAAAGCCGTCAATTCCGTCAATGGTGGGGAAGTGTTAATAGAATCACATTTAGCAACCTATTAATTTAGCATCATGCTATTATCAAAATTCTTTTTAAATCAGTTGTGATGCTGAGAGTTGCACCTATGTAAAGTTAGGTTCTAAATTGGTCACTTTTTAGGTTCTATTTTCATTATGATGTTGCCTGAAGATGCGTTCACAACTATGACATTTCTGCAAAATTTCACTCAAAATGTCCATTGTTAAGTGTTGCAATGTATGATGGTTTTCAATGTATGAAGGCACTCTTTTTTGGTTAGTGCAACAAATTCGTTGGACCAACTTGAACCCGATACGAAATCTGTGCGGAGAAAGTTACTTTTAAAAGTAATGTGTTACAATATTGCGTGTCTCCCTAAAAAATTGCTATTTGCATTACAGGCTGAAGGAAATGCAAATTCAGGCTTGTACAGTAGAAGACGCAGCTCAAACAAACCTTTCAGCTGTGCTGCCATTCTGGATTGAAGAAGAATAGGATGCAGGAGAAAAAAGTTCAACACTCTTACTTTAGCACTTTAAAAAAGAAACACAAATGTGGTTTATCTAAAGTAATTTTTGCTTAGTAATATGGTTGAATTGGATCATCAAAGGTCAGCAGCAAAGACATTGGCTCATAAAGTGAGATTGAATACTTAAAGTATATTTGTGTTATTTAACATTTAATTATTGCATGTTTGTTTAATATTCTGAGTTTGCATGTCACTCTATTTATTCATTTTGAGGGATACGGAATCTGTTTTTGTGCAAGTGAGATGAGTAAACACATGCTCAGATTTAGTCTAGAACCACAATAAATATCATGGTAATAACCAACCATCATGCTTGCTTATTAGTATCATATTTACACAGCGCCCACAACATCTCTGCACTTACTCCACATTTCTCTCAACAAATGGGGACTGGAGAACTGTCAGTGTCAGTCATGGTAAAACATTGCGTTACTTTTTTGAAAAACTAACTCAGATATTTTGTTGTTAATTTAAAAGTAATGCGTTACTTTACTAGTTACTTGAAAAAGTAATCTGATTACATCACTCGTGTTACTTTTAATGCATTACCCCCAACACTGCACATGATAAATTCCTGTTTGCATGGATTCCTATTGAAATGATTGGATTTTACCTGTGAAAATTTGCTGAACAGTAAACGTGACTGCTCCTTTATAAGTCTGTAGACAACAAAGCTGCTCACCAAGTCAAATGACTGTATTAGAGAGTGTATGACTGTATCAGACCACTGTTACATAATGTCTGTCTCATATAGCTGTAGGCATGAGGAGGACAGTGTGCAAAGAATTGCTATAATACATTCAATATACAGTCGCATAGTGGAATACTTAAATCCCCAGCAAATATTTTAGTTTTATACTTCTATTTCATTTTGAATTTAATTCACTTTATGATTGTATTTTCTGACTTGATTGGATTGTTTAATGCTGTTTATCCCATCATGCCTCATTTCAAGTTTATAAAGAGGTCAACAGTATGCATACAAGCAAGTTTTAATATTATTTTTTAACATAGTAAATTCTTTCTCACCATACTTTATGTCTATGATTCCATCCACCACAGACTACATTGTTTTTTAGAAGTATTTTCAGATATTTAAAGTGATTTTGTATCGATTTCAAATGAGGGCACATTAGATAGCAAATATATAGCTGCTGTTCATTTAAACCAAAGCCATTGAACAATAGAGATCGACTGGGGCAGCGGGGCTGAGAGAGAGTTCACATGGTCCACTGCTAAAGAGGAGCGCAGGACATAAAGGATTAAACCGCTTAAAGGAATTAAGAAACGGTCGGCCGTTTATCAATTATTCATGCAATAGAATCAAATTAAATGGCTTTTATAATGGGTAAGTAAAGAGGGGGTCTCTTTAGAGAATAGATTGCACACTGCACATATTACTCTGCTTGTGTATGATGTACAACGAACTAGTTTGATTGTGTTTTAAAAAGTAAAAATGACATTTTAAACTCTTTTATAAATCAGTGCTGCTAAACCGAATCATCAAAAATGTATTCAAGTTACATAATTTTCCCTTTGGCATCATGTGTTTGTCATTCATTTGCTTTGTGTGTGCCTTGAGCATAATTTGTGGTCCTTCACCAAAGTGGAAATAAGATGTGTCAGTACGCCCTGCTGAATTCCCCTGTACTCGTGTTGAAGGAAGACTTCTGCTGAGTGCGTGGTTGTTTGAGTGAGTGTGAACTTAAGTGTCACTCTTGCTGTAGGTCTCAATCTGTCATAAGAAGGACCTTGGTTTTGCTGAGGTCGGCGTGAGGTTATTTATAGAAAGGTCACCGTTACGACACAGGGTCAGGAACACCTGGCGATCAGTTAATGAGCTCATCATTAATTCATGGAGGGTGAGAGTCCTAATGTGTCTTCGATGTCTCTGATGTGTGCTTCAATCACTTAGCTGGCGCTCTGAGAGAATTATTCACACTGAGCTTGTCTAGAGTGTCTGTGAGGATTGTGAAACCACTGCCAACCCTGTGAGCCTTTGGGAATTTTTACTGATATTTGTAGACTTTTGAAATAACAGTGGGTTTGTTTGGTTTGCAATTTTAGCATATTTGTAATAGTAGCAAGCTGTTGTTTACCTCCCAAGTCTATTTCGGTGACCAGAAACGACTTGAATATATTTGTAACTCCACATTGCCATCCCATTACTACTGTATATATTTATATTCAGATATACAAAACTGCAGCTATATTAAGTAAAAAGACAGTAATTGTAAGCTACGTGCTAACTACAAAGAGATTGTTGGATAAGTGTTTATATAGAAAACAGGATTAACTGTATTTTCACCAGTATAGCCTTCTGCTTTTTTAATATAAATTTGCACCCCTTTGTAAATATTTGGAGCAAGCTTCTCCCTTCTGTGTTCTCATTACTATTTATTCCTCTAAGTAAAATATAATAGTAGTTGTGATTGTCGGGGTGGTTTAGTTTCGGTGTGTTTTATGCTGCCTTCACATGCTATCATCAATGCACAATCTCCCACTTCTGTAGTTGTGATTATGAGCTTGATGCATTCAAGTACTTTGTTGTCGGAGAGAACAGGAATCATGGAAAACATCAGGTTTATTCTTGCCTATATTGGGAAAATCTTATTAAAGCCAAAACGATATAGACAACCATTGACTGCACTAGTGACTCGATGGTCAGCTTGCTGACGATTCTGGAATTTTGGTCAAATACAGGCTATTATCGCTGTGTACAAAACATATAATACGCTTCAAATGATTAAATATGCACTATTTAACGACAAGAAGAAACCAAACTAAGGAAGCATTAGTTTGGTTTTCCCTTGTTTCATCAATTTACTATCCTTTGTGTATTTAAACCCTTAGTTTGCATCAGTTCTTTGTCTTGGAAGTGTAGTGTGCTTTTGCCTTTTCTGTTTAATAAAGATATTGTTCGTTCGTCGCTCTGTTTCATGCATCATTCCTGTGGATTTACCCATAACAGTGAGAACATTTTAAATAAATGTTATCTTTTCTCGTGAGCTGCAATTATGAGAAATAATAAAGATGCAAATTATGAGATGTAAAGTTGCAGTTTATAGAAACAAAGCCACAGTTGTGGCATGAAGTTGGAATTGTGAGAAGTAAATGCACAACTGTGAAAATATCTACAATTTTGAGGTATAAAGATACAATTGTAAGATATAAGTCCCAGTTGGTAAAAATAGTTGCAAATGTGATAAATAAAGGTGCAGTTTTGAGATATAAAGGCACAATTGTGAAAAATAGCCACAGTTTTGAGATATAAAGATAAAATTGTGAGATATAATTGCACAATTGTGAAAAACTGTGACAACTTTGAGATATAAAAATACAGTTGTGAAATATATAGGTGCAATTGTGAAAAAAAAACAAAATTCTGAGGTGTAAAATGCAATTGTTAAATTGTGAAATTGTGAAAAATAGTTGCAATTGTGAGATATAGAGATGCAGTTTTGAGAGTGCAAAATGTGAAAAAAAGCCACAATTTTGAGATATAAAGATGAAATTGTGAAATATAAATATTATATCAATCAATTATCAATTAGAAGAAATAAAGATAATTGTGATTGTAAAATTGTACATTTGTAAAAACAAAACAAATGTGGAGATATACGTAAAGTCACATTTATTGGAAAGTATGATTGAAGTTGTGTGATACAATGGCACAATCAGGAGAAATAAGGTCACATCATATTATTTTATTTCATTTTTAAGCTTCCATAAAGAACAAATCTATTGCCTGTTTATTAGCAAATTTCCACATAAAAAAAAACCTACAAGACAGAAGTCTTCGCTTGTCCTTATCTAGCTTATTGTCCTTATAATATTTGCATATTGAATTGTGTTTGGCTTCTTTTCTAGCATGCATTTGTATACAGCACAATGTTTGATCTTTCATTTCTCACATCTATTAACTATCTATCCATCTCGTTACATGTCCACTGGCATGGAAGAAACCCACTCGATACTGTCCGAACCGCGAACGGCCTGCCACTGATTTTTACATCTGTTAAACGCACAGCAGTGTGCTTATCTTCACAATGATTTATGCAAATGTCAATAAACCCATTGTGTATATTACTGATTATTAAATGAACACGCAGTTGCGCAAACATCCCGACATGCAGTTTGCAAATGCATAACACGTGATATGCACAGACCTTTCCTATTATACACCATTCACAACAGTATTTTTGCCCAGAATCCACTCATTTAATGTGCATTAGGCATTGCTTAATTTTGTACACACGCATATGCTCCCACACACACCCTTGAGGCCAGCCTTAAATTAGACAGACGCTGCATTTCCCTGTCCTCGCTCCGATTGTCCTCTTGTCTATCTGTGATTGACGTGTGGTGGGTGTGGCGGTTAGTAATTCGGTCTAATCATTCCAGTACGCCTCTGGCTGTGTGAGCTGCGGGTGAAAATATCAATATGCACACAAACACACACACACACACTTGCAGAGTTCAGGACCCCAAGAGTGAAGTGCTGGGACTAATGCTCATGTTGTGATGTACTGGGGGATTTCGCTTATCAGACTCTTAATTAGAGATATTGAAGCGGAAAGGAGGTAAGATCTGTGCGTGCGTGTGTGTGGTAGGAGAGTGATAAAGAATCCGTGATTGATGTTGTGTCAGTGTGTGGAGCCGCTCAAAGCCTGCGGAGAGAGGGAGGGCCGTGTCAGATTTTCTTGGCTGGATCGCTGTAATTGGTCTGGGCTGTTCATAGCTCTGTTAACTTGTCAGTCAAGGCTGGATGGAGAGGGGATAAGATGCCATCTTAATCTGGCAGCGCACACACATACACACATTGAGCCAAAGTGTGGGTCAGCGATCCGTCAATAATTCTGTAACTTATTTGGACTTGCTGTATTTAACATGTCCCTTTCTGTACGATGTCACCCGCAGGTACGACTAGACAGCCACGAGACGGCGAGATCACGGGAGTCGACTATAACTTTGTGTCCGTCGAGGAGTTCTTCTCGTTGGAGGAGTCGGGGGCGCTGTTGGAGAGCGGAAAGTTCAAAGGTCAGCCCACGTTCATGACCTGAATAATTTATGAAAATAAGAAAATAAAGTGTTACAGTACAAATCCATTATTTCAATTGTTCTCTGGACTCCTTTTAAGGTCACGCGTTATATCTATGGGGCTTTTTATCCAGCGTTGATCTATTGATTCACAGTTGGAGCTCCATTTACACATATCAAAATGCATCAACACAACTGTTGTGTTGGCAATACTCATCTATCCAACAGCTCAAAGTTCAAAGCTATAGTTCACCCTAAAATCATCATTCATCCTGTTTCTCACACAAAGTTATCATGGCTTTTGAAAATAGCACTCAAGTTATATAGACCCCTTTTATTCTATTTTATAATCTTTTTTGGATTCTGGATTTTTGTTGTTAATGGAAAATTGTCAAAATGTAAATAATGTATTTTGTGTTCTATGCCAAAAAGAAATCATGCCGATATCAAGTATATCTCTTCATATACTCTTGATATCAGCGTTTTATTTTATTTTATATATTATATTATATTATATTATATTATATTATATTATATTATATTATATTATATTATATTATATTATATTATATTATATTATATTATACAGTCAGCATAACAATTTAAGTGAACAGTTTAATTACATTTTACATTTTCTAAATTGGTTAATATCCTATTTTGGGTAACATCCTTATTTTAATGGTCTTATAAAATGGCACTCATATCTAAAATAGAGTGATATTTCACGTGAGGAAGTAAAACTGATAATAAGAGCAAGTTTAATTTCCCTTCAGTTTATCTCAGTCTGTCTCCTGTCTTTATATTTGAACACAGTAGTATCATTTTTTATAGTAAATTGCAGAAATGCTTACACTACTTTGAGCCACACAATGTCAGTTTATACTATAGATAAAAGCTCATTGTTCATTACACAGATATCCCCCCCAAAATAGGCATTTCATAGCAAATGTATCGCAATTCAGTGTTTAGTGTGGAATTGCAAGCTCATTCCTCTCTCAGCATCATTACTGTGGGCTCTGTGACACATGTGCCTTTAGCATGTAAGTTATGGCTCTCAGGGGAAGGATCGCCTACCCCGACTGATTAAACGAATAAAACGAATTAGCATAAAAAATGCAGCCGCATTTACAAAATGCCATAAATGCCATTCTCACCTTGCCGACACGGCATGGTATGATTTACTTACCACTGCAAAGGCAAGTTACTCAATCAATAACAGATGGAGATCAGGACCAGTTCAGAATCTGTTGTACCATCTGAAGATATAATGTCACCCCTGTTGTATAGTATTCCATCCTTGAGGTGTTTTTTAAGCTTTTAGAGAATATACTATGACAATATAATGGATTATCGTGTTTTTAAGGTGACCTTGATTGCTAGATTTTGTAGCTCCTGTTAGCTATTTGTATTGAAATAAAGCTATTGATTCACTCTGCAAGAAATAATACCCATGGCTTTAACCACTAGCCATAAATCCCTAGTATGTAAATCCTTTAATTGTGTTTCATGAGTTCACACTTACAAATATTCAGATAGAGTAAAGAGTATGCGTATTTGGCCGAAGGGAGGGCTCCGAGGTCGGAATTTGGCCCGAACCCAGAGTTCTCCCACCATATCCCTGGGTGGGATAGGAACCAGCCAATAGTGAGGAGGGATGCAGAAAACTGTTGAGGAACATAGGTGAGTCAGCTATGTATATATAGGCCTCCTCTTGTGCTGATTGGGTAGATAATTTGAACGAGAGAGAGAGAGAGAGAGAATGTAACATGTTTCCTTGACCATGAGGTTAGGGTGGTTCAGTGTTTTGCAGAGTATATAACTACCAACACTAATGGACCCTAAAATAAGACACTAAATCAACACTTCATAAACAAAATAACTTCCAGGCAGTATAATAACTGTCCCTGGAAGGCCTGAGTGACACGCTTCTTATATTTCCTGGATTAGGGAACTACTACGGAACCCCTCGTCCTGTTCACATCGGTCCAGAAAGCCCTCCCATCACCTACCAGGAGCACCGCAACCTGCTGAGAAACTTCCGTACCCGTAGCAAGTCCCTCAGCAACCTGGAGAAGGCAGGCGAGGAGGGCGACAACAGTGAGGAGGACTCAGGTCTATCAGGTAGGAAGAATGCCTATACACCTACAGATATGTATACGTAGATGCCATATTCAACGGCTCCAGACAAGTCGACGTGTCCGCCATTTTGGAAAGGTTAATATGATGCTGTTTATCACTTACAATAACAAATCAATGAATTTTCATAGAAAATGTCACAGCATTGTGCAGTCTATGACTGTGAGAACCACTGAGCTATAAATAACCTTCAAAGAAGAGAATGCGCTGGTTTGCGTTTCTATGTATAACACAATGTGTAATATCCAAATAAAGAATTATCATAATAATGATCAACTAAATGCTGGGAAAATCATCTGTTAAAGGGAACTTTTATTCACCCAAAAATGAAAATGTTGTCATCATTTACTCACCCTCAAGTTGATGGGCCCCATTCACTTCCATAGTATGGAAAAAAATGGAAGTCAAAGCAACTGTTTGTTTACTTGATAGTGAGTAAATGATGACAGAATGTTCATTTTTGGGTGAAATATGCCTTTAATGTCTATTGCAGATATACATATTCATTCATGTGAATAATTAGGTTGCAGATTCACAGTCAATTTGCTCTAAAATGGTCATGGACAGGGACGGATTGACAATCTGTGCGTTCTGGAAAAGTCCAGAACGGCCGTCCAACCGAGGGCCGTCGGCACAAAAAAAAAAAAAAAAAAGTCTAATAAAGCAGTATTAACAGCCAACAGCAGGGGCACTAATATGATCACTTATGCTACGTGTAAAAAACAACAACTGAGGAAGAAGTGTCGGCCTATAGCCACTGACATTTTATAAGGCTGCACTTTTAAATTTGCTTACATTATATTTGAATAGCTGTGGTCTCCAACGTGGTGCCTGTGAGTTGCCCGCTAAACACATTCTATAAATAGCCCCAACTTGCCGTCGGGGTTCCAGACTTCGAATAAATGGTATAATTTTGCGACCTTTTCAACTAAACGTTTCAATTTGAACTTTTGTCTCTACAAAATTACCCAACTCTCTTTGATTGTACGCTGTCATTTGCGTTGCGTATGAGAAAAATCAAATGGCAAACGCTTAAAAAGCGGAACAAAACTTGTTTGATCTGAGCAGCGCATTATCAGCTCGGCCCAAAAAACAGCGATCGCGGACAAAGCTGATCTCGATCACGCAAACATTATTGCACAGAGCTGCGCGATCCACTGAGGTCTGAGAAGCATTTCAATTTAGCGCAGAATTCTCTATCTCTATTATAAACCACAAATGACTATGTGATTTAAGCTTGTAAAAAGCCAGATGAAACAGCGCTGATATTCTCAACATATTGACGCAAAAACAAAAAACAAACAAAAAAACAGGCGAAACATTGTTCCGAGAACAAACCAGTTAGAAGACATTACACACCAAAACCTATGAATTAACTATTAAAAATGCTGTTATATTAATACAGTTATGTATAAATGTATTAAATGTAATGCAGTAATGTTTTTGTTTAGAAGTTATGGCAGTTTATAATTTTTTTTTTCCTTTTTTTCATTTATATTTATACTAAATGTTTGGGCTACTGTTTTTGATAACACGTACAATAGGTTTATAGAAAATCAACAAAAAAAAAACTAAAAAAACTAAACAAAAAAATTAATTTTCATACGTTTTCAGGATTTTTTTTAAACGCTTTTAAGTCTGAACCAGAATATCAAGATATTTTATTATTTCCCATATGATGGTGAAAAGTAAAAAAGCTTCACCATGTTATGTATAATAAATATTGGAGTATAACAAATAAAAATTCCTTCTAGATGTAGCCCTTGCACACAAAAAGGTTGGAGATCCCTGGTATACAGTAGCCTAACTATATGTTTTATAATTACAAGTTTGTGTAATTTGGGTTACTGTAGCCAGTGACATTTCATTATTTGTATTTTATGGCATTGTACATTTTTTGTTTTTATTTGAAGGCTGAGGCTTCATTAATAAACACAACCCCAATTATCATCATTGGTTTTGAGATGTTACTTGCTGTGAATACCTTGTCTGATAGGCTACAGTATTGTGGCATAGTATCAGGACATCCTGGCTAGTGTCTGTCCCACACGGCTAGAGGCGAATGGCCGGATGATGGGCCTATTTGGGAGAAAGTCCAGGGCTGTTTTTTAGCCCCAGTCCGTCCCTGGTCATGGACCAGGTTTGAACATTGATATACATATATATACATACATACACATCCATATATATACATACAGTATATGCATCCACTGCCCCTTGTCTGTTTGTTCGTGAAGTATATTGGCAAATTTGATTTTGAGAGTACAATACTCTTTCAATTTATTAGTTTTACTATATTTAAATCCAATCCACAGGATTCTACATTTTCTCTCAAAATCAGAGTGGACAATTCAAAAAAATGTATGCAGATTGATTTCTGGTCATAGAAGCACTGTAGTAGTAGGCTAATAACCGTGGTAGGCCAACAGATTTGACAAGTTTCTGTCTTTTTTTTTTTTGTCATATGAATGAGTCATTGAAGCAAAACTTGCTGAATTTCTAAGCATTACTTATAGTAACGTTAACTTGGAGTTCAGTTAGTGAGTTCATTGAAGGAGTGAAGAATTCATCATGCTGATTCACTCTGGTAATTTGTAAATTCCTGAATCATTTTGAACTATTCAAAGACCAACTCATAAGAGTCATTTGCAATTGGACAAGACACGAATTGGAATACACCTGTCACAGTTATCTGGACTTTTTCATCTTTAGTTTCACTTTCATGGACTTTCAGCTCTTCACATGTGTTTTATTTTCCCACCACTCATCAGTTGTCATGGACACTCATCAGATCATCACACCTGTTCGTCATCTCCTCATTATCACTGTACTCATGTTCCTTACCTTCACTCTGCGTTTGTCTGTTGTTGTTTGTGTGTGCATGTTACACACGCTGTTAACCGTTGTGGATTACCTGAGTTTGTTATCGTTAAAGAACCATTTTGTTTATAGAAACCTTTTTTAACTCCCCTTCATCTTCATCTTCATTCTTGTGACAACACCTGAGAGTGTGTGTTATGTTGTTGTTGTTTTTTGTGAAGCCTGCGAGGACAACTCACTGATAACGCGAAAGGTGCACTTTTCGGTACAAACATCTCATCTAATTCAATTCAGACTGCAAGATTACAACTTGCGTGACAATATACCAATATAATTTATGATTTAAATTTTTTTTATTAAATTTAAAGAATTCAAAAAGAAATTGTGCGCACATCCAAAAAAACTTTAGGCAGGTGCTCGATCAAATGAAGCATCAAACTCAAAATAAACAAGAATTGGCACACTGCACACATACATTTGTGTTTGATTAGGTCGTTATTGTGTTGGATGATTGGGTAATTAGTTCACTAATGAGGTCAGGTGTGATGGTTCACACTGATATAAATTGTACCTTTCTATAGGCTTGTTCGACTTCATGCAGCTCTGAGCAGACCGATCGGCGGCTGACTTAAAGCAGTGCATGCCGGTTAGAAATTTTGTCCGACTTGATACAGCGCCGACACCACGTGACTGTGACGTATGCCATCAAAGTACCGCGAGAGCGATTCGAGAGTAGCTGGAGAACTCAGCCAGCGCAGCTTCTCCAGAGCGGCTGCACTGGGCTGCAGGAGGGCTGATGACGACACAGCTGTTCCACGATTGGCCGGATTCACTGCATGACAACGATCACGTGTGTTTCGTGTTTATTCGAACACCTTTAGTTCCTCTAAAGCTCTCAAATCAGTTTTTTTATAAAAGTAAACACTCTTTTCATGTCGTTGCGATGTTATATTGTGTCATGTTTATCAAATTAAAACTGATTAAAAAACGTAGACTCCACTTCATTGATAGTAGCTTATGTTGAACTTTATTCTTGTTCAAACAGACACTGTATGAAGCAGTACATAAAGTATTGAATGAAAATCTCTGAAACATCTATTATTTGGCAAATATTGCATTTATTTCACTTCAGCTGCGGTAAAGTATGCAAACACCACGTGAGCGGTCACCACGGGAACCAGAATGTGTCCGACTTCACGTCTCCGTTTGCAGCTCCTGCCCGCCTGCACGCGGCTACTCTCGCCGATCGGGTGCATCCAGCCGCAGCCGATGTCGAACACACCTTATGATTGTTGCTTGCCTGACGAAGAACCTTTGGGTCGAAACATTGTTCTTTTTGATAAATCCTTGGGAGCAGAAGTGGCAGTGTGCCGATTCTTGTTTATTTTTAAATTAAATTTAAAGGACAGAACTTATTTTTTTTAAAGGAATCAAACCACATAGTCTCCCTGTTTTTTCATTGTATTATGGTGATCCTGGATTGAGTTATGGAATGCTGTGATTTGTGGTCTGAAATATAAAGTACTATCATTATACTTCAGAATGGACTCAAATCCTCTAACCTATGATGATACGGGCTAAACAAACACAAAATAGCCAATTTCTTTGTCATTTTGATTGTAAAAATCTAAATTTTGATAAGCGATACCATTCTAAAAAAAAGTTAGCGGATCAAGCCAATACATACAAGATCAAAAGTGTGGCTGTAATTGTTGTGACACAAAAATTCCCAGTTTTTCTCTTGTCTTCCATGCTCAAAGTGACAGCAGAATAGTTACCAGGCAAACAATACCAGCCAGCTTTTTCAGTCTCTGTTATCCCGCTCTGATGTCAACTCTAACATATTCTCTTTCTTCTTTAGAAGCCTACAAACCTGCCTGACTTGTTATTTTTCAGGTTTTCTTGTCCTTCTATTATTATTATTCCACCTTTCCCTGACATTTGGATCTGAGGGGACTATGTGGGCACAAAACACAATATATCACAGAGGCTTGTCACATCATTACACAGGATTATCCTGTTATTAAACCCACAGATTTGATATTTGAATGTCTTTTTTCCCTAGTTCAAATGCAAGATTGAAGTACATGATTTGTATACATATGTTGGGTTTTGAAGATAGACAAAGTACAATCAATGTTGCCTTTAGAGCAAACAAAAGGTCAGTATGGGATCAATCTCAGCCTCTGTTCTCCCTGAAATCCCTGAAGAAATAGCGTTGCCACGGTTTCTTTTGCAACAAAATGAGAACACCAGCATTCCTAAGACTGTTAGTTGCGAAGACCTTTGAGAGACAGCTCAGATCCTAGTCATAAACCATCTGTGCTTACTGCAATCTGCCCACCAGCCACACATTTGAGAGGATACTATTCTGACCTACATACTTCACAGGGCATGGATGCTCTCACCTTGAAAAAGATGGCACCACTGCCAGGATTATGTTTGTCTGGGTATGTTTTATTTTATGACTTTTCCAGTATCTTAAAGGTTGTCACGTATACTGGCTTGACTTGATAATCCAGATTCAAGAGGCTTGAAGCAGATGAACGATGAAATCACTTTTAAAACACAAGGAACAATAACAAGACAATGAACAGAGGATGACTGAGGGTTTAAATACATTAGATGACAACAAGGGACTAATGATAGACAGGTGCAGGTGAAAAGTTTCTCTGGCTACTTTGACGTATGTATGGTTTGGGAGTGATAGAAGGTCGAAGCTAAATCTCCAACCTCAGTGAAATCACCCATTTAAAAAAAAAACACTGAAGAGAGGAGAATTTACTGGCTAAAACAAAACTGTACAGAGCTTGTAATAAAACGAGAATCAACACTGGCATTGCTTTTCAGAGATGGCGAGAACTGATGGATTTGAAATGTTGTAAAAGTTACGTTAAGATGGCCAATCTTCAGCTAATCCGCTTGAGATCCTTTCATCTAAACTGGTTATGGGCCCTATTTTAACGATCTGAAACGCAAGTATCAAGCGCGAAACACAAGTAACTTTGTGGGCGGATCTTGGGCAATGTTGCTATTATACCGGCGGGATAAATGACTCCTGCGCCCGACGCAAATCTAAAATGGGTTGATCTGAAGTAGCTTCATTATTCATAGGTGTGGTTTGGGCGTAACGTGAAATAAACCAATCAGAGCGACATCTCACATTCCCTTTAAGAGCAGGTGCGCTTGTTCCATGGCGGATTGCTATTATAACAGCGGATTTGCCAGGCGCACGCCAGGAGTGGTTCAAGGCCGAGGAGACCGACGTTCTCGTCAGGGCCGTAAAACACAGAGAAGTGACATTGTATGGGGATTGTTTTCTAAACCTGCGAAATAGCACCAGGGAACGTTTGCGCCGGAACACACCTCCTCTTTGCGCTGAACCGCCCACGGGAGCGCAAGTTAATTTCTTAATTTACCGACGTGCGTCTGTGGAGGGAAAAGTCAATTGCGCTGGGTGCAAGATAGGGCCCTATATCTCTTAAGCTTAGTAGTGAATGTTTTATGAGCAGTATAGGATAACATTATTCATCCGCACGCAGTCAGACAGAGCCAAAGCACAACCAATGTTTATCCACAAAATGCATGCAGTTTTGTTTTTTTAACCACTAAAATATACATAGTGTACCTTAAAACACCATTCCACCCCTAAACTTGGGATCAAGTTTATAGTGATACGCCACTTCAAGAATGCATGCCTCAACCACCTTTAATCAGATCATATCACAAGTAATTACTTAATTAATTGTATTTAATGTGAACTTGTAGTGTACTTCAAATCTTATAAGTATATACTTGCAGATAATATCAATTAAATAAAAGGCTACTTGAGTGTAATTAAAGACAGTATATTTAATTATTTTTATTTGGAAATAACATGCAATTAAGTGTCTGAAAACATTACATTTAGGATACACTTAAGTATATTCTTTTAAAGTGTATTTTTTCTGTAATGCGTGCTAAAGTTATGCTAAAGTGTACGTCTTTTTCACAAGGCACGAAATATTTCGCATCATTTCAGTCCGATCTTAAAGGTTTATGTGCCACATTTCAGCACTGGTTGTTTTGTGATTAAAAAGTTAGTCTCAATGCAATGCTGCTTATGCAAATAGACTTGTGCACTGCTGAAATTAAATGTAGGAGTGTGATGAATAAACTTTTAGATGCAGATTTAACAATTTGATTTACACTTTACTTTTAGAGGTAAATGTAACATTTCAATTTCAAATGCCAAGGTCATGGGTTCAATTCCCAGGGAATACTGTATTGTACAGATAAATGTATACTTTAAATGAAAGTCACTTTGGTTAAAAGCATCATTTACATTTTGCTAATTAATTACATATTGCAAAACATCAACCATAAAGTTTTTTTTTTTCTCCTGTACATAAACTATATTGAATATACCGTAATATATGGTATAAAAATGAAAAAATTCATGGCCATATCCATCATGGTTACTAAAATAGCATCTGTATGTCAGAGTTCATGGTGAAATCCCCCTCCTGCTAAACATCAGCGCTGTTAAAGCAGATAGAGTGTGTGTATGTGACACCACAGCCAAGGGTGAATGTGTTTGTTTGCAGCTGGGCTTATGATTCTAGTGGGAATATGCTAATTACCTCAATACAGAGTGCAGGTTGCAGATGTTCAGGTCCCAGCTGGGGATCCTTCATTTGTATACTAGCAATATGGTATTTCAAGTGATATAAGAGGATGTCTTTATATTAATGAGTTGTTGAATGAGAGACAGGTTCAGTTTACAGCCAAACAGCTTTTTCTCTAGATGACTGTGAAGCCGGTTCTATACGAGCAATGGCTTTTAAGTTGGTGTGGGTTACACATTATAGATGTACAACATTTTTTTTTAAAGTTAGCTTACCGTTTAGCTCACTTTTAAAAAGAGCAGTTGTTACGTAAATAATACTTTAAAAGAATATAATTAAGTGTGAACTAAATGTAATGTTTTGGACACTTAATTGCATGTTATTTAAATTTAAATATTTAAAATACATGAAATGTAATTTCATGAGTACTTCTATTGTCTTTGAAACATGGTTAAAGTGTACTGACATTTATATACATTAATATACTTTAATATAAGTAAAATATACTTTAATGGAATTTCTATTTAAAACTTGTATGTCATGTATTGACATGAGAATATAGTTCTCATGTCAATACATGTCAATACTATAGTTCTTCTGAGAATATAGTTCCCAGTATACGGTTAGAAGATGGCTGTCTCTCATGTGACCTTGTTATTTGTACACGCTGTGACTATACAAATCACTACATGTAAACAGGAAAATGTTGGCGTTATTTTGTCACTTATTGGGAGCAGTATGCTAGCTGGAGCCATTTACCTCCAGTCTTTGTGCTAAGCTAGGCTAGCGGTGGGTGCGTCAGACAGAGTTACGGCACGCACAGAGATGAAAAGGGTAGCCTATGTATGGACTTATCTTACTCTGGGGGATACGGTGAATAAGCTAAAGTCCCAAAAAGTCAGCGTGTTCCTTTAATTTATCACCAGACAACACAACACCCTGACCAGCATACAATTATCCAATTACCTGAAAGCTATTACCCAAAATGTATGTTTGGTTTTCAGTTTTGGTGTTTCAGTGAACAATGCATTTCAGTACATCACTACTTATGCTAGTATGAAGCAACAACAAATGTCAGAAGACATTTCAGAGTTCAGACTACAAGCCGACAAAACTGTCCAGTCAACTCTTTCATAAGTTCACTTGGGTTTTGTTTGTCTGTGCACTTTTGTCAAGCCCTAGTGTCTTCACCCCATGGGCAGTGGCATAGATGACAGAGGCATCGATCAAAGCATGACATTGAAGCCAATCAACATACCGATCTGCCTCTATGGATTCAATGTAGTGCTCTGTCTCTTAGATGCTGACCCTGCGCACAGTACATTTCACAATTGACACTGAAGCGATTTCCTTTAGAATGTAGAATGAGGAAAACTTGGGTCTGCTTTTTAGCTTAATCAAATTTCTACAAAGTTTTATTTAAGGAATGACAAACACATTTAATGACCATAGTGAACCTCCTATTTTATATGTATGGAATACCCTTGATTACTGTTTTAGTGATAAACACTGTTTTCCTCACCTTAATAATTTTTTTTTTTAAACATGTTTTTGTAATATGTTTTTCAGTGTAAAAAAGTTTTTTCCCCCCACAAATAAAATTAATTAATAATTGATAAAGATCCTTAAAGTTTTGGGGCATTAACAACCTGATATATGTCATAACATTTTTAGATTATATTATAAGACAAAACTGCTTACTTAACTATGAAATAAAATATTTTTCAAAACTACTTAAAAAGAATATTATTAAGAGTTTCATTCTTTTTCTTCATCATGATATCAGAACAGTTGTATTCCTGATATTTTAATTTTATGAACAAAAATATAGCAATATATTTTAACTAAAAAATTAAAAACATTCTCTTTATAGTAGAGGTATATTCAAGCCAATTTCTTTTTTTTGTATTGAATTTGTGATTATATTTTTGAATAAATGAATGGTAAGTGATACAGTAAACCACTGTTAGTGTTGTCGTTAAGTACACTATATGGACAAAAGTATTGCGACACCTGACCATTAAGTCAAGTCAACTTTATTTTCAATAGCGCTTTATACAATTCAGATTGTTTCAAAGCAGCTTTATAGTGATACCATGAAAATTATTCAATGATGCAAACAGTTTATTTTGGCTGTACAGCAGTTCTAAAAGAAAATTATATCATTGTTCAGCTGAAGTCAGTTCAGTGTTGATTCAGTTCCGTTGTGAAGATCATCAATTATTAAAGTAGTTCTATAAATCTATAAAGCAGTTCTGCAGAAAACAGTGATGTCATCGTCTAGTTCAGTTCCGATGTCATCCCATAGTGTCAGTGCAAATGAACGAACACGGTTTGATTATGATTCAGGCTGCATAATTCATAATTAGATTGTGGATCGGTAGCATTCAAATATTTCATCTAGTTCCTTTGGTTGACGATAGGATTCATCACGCCAGAATGGACACCAAGCTGGTCATAGGTTCAGAGGACTTGTCTGGTTCTCCTGGTCTTTGCTGAGGATCTGTGCCGATGGCTGTCATGTAAAATTGCAGCTACAGGGACTTCAATGACATTGCGTTCTAAGAGTCAGTCCCCCTTTGCATCTATAACAGCTTCCACTCTTCTGGGAAGGCTTTCCACAAGATTTTTGAGTGTTTCTGTGGGATTTTTTTTTGCCCTTTCATTCGGTAGAGCATTTGTGAGGTCAGGCACTGAAGTTGGACGAGAAGGCCTGGTTTGCAATCTCCGTTCCGGTTCATCCCAGGGGTGTTCGATGGGGTTGAGGTCATGGCTCTCTGTGGGGCAGTCAAGTTCTTCCACACCAAACTCATCCAACCATGTCTTTATGGAGCTTGCTTTGTGCTCTGGGGCACAGTCATGCTGGAATAAAAAGTGCCTTCCCGAAACTGTTCGCACAAAGATGGAAGCATAGCATTGTCCCAAATATCTAGATATGTTGAAGCATTAAGATTTTCCTTCACCGGAAGTGAGGGCCCTATAGCTAACATCCAGGGTTCGAATTATGATTTCATCTTTGTGGGGGTCTCTTAAAAAAAAAGAAAAAAAAAGAAGTAGCCTATGAGCAGGCGCGGTGTAGCTTACTAATGTAAATAAATAAAAATGTTTAATAAAAAAGTATTGCACTCGTATAGTTTTTTTGGTTGTTTTTTTCATCAAAACCGATTATGTTTATCAGTGGTTGTATATCAGGCAGGGACACGTTTGTGTGCATTTTGTTTTGTAATTTCACCGGAATGAATAGAGTCTCCACAACGGATTGAAACGCGCGTCCGAGTGAAGACCACAAGAGAACACAGTATCCGCGCCACTGATCGCAGCAGCAACGACTACTTTGATCACATGATTTCAAAAACAAAACATTTCAGCGCTAGATCGCCTCTTATTTAACAAACGAACTAAATGAATGCTCTGCTAGTTAACTGAAGATGTTTTATTTATTTGTATTGGTATATTAGTGCCGCGAGATGTTTCAAAAGTGGTGGGGAAAATATCGACCTTAGCAAAAAGTGGTGGGGACATGTCCCACCCGCAAATTACGCCTATGTTAAAAGAACACTTGCCTGACGTTGACGTCACTTCTGTGAGTTGAGAAAAGTCAGTAAAAGTCCTGGCAGAAAGCGAAGCATATGTAGTGTGATGACGATCCGAGATCCCGCGAGATCCATGTGTTTGGCATCTTGTCCTATCTTTTAAGTCGCGCTACAGTAGTCTGAAGGAAAAAGTGCTTTATTTGTAATTTAAAATAATGGTGCTGATGATTTTTAGAGACCCCCACAGGTGTATGATTTTACTGCTTTCATGGGAGCTCATCCTCTCTCTATGGGAGCTCATCCTCTCTCTATGGGAGCTCAGCTCCAACTGGCTCCAACGTAATTCGAACCATGCTAACATCTGAAAAACAGCCTCAAATCTTTATCCCTCCTCCACCAAACTTTACAGTTGGCACAATGCAGTCAAGATAGATAACATTCTCCTGCATGGTATCCGCCAAACCCAGACTATCCCATCAGACTGCCAAACAGAGAAGCGTTTGTTTCAACAAACGTGGAATGTTTCCACAGCTCCAGAGTCCAGCGGTCCCGTGCTTTACACCACTACATCCGACGCTTGGCATTGTACTTGTGATGTGAGGCTTGCATGCAGATACTCGGCCATGGAAACCTATTCCATGAAGCTCCCGCCGCACAGTTTTTGTGCTGGTATTAATGCCAGTGGAAGTTTGGAACTCTTCAGCTATGGAATTGGCAGAGTGTTGATGAAGTTTACGCACCTCTGTGACCCTACCCTGTGACTTTACGTGGTCTTCTGCTTCATGGCTGAGTGGCTGCTGTTTCTAAATGCTTCCACTTTCAAATAATACCACTTGCAGTTGACCATGGAATATCTAGCAGGGATGAAATTTCATGAACTGACTTATCACAAAGGTGCGATAGGTATCAGCCTATTACAGTACCACGCTTGAAGGCCAGTACCCTTTTTTTCCACAAATGTTTGTAAATGACTGTGTGGATGGGTGCTTAATTTTATACACTTGTGGCAATGGGTCTGATTTGAAACTCCTGAATTCAAAAAGTATGTGCTCTCTGTCTAATTACTGAGTTCATTTCTAATTGCTGAATTAAACACTATTTGATCAGTTCAGTTATAGTATGGTAAATGCATTTAGCTGACACGTACGTTGGGTTTTAATGCTTTATGGGGATATTCCATAGACATAATGATTTTTGTACTGTACAAACTGTATATCCTATCCTCTAACCCTACCCCTAAAACTACACCTTTTTACATTTTCAGAAAACAACACTTAGTATGATTTATAAGCTGTTTTCCAAAAAAAACCATAAGCTGTTTGTGACCAAAAAAGAAAAGGATTTCGGATATTACCATCTTTTTGGGGAAGATGCGCGCGCGCGCGCAAACTCAGGTGACATAATGAAAATGTAAATAGCAAACTATAAATAGAAACCTATATAATGGTAATGCACAATAATCGTTTCATTTTGCTGTTCTTGCTTTCATGTGTCCAATAGGAGAAATAAACCCATTTAGTACTAAATAGAAAAGAGAATGACTATGAATAATAATTCAATGAATGTTCAAATGGAAGCTCTCAGACAGAATAGTCTTTGTGTTTCAGTAAGCCGTGTTATTTCAGAAGTATTGTTTTCTCTTCATTGGTGTTTTAGGTGGTTCGCTTGGGGCGAGCAGTGCCCCCGTCCCCACTTCATCCCCCAGCCAATCACGAAATTCAAGTGGAGGAGACGGCAGTGCCTTGGAGAATGGGCTCGGACCTCGTAGAGGAGCACGGTTGACAGGGTCGGAAAACTGGGAGATGATGTACAGCGACTCAGGGAATGCCTATTACAAAGAGTTAGAAGATAAATTGTCACTATGAATGATTTATACTGTGTTAATCTCTATAGACCACAAGATTTAGAGCACTAAAAACACAGCTGGTTTTACTTCAGGACCCTGATTTTACAATAGAATCAATCCAAAAATGCAGAACATAAAAGAAGATGTTTTGAAGAATTTTTCTTCTGTTCTTGTTCACTATACAATGGGGTCCAAAACAGTTTTTGCTTACAAGTGGCCCCAAAATTGGGTTCTACTTCATATTACACTAGTGACCCTTTCCTTACCTCTTCACCCTTAAACCTAACCATAACACAAAACCTGTCCCGAACTTTACCTGTACCCCAGCTCAAAAGCAGAAAAAGTGTTTTGCAATACAACATGAACACACTCAGTACATTGCCAACTATAGTAGCAGGTATACAGTAGTTAAAGACACCTAATATAAAGTGTGACCCAAATATGTTTGTTGATATTACTAAAAGTCTCTTAAATGTAAATCTGTTTTAATGCAGGTTGGGTCATATTTTTATTGACCCTGCATATCTTTGATCTTGGTTTTGAGGATGAGGGAATGTCACACAACCTGTGCTGGTTGACATCTATGTAATTTGGCTTCAACCAAGACATAGATGAATTTGCAGTACAGTATGGACTTTTTTTGCTATCTTAACTATGCACAAGTACATGATTAGCTGCTTTTTTACTGTGCTGTCCATAGAACAAGGTCATGTATATAATTAGAAACCTGCCATACATTTATTAGCAACACAATTATTTTAAGTGTGATATTTTAATTGTGTAGAACTGCTTCCAGTCATGCACAGTGGTGTTTTAAATGACAACACTGACATCTTGTGTTATGTGTTTGTCCTGCAGCCATCATCTAAAGCCATCCTCTTGGCTTAATCGCCGAACTCACAGCAGAGAGAATGTCTGTATGTCAGAATGTAAGATTCTATTCTATTCTATTCTATTCTATTCTATTCTATTCTATTCTATTCTATTCTATTCTATTCTATTCTATTCTATTGCATTGTTTCCATTAGGGTTTAAGTCATGTAACAGTTTAAGATAATATTAATTAAAATGATAAATATTTAGTATATGCACTGTATAAAAGTGTTAGTCCACACTTTTTTATCTAGAGTTTTTATTATCTTGTAAATACACTACTTCCTGTGGTGCTTGGGGGCGACTAACCGATAGATCTGATTGAAAGACAGATGTTCATGCAGCAGTTAGGATATTTGCTTGACAGTTTGATTAAAAAAAAAGTGAGGTTACACTCTTTTGGGTGGGTATATAAAGTCTATATATAGGGCTGTCACAGTGTGATTTTTTTATGCCAAATGGTTAAAAAAAATCTCACTTTTATTCATCATTGAAGCTTAACATGCATGAAACGTCACCCATGAGCAAACCATATTTCCTTTCTAAAAAAGCTGTTCAAAAATGTTTGTAAGGTTGGCCCAATCTGGTTATTTCTTCAGTTGATCATTCAGGTAGTAAAATGTGTGTATATTTTCAAACTATCTATGTATGGAAGATTGAACATGTTCTTAACCCAAGTATAAGCCTACTGTATCATAATGATACACAATAAGGCATCAAGATTTTGCTGAAAACCTCTGTCATCTGATTGATAGTTATTTGCAAGATATTATACTATTTAGCAAGTAAAATGCCTTTTAGTATATTTCTAAAAATACCCTTCTTTAGGTCATAGTACACTTGTCTTTCTGCTGTAAAATCTATACTGATTTTATAAATTAAATGTAAGAATAACTTACTAACTATATTGTTAGTAGTATCTCAAGATGATCATTTACTGGACTGAAGCAACTTCGGTTTACTTGATTATTCATAATTTTTTTTTTTAATCATATAAAAATGTAAGGATCAGATATGATGCTTTTGAGGAATGTTAATTTGTTCATCTCTCAATCATCATTGTATTTCATTGCACCCCCCCCCACCCCCACCCCCACCCCATATATCATATTATCAGGAGTTATAGAATGATGTAAGTAATGTAAGTAATCTTCTATACTGTCATACAGAAAATCTTATTATAAGCTATCAGAATTTCATCTTACTTTTTGGCCATATAAATATCAAGAAATGCACCAAATGGCATATTTTTGCTCAGTTTGGGTCACTGAATAAGATTGATGTGTTTGTTCTTGTCGGGTATAAGATTTAAATTCTCCTAAATCATACTATATGAGTCATAAAGGCCTGATGTATCAAATATGATACCTAACAAAAAAAACGCACATGCAAACTTTTTAAAATATCTTCTTCTAAGTATTTAAGGTTACGTATCTGTTTATCTAGGCTTGAATAACATGATGTGTGATTACAAATGAGATTTTGAAGAATGTACTGGTCATTATTTCCATGAAATTACAAAGAACTGAAGACACAAACCCTTTTTAGATTGGATTAGAAATAACATTGGAAATAAGTAACATTGTTTACTTTTATGTCATTTTTTCTTTAATTGAATTCTTATGTCATGACAAGCAAATGATAACCCTCTGACCAGATAAATCATTTTAGACATTTATTTTATAAACTGTATATATATACACACACACACACACACACACACACACACACACACACACACACACACACACACACACACACACACACACACACACACACACTCAAAATAATGATAAATAAAATAAAATGCCTATAAATCATCTGAAATACCAGTATTATACTCTTTTAATAAGGAAAGAATACTAAAAGTGGACTAAGTTATTGCTTTGAAGTCTGTTTATAAGATGCAGTACATCATTGCTAACTGTAGAGGGTGGTATAAATGTAAATACTGTAGGTTATAAGGACAAGATGTCATTACAGCTTCAAAATTGCATGCTTGTTTTAGGTGGTTATGTTTTTACATTTTGTGCTGTAAAGTGCTGCATGCGAATCTGCTGTTTAACATACGCTTGAACAGTATGTGCTCAAACATGCAAATGCTTACCTCTGTCTGTACTTCTACCTCTCTTTTCCTTCAGACATTTCAAATTCATGCATTTGGCAGACACTTACAGACTTACAAAGCTACTTACAGTGCATTCAAGGTATACATTTTTGTCAGTTTGTGTGTTCCCTTGGATTTGATCCCATGATCTTAGCAGTGCTAGCATCATGTTGAGCTAGCGGGACAAAAGCTAGATTCACTTGTCTCTGGAAAAATTTCATATTTTTCTTTACCTTTCACCATTCATCTTCTGTAATGTTAATCATTGCTTCTTTTCTTTACTCTTAATGGGTTAATTTCCTAAATAATCTGTCTGTCATCATATTTAAACCTCTGACAATCTTCTTTCTCTGGTTTTGTGCTTTGTAGTAGCAGAGTTTACAGACCAGCCGGGTGAATTGAGAGGCTTCTCGGTTCACACTCGTTTGGTGAAGGGTCCACGGGGCTTCGGCTTCAACATAGTGGGAGGCAGCAGGCGGAGGGAGTTCCTGCAGATTTACAGCATCACCCCCGGCGGACCTTCAACACTTAACACAGGTAACACCTCATCTCTCTTCAGCCACCCACTGCGGTAGAGGACTATGTATTATCTATAGGTTGCTGCTCTCTTTCTCTTTCCTCTATATTACACTTTCTGTCCCACTGTGGATTATTGTTATGATTGTGTGATCCTGTAGAATGAGAGTCTCGATCTCCCTCTAATCCTAATGGCCTGCATGGAGTAATCCAGCTATCACTCACTGCCGACACACATTTACAAGTAAAATGTGACATTATGAACACGCTCTCTCTCACTTCGCTATTACACGCAGACATAGAAATATATGTATGTTCAATCTTAAATTGGTCCTGCACATCCCACAGATGCTCAATTGGATTGAGATCTGGGGAATTTGGTGGCCTGAACAACACCTTAAACTCTTTATTATGTTCCTCAAGCCATTCCTAACAATGTGTGCAGTGTGGCAGGGTGCATTATCCTGCTGAAAGAGGCCAATTCCTCCAGGGAACACCATTGTCATGAAGGGGTGTACCTGGTCTACAACAATATTTAGGTAGGTGGCACATGTAAAATTTACGTCCACATGAATGGCCGGACCCGGGGTTTCCCATCAAAACTGAGCATCACACTCCCTCCAATGGCTTGCCGCCATACCACAGTTCATCCTAGTAAATGGCACATACATACACGGCCGCCCACCTGATGTAAAAGAAAACGGGACTTATCGGACCAGGCGACCTTCTTCCACTGCTCCAAGGTCCAGTTACGAGGCTTGTGTGCCCATTGTAGATACTTTTGTTGGTGGACAGGAGTCATCATAGGCACTCAGATTGGTCTTCGGCTACGCAGCCCCATATGCAGCAGAGTGTGTTGTGACAAATTCCTCCCATAACCATCATGAATATTTTTGCCATAGTAGACCTTCTGTTGGCTCGGACCAGACGGGATAGCCTTCGTTGCCCTTTTGCATCGATGAGCCTTGGGCTCCCAACTCTCTGTCTTATTTAGTTAAATAGTGAATTGCATGCAATTTAACACGTTTCATCTCTTGCCTTTTTTCCAGCGGACATTCTGGTGTACATCAATGATACCTGTGTGCTCGGCTTCTTCCACAAAGAGGTAGTGGAAATGTTAAAAGCCATACCGGTGGGTCATACTGTGGATGTTGTAGTCCGAAGGGGCTACCCTATGCTCTATAACTCTGACGGCTGCCCGAAGATGCCCAGTTCTAGGCTAACCGCTTCCCAAGACCAGTCACTACATCTACCTCCACCAACCACCACCCAACCCCAAGCCCAGGCTCCTCTCCCATATGCACAGCTACACCTCAACCACAACGGTCCCATGTGGTCTGAATTTGAGAGGGGATCCTCAAGGAATCTCAGAGTACGGGCATCAAGGTTCAGTCTGGATGCTAATGGTAATTCACCTCCAATCGCTTCACCTCAAAGACCTCCATCATCATACCAGTACTCTAACGGGTATGGGAGTGGATTCCTGAGACCGCCACGCACTGCAAGAAGCATAAGGAGGTTACAGAGTGCAGAACTAGCCAGCCAGAGTGACAGTGAGGTGGTGTCCGCGATTGGATCACATAGGTGAAAGGATTTTTTATGTTATATTGTCACTGCTATGATCAGGGTTAGATTATAGAATACATGCTGTGAAATGTAATTTGTAACATACTTTGTTAGATTGGTTATTTTACATGTTTTAAGTATAAACAAGTGAACAAATCTGCAACTAATTCTTAACTGTACAATTATTTTCTTTTAAAGGAACACTCCACCGTTTTTTTAAATAGGGCTTATTCACTTTCTTTCCTACATTTAGATAGGTGGGCAAATGCATTTTTGTCTCAGTGCATGCATTGTTTTAGTTTGACAGGGTCGGCGATAGCTTAGCTTAGCTTAATGAATGGAATCCTTTGTTGCCAGCTAGCATGTCCTGAGTGTAAAAGTGATTTACTTTTTTTAATTTACTCTTATAAATGATTTATGATTTACTCTCATAAAATCAGCCATGTTCATCGCCATTCATGTACTGTAGGAAAAATAGCCAGCTACTATTCACGCCGGTATGTTGACGGAAGTCGTGGGATTTCATGTGTTGTGATATCTCTGCGCCCAAGTAGCAGTGCTTCGCCTGTGCTTCCCCCTAATATAGTCCCAAGTCAATATCTGCCTAGGAAATCGCCTAGTGTTAATCTGCATCGCGATTTGTACTTGTTGTGAATACGCAGGCCACAAGAAGTAATTAGGTGTTTGTTTGTTTTTTACATTTTTTTTATCACTTTTACTCAGGACATGCTAGCTGGCAACAAAGGATTCCATTCATTAAGCTAAGCTAAGCTATCGCCGACCTTGTCAAACTAAAACAATCCATGCACTGAGACAAAAATGCATTTGCCCACCTATCTAAATGTAGGAAAGAAGGTGAATAAGCCCTATTTCAAAAAACGGTGGAGTGTTCCTTTAAGGATTTTTACTGATCAAGAATTTTAGGAATATTACCCTTGTATTAAATCATCATACATTACTGTTCAAAAGGTTAGGGTGGGGAAGATTTAGAAAACAATTTTTGAAGTCTTTTATGCTCATCAAAGCTTTACGTATTAGATCAAAAATACAGTAAAAACAGTAATATTGTGAAATATTATTAGAATTTAAAATTACTTTTTAAGTTGTTTTCTTTTTAGATATTTCAAAAAGTAATTTAATACTTTGATGTTAAACCTGAATTTTTAGCAGCCATTACTCCAGTATTCAGCGTTATAGGATCCTTCAGAAAACATTCTAATATGCTGATTTGTGGGTCAAGATTTTCTTTTTATTATTATTATCAATCTATCTATGATCTGAAATAGATTTTTTCTTGCCAGACTTTATCATGTAATAGCACCTGGTATCAGGTGCATAGAAATAGAAATAGCACTTAAGCTTAGCACAAAGCTAAATGATAACATGATAATTTACACTAGTTTAACTTATGTCTGCTTCTCAATTTACTCAAAACCCAATGAGTGTATAAAGCAACTTTTTTTTTACTGATCATAGGTGGATTCTTTTCATGGAATGAGGTAGAAAATACATTATTTGTAGCTGTCTTTGCAATGCTAAAGGCTAAAGAATGTATCATATTTCAATTTTTTTGTAACAATGCATAAAAACACAGACAAACCAAATATTGCCGTAATCTTGTTTTTATTGGATACACGTTTAACCTGTCAAAGCCTTTTTGTTATGAACAGAAATTTGAAGTTCCTCAAAGACTTCAGTTTTTGTTCTTGACAGCGCCATCTGTCTACTTGGAGGAATGTAATACACATCTTAAGAGTGTTTCAATGCTGTTAAATCTAAATACTGTTTGAATCTAACTGATTTTCAGCATTTAAGTTGTTACTGTAACTGAATACAGTTACTCATATTTTGTTACTCTGTTACATGTAGTCTGTTCCTACCAACCCTGATTATGATACATTATGTCTGAGTTGCTTTGCCTGACCACATGGTCTTTCTCTTTTTATCTTCACAGGGCCTCGTTTATCCGTAACCACAACAACAACTCTCTCTCCACTCCGCCACCTCTCCGCCAGTACTCCTTCAAATCTTCTGAGAGTGACCTTTCATCAAGTACTCCACCGCCCATATCTCGATTGCCCCTACCCCACACAGAACTAAGTCCGGGTCCCGTCCCTTACTCTCCTGGAGGAGGAAGGCGCTACTCCCATCTCCGTAAACCACAAAATACACTGCTAACCCCACCTAGCAGCGCCCATTCAGACGGGCCTTACTTCACCTTCAACGGCACAGCCAGTGCCAGCAGCGGCAGCCCGAACAGCATTCCTTCACCTGGAGCCATGAGCGCTGTGATTGGCAGTGGAGTTGGAGGAATGGCGGGAAGTGGGGAATTAGTCCCTGTTGCCTTGGCTAAATGCGAGAGAGGCAGCAATATGGGGTTCAGTGTGACGGCAGGAGGTCATGGAGGCAGACAGACCCTTGTAAAGAAAGTCTGGGACCACAGACAGTGTAATGGGCTGCAGTCTGGAGATGCCATTGTGAAGATCAATGGAGCAGATGTACAAAGTCTCAGCTTTGCACAGGTAGAAAAAGAGCTGATGATATTCAGCTTTTTTGTTGTTGTTGTAATGGTGTACAATTATTATAAATATATATATATATATATATATATATTCTTTTTGTTTATTATTCAAGGTCCAAAGGATTTTGCAAGAACACACTAAAAAAGGGGAGGTTATTCTTCTGGTTTACAGAGGGGGTAAGTTATATGTTCACTCATTACATTACAGTGTTCACATTGAAAATATATTTTTTCCCCCATTTATACTTTCAAATAAACAAAGCTTTAGGATTAAGAATTATGTAAAATGTCTAAGAAATAGTTTAGATTCTGCACTATTTATAGGTCAATAATCATGTGATAAATTTGGAATATTTTCAAATAATTCTCCATAACACTATCCTCAGTAGATGTGATGTAGAAATTGTTGCCACTACCAGTTATTTATATTTTGAATATATATTGGATGAATAAAAACCTTACGGGCTCTGTTATTTTATTTTATTTTATAATGAAGACATACAAAGCTTTTCTGCAATAGATAAAATACCTTTACCTTTATTTTATTTAAGAGCCACGTGTATCGGCCAATACTGATATATCATGCATACCTGCATCATGCATAAAAGTTTGCTCAAACTTTTGGATTTCATGCAGCTCGAGTCATGCTGTCAGGGTGCAAACCAAATAAATAGACAATCAGATGTTTGTTCATTTTTCAATTCAACTTTCAGACTTTAAACCCTACTGTTTGTAAAAAAATGTTTTAAATAAAGTGGGATTTTTAGATTGCCAAAAATCCATAACAATTGTGTAGTCTTCATCCCCATTCATCAAATATTAATAATTCTGTCCTTTCGTTGTAGGCACCTCACATTTCTCCAATTCCCCTAATTCTGTGCGACGACTAACTCCTCCCCCTCCTCGGTCCGCCTCTGACTCTGAAGTCCCTCTTATTGACTCTGTGCCATTATCGCGTAACTCTCTTACTCCACCCTCTCCAGCGCTGGTGCGCTCCTCATTGGTCCAGAGCACCAGCTTCCTGGATTCTGTACCTGTCACTCTCACGCTTGAGCCACGTGATTGGATGAGTTTGGAGGAAGGAGGGACGGTGCTCAGTCCCAGAGTAAGAACAGAGCAGAAAGAACAGCCTGTGCTGCGAGGGTATGAGGTGGAGCTGAAGAGGAAGCCAGGCGAAGGCTTTGGATTTGTTATCGCCTCTCAGGATGTGGAAAATGTCAAAGGTGAGTATTTGTAATGGACCAACACCATGCAATATCCTGCAAGTGCACAATGATCACCATTTAATGCGAGATATATATATTTGATGCAAGCTTTTTATCGAACAACTAAGTTAGGATTAACTTAGTTTAAAAGAGTATTTTGCTCATACAGGGGATGAAGGTTTGAGTCCAGACTGATCATTTTGTCCTCCTGAATAACTGTCCTCTCTAATCAAGTCAAGTCAAGTCATGTCAAGTGAGATATAGGGCCCTATCATACACCCGGCGCAATGCTGTGCCAGGCTCGACGCAAGTGTTTTTTGCTAGTTTCAGCCTGACGCAGTTATCATTTTCATTGTTTAAATAGCAAATGCATTTGCGCCCATTTGTGCGCCCATGGGCAGGCTGGTCTGAAAACAAGGACCTGAAACCTGGACTAAAGTCAATAGCGCAAAGTTTTTTTTTTTTGTTATTTAAAGAGCGCGTTAGTAATATGCGCCTATAGGCTGGTCCACAACGTGCGTACACTTTGTCCCATAGATGGTTTGCTCGCATGCTTTAACCTTGCACACAAGCAAATATGTTTCCTCGCTAGAGAAGCTTTCAGTTATGTGCAATGAATCCACCATGGTGCGAGCACAACTGATTTGAAAGGGAATGGGAAATGAGACTCTGATTGGTTTATTTCACGTTACACCCAAAACACACCCATTACTCATTAAGAGAATAGGGACAACCCTTTTAGACCTTGCGCACCAACCATTTTTCCCGTCGTTAAACTAGCAAAAGTGGATTCGGACACGCCCTAAGTGCACTTGCGCCGTGCGATTTAGACCATGCGCTTAGATCGTTAAAATAGGGCCCTTATTGTCTTTCTGCTATATGTAAACACAGTGGAATGAAATGTCGGTCCTCAAAGGACCGCGTTGTTACATATTTAAACAAATAAAAACATATAAAAAGTTGAAGTATAAACAAATGAACAAGTTTAAACCTACACATAGATAATCTATTGAAAAAACATAATTTTACTATATATATATTCTAACTATACATAATCACAATCTATACAAATACACTGCTCAAAAAAATTAAGGGAACACTTAAACAACACAATGTAACTCCAAGTCAATCACACTTCTGTGAAATTAAACTGTCCACTTAGGAAGCAACACTGATTGACAATCAATTTCACATGCTGTTGTGCGAATGGAATAGACGACCGGTGGAAATTATAGGCAATTAGCAAGACACCCCCAATAAAGGAGTGGTTCTGCAGGTGGTGACCACAGACCACTTCTCAGTTCCTACGCTTTCTGGCTGATGTTTTGGTCACTTTTGAATGCTGGCGGTGCTTTCACTCTAGTGGTAGCATGAGACGGAGTCTACAACCCACACAAGTGGCTCAGGTAGTGCAGCTCATCCAGGATGGCACATCAATGCGAGCTGTGGCAAGAAGGTTTGCTGTGTCTGTCAGCATAGTGTCTTCACAGATGAAAGCAGGCAGCAGAACGTTGTCCATGGCGTCTCCAGACTCTGTCACGTCTGTCACATGTGCTCAGTGTGAACCTGCTTTCATCTGTGAAGAGCACAGGGCGCCAGTGGCGAATTTGCCAATCTTGGTGTTCTCTGGCAAATGCCAAACGTCCTGCACGGTGTTGGGCTGTAAGCACAACCCCCACCTGTGGACGTCGGGCCCTCATACCACCCTCATGGAGTCTGTTTCTGACCGTTTGAGCAGACACATGCACATTTGTGGCCTACTGGAGGTCATTTTGCAGGGCTCTGGCAGTGTTCCTCCTGCTCCTCCTTGCACAAAGGCGGAGGTAGCGGTCCTGCTGCTGGGTTGTTGCCCTCCTACGGCTTCCTCCACGTCTCCTGATGTACTGGCCTGTCTCCTGGTAGCGCCTCCATGCTCTGGACACTATCCTGACAGACACAGCAAACCTTCTTGCCACAGCTCGCATTGATGTGCCATTCTGGATGAGCTGCACTACCTGAGCCACTTGTGTGGGTTGTAGACTCCGTCTCATGCTACCACTAGAGTGAAAGCACCGCCAGCATTCAAAAGTGACCAAAACATCAGCCAGAAAGCATAGGAACTGAGAAGTGGTCTGTGGTCACCACCTGCAGAACCACTCCTTTATTGGGGGTGTCTTGCTAATTGCCTATAATTTCCACCGGTCGTCTATTCCATTCGCACAACAGCATGTGAAATTGATTGTCAATCAGTGTTGCTTCCTAAGTGGACAGTTTGATTTCACAGAAGTGTGATTGACTTGGAGTTACATTGTGTTGTTTAAGTGTTCCCTTAATTTTTTTGAGCAGTGTACTTTACATAAACTGTACATATACCCTGGGCATATCATTTGAATTTCACTTGTAACAACAAGTAGTACAGTGGTGCAAAAAGAGACATTCAGGGAAAACAGCACAACTCAGTGCAAGGTGAGTCTGTAGTGTATGTACACATGTAGACATATGTATTATCCTGGTGAGTCTGGGTAGCAGTGAGGATGTTAAAGTGTCCAGGGCACATAGATTATTTAATGTGTTTTTTAGATTGTTCCGTTGACAAAACACTGCACAAGCAACAGAAAACATCTCCATACTGAGTTACTCTTACAAAGAAAATTAACAACAGCTGACAAGTTCCACTCAAGATGTCATACTAATTGGTTAAAAGGTTAATGATCAAAATGAAACAATCACCCAATCAGAAACATCCTCATCAAATTGCCATTATCATTGGCATGTTTTAGCCATTTCTACATCATAAAGAAGACAGTGATGCAGCTGGTCAGCAAACTCTGAATGGTGGCCCTGTAGAATGTGGTGAGGATGGGTGGGGGGAGACTTGCTCTTTTCAGCCAGCGCAGGAAGTGATGTGGTGTTCGGGGTCCAGTTGAGATGCTGTGATGTGTCACCCCCAAAGTGTTATGTTCAGTAATAATTAACAAAGACTTTAAAGCTAGAGTGTGCAGCTTCATAGAGGCTAGCAATAGCAAGCTAGCTAGCTTTGAAAGCATAAGATCTCACCCTCCCTTCAGAGCGCTCTCCAAATCTCGCTTACTCCAAAACACATGAACACACACAGCAAAGAGTCTGCAAAGCGTCACGAGAGACTGTGTTAAATTACTTGATGTCTCAAAACAAATAACTTTACAATAATAATGAACGTAAACAACTTACAGAGCTTGGACTTGTACCACCTGACTGCTGCAGATTTATTTTGGCGTTGATAGTGTTGACATAGAAACACATAAATGCGAGTCTGAGCATGTGAACAGCTCTGAGTGGAACGTCACGGGTTGCCATCTCTTAATTACGGAAATTATGATGTTATGAACGCAGCATAAGCTCATTGTTTTGGTTCAGGAGGAACTGTGAAAGGCTGCTGTTTGTTTGCGGCACTCTGTGACCGTGTGTCTTCAACTCTGCATAACCTCATGAAATGCACTGATGATGTGTCGGACTAATGCAGTAATTTTTTTGGTCCTGAGACTTCCACAGAAGAGATATGTTAACTATTCAATATGTAAACCACTTCTATTATTGATTGCTATCAGGATGTGAAGAGAGTGTCAACCAGTATAATAAGTGTGTATGAAAAACATTGCCTACCCTACCTTTAACTCAGATTGAGTTGGTGTACTTGTGCATAGCTCTATTATTTTGGGTGTCTTCAACCCATTCCTTATTTAAATTGTTCTTGTAAAATTCTTTCACTATTGTTCAAAATAAGCAATTAATAGTAATGCTGTTATTCAGCTAGGATGCAACAAATCTTAAAGGGATAGTTCACTTTGAAATAAATTTTTGATATGTTTTAGCTTACCTCAAGGGCATCCAAGATGTAGGTGTCTTTGTTTCCGCAGTAGTTTCAATTTTGATATTTTTAGGTCAAACCGTTCTTGTCTGTCAGTCATATAATGCAGGTCTATGGTCTCTGTCTCAAAACACAAGCACAGAGTCCAAATTAAAAACAATTCCCCACGTCCAAATGAAACAATTCCCCATCATAAGTACACATTGATGGCCTAAGACACGAAACGAGCGGTTTGTGTGAGAAAACGAACAGTATTTATATCGTTGTTATCTCTTGAAAACAGCACACGTCCAAATGATCTGACGGCGCGGGCAGGTATAGATATATACATAGATGTCGCCTTGGCTACGGTTTCGTTCCAATGAACTGCAGTAGCGAAGGCGACATCTAGTGTATACATCTATACCCGCCAGCGGGCGGGTATAGATATATACACTAGATGTCGCTTGGCTACGGTTTCGTTCCAATGAACTGCAGTAGCCAAGGCGACATCTATGTATATATCTATACCCGCACGCGCCGTCAGATCATTTGGACGTGTGCTGTTTTCAAGCGATAACAACGATATAAATACTGTTCGTTTTCTCACACAAACCGCTCGTTTCGTGTCTTAGGCCATCAATGTGTACTTATGATGGGGAATTGTTTCATTTGGACGATGGGGAATTGTTTTAATTTGGACTCTGTGCTTGTGTTTTGAGCCAGTGACCATTGACATGCATTATATGACTGACAGACAAGAACGGTTTGACCTAAAAATATCAAAATTGAAACTACTGCGGAAACAAAGACACCTACATCTTGGATGCCCTTGAGGTAAGCTAAAACATATCAAAAATTAATTTCAAAGTGAACTATCCCTTTAAAGACGTTTACAGTTTTATAAAATATTTCTATTTCAAATATAATTCAAAAATATTACGCAGCACAACTATTTTCAACATGGATAATAATAAGAAATATTTCTTGAGCACCAAATCAGCAAATTTGAATGATTTCTGAAGGATCCTGTGACGCTGAAGACTGGAGTAATGATGCTGAAAATTCAGCTTTGCCTCTACAGGAATAAATTACATTTTAAAATATAAACAGAAAAAAAGCTATTTTAAATTGTAGTCATATTTTCAAAATATCTATTTAACAGTATTTGTAATTGGGAATTGACAAACTTTCTATATTAATGAAGCTCCATGGAGTTTCATGCTATTTAATGTTTTTGGTTAAAAATACTTTACAGTACTCAATACTTTGCGTGTTATTCATTTAAAGCAGCCACAAACTGTGTTTGGTGCATAATGGGGCTTATTTAGTGGCAGCTGTATTAAGTTGCCTGACTGACAGTGAGACAGAGGCCTGCCAACACTGAGGCCTGCCAACAGTCAGGCCCAGATACACGCACCCCTCCTTCACCCTCCCACTCTCCCCTACCTAAGCCCACAATGACCTCATTTTGCTCAGTGTTCCTTTGGTTTTTATTGAGGC
Source organism: Rutilus rutilus (assembly GCF_951802725.1). Classification (NCBI taxonomy): domain Eukaryota; kingdom Metazoa; phylum Chordata; class Actinopteri; order Cypriniformes; family Leuciscidae; genus Rutilus; species Rutilus rutilus. The sequence goes on along the minus strand of NC_140232.1, from coordinate 12,682,305 downwards.
CATGGCATCACTAAAGCATGAGCATCTAAAAAAGTGCCTGTCCCCAATGTCACAGCTGTTTCCATGTATATCAATGTCTTAGACGCTTCTCTTCTGTATGACTTGATTTCATAATCTTTTTGAGGTGAATGTGCTGTCTTGGTGTTTTACACAACCTCAGAGGCTAAATTAGAGTCAAAGTTTATATTTGAGATTATGACAGTATTATGAATGAGATTATATTTGATAATATATATGACAATTTTTTACATTTTATAATTCTATAGTTTGATTGTAGTGCCATTCACATTCACTAGCCTATTGGTTAGTTTGTGTTTGCAGTTATGTTAAGCTATTGTTCTCAGATTGGCAATGCTAGATCAAGTCTGGCTCATATAATTGATCCTGTTCCTTCTCCCAGGCATTTGGAAAATAGCCCAAAAAAAAAAAAATGAGTTGCTTATTTGTGTTCCTACACATGTACCGTACATTAATGGCTGGCAATTAAAGGCTCAGTATGGAGATAAAAGAGAGTTTGCCTTGAGACTGTGATGCCTGATGAAACACTGGTGTGTGTGTTTGTGTGTACAGCTGATGACTGTAGAGTTATATAAAATTCAGGGATGGTGTCGATACAAGAAATGTCAGGGAAGACACTGTGAATTATAAAAAGAGAAAGAATGATGTCAGCAAGCAAACCATGGGAGTTACAGATCAATGAATCAATAGGAGCGGTTATCCTAGTTTTGCCACTGCCATTGGATCTCTTAAAGGGACAGTTCACACAAAAATTGTTATTCACTTTTATGATTTTTCCAAACCCAGATGACTTGTTTCTGAGGTGAAACACAAAAAGTTCAAGTGCTGTGGCCATACAAAAACTTTGACGGACGGATAGATTTTAAAGTTTAGTTATTAATTAAGTGTTTCCCTTAGCTGAATCTCTATTTGTGAGTGAATAACGAAATAAAATTTTGTTGTATTTGTCACTTAAATTATAACATGGCTTCGGAAGATTTGCAATATGGAGTACACAAATATCGTGTTTACACTAAAAACCGACAACCGTTACAATTTGTAACAGTATATTTCATTAAATGATATGACAATTTAATCTACTGCATCAAATGTACTGATAACCACCATGATAAAACACAGGGTCATACACACAAAGTTGCAACACCATCAGGGTAACACACAACACTATAATAATACAATAAACATACACTAAATAACAAATGTAACATAAAACTCTCTAATGTACATTACTGATAACCAAAATTTGAAGAAACAAAATTATTTATAAAATATAATCATATGTATCATTTCACACAGGGGCTGCTGAGAATGTCCTTTTACTGTTTACTGTAAATTGTCAGCTGAACTCCTTAGTTCCTTAGTAATAAAATATTTACTTGAAGTTCTTTTTCAATAAAAAAATAACTGTAATCTGATTACGAGAGTTTAAAAAACGTAATCTAATCTAATTAGAAGTAGGCTAATTT